>NC_133406.1:15555000-15862083 GCF_049350105.2 Macaca mulatta | reverse complement strand
GTGATATAACATGATGATTACTCAGATTACTACATAAATATGGTTCACAGCCGAGCTAGGTACCTACAATAGATACGTTTCTTGCCTGACGCAACTTTGCATCTTCCTGAAGTTAGTGTTTATCTTGCTTTCTCATCATCTTAGGCTTCCCTTGCAGCCAGGCTAGGTTTGCATTTTCCCCTTCTGGGTAAGTCTATAGTCTGTCTGTTTTCTAGATTCTAACATTTTGTGGCTGTCATATCCTCTTCTGTCCTCTTGTCCATATAGCTTTAAGCAGTTGTATCCCTTTATTGTCTTTTGAGCGGTATTTCAGGAAGTGAAGGCAGACACATGGGTTCCATTGACCACCATGTTTAGCAGCAGCCCCTCCCAATGCCACTAACCAATCCTGGCAGAGAGACGTCTGCAGAGGGGAGGCCAGGCCAGGAGGTGGGGGGGCCTTTCATATTAGGGCAAACTAGGCATCCTGACCCATCTGCTAACTACCGAGGCCTCGCTCAGCCACACAGTCACTCCCTGATTTGCACAGATCCTATTTCTCTTGTAATTTTGGAGAAAACATTTATTTGTTTAAAAAAATAAGTTAATTCAATGAGTCGAGGAGAAGGATGAGGGCCCATGGTCCTCACACCTACCTTCACTGCACTGAAGCAGACCGCGTGGAGCAGGGCGGCAGCCAAGAAGCTCCGGGCCACGCTGTAAACAGCTGAAGTTATCCCAGACACAGCTGGAACACAAACATCAACAGTTCTTTTCTTGACTGGCCATTCTTAAAATCAACAAATGTAAAACAGCGAAGAGATGGTTGCACATTCACATATAAGATGTTGCTGAAGGGGTAAAGAATACATCTATGGGATCCATCAGAAGGCACTGGGTGACTCATAGGTGCACGAAAGAGACTACCATTTAACTAAAAATTCAAGAGGAAAGTATTCAGAAAGAATGCTTTACAATGTTCTTAAAAGACTATGTGAATGTGTCAGAATGAAGGTAGGGAGACCTCATGGCTTACAGTTGAAAGCTGCTGGTCAAGGAAAAGGTCCTGGATAGCAATTTCAATAGAATAAATGGTAAGAAGAAGGAGGGAGGGAGAAGGCAGGAGGAGAGAGGAGACGGGAAAGGGAACAAGCAAGTGTCCCCACGTAGTGCGTGTGTGTGTGTGTGTGTGTGTGTGTGTGTGTGTGTGTGTGTGTGTACGTGTATGTGTTATGGGGGTGGTAACAGTGATTGCATTATGCACATGATTTCATTTACTCTTTATAGCAACCCTATGAGGTCACTGTGTTTATTTCCATTTAGAGAATAGATGAGTAGGCTGAAAAGTTAAGCAATTTATGTCATGTCGTGAGATTATACCCACCTTGGCCTGAATCTAAAGTATGACATTTAAAAGGTCACAGTGATGGTTTAGGGACACAGGTCACCTGTCTCTGTGGGTACACACACAATACACAGCACAACGTCAACCCACAGGCTCACATTGATGCATTCCCAGACTTGAGCATGTATGTGCTCCAATACACACATACACACACACATACACTTTTATATCCACTCACACATGCTCACACACATTCACACACATGGAGTGTTTTTTTAGGGAATAGTTTGAAGGGCCTCAAACCTATTCCAAATCATAGAGAATTCTACCCTTCCTTGTCTCTGTGCTTATGCTCAAACAAGCTAAGTGGACCTCTTCCAATTTGGCTACGGGAAATCTGGACAGACCTATCATCACCCAGACTGATCCAAACTGAAGTCATTTAAATGCTCTGGACAAAGAAAACCTAACTATCTAGCCTCTCATCTCCTGCCTAAGGCTATTTAGTCCTTATCTGAACTCTAGATTCCTTTACAGGAAGAATAGAATGTAAACGACTTACCAGAACCACCAAAAAACAGCATGTCAATTTGCTCCAAAAGATAAATGCAGAAAGTGTTGATTTGCGGGAAGAGTCCAAGGAGGGAAATAGCAGGGAAGCAATATAAAAATACTGAAAATGAACAAACAAAATTGACGATAAGCTTGTGGGAACTGTGTTGCCAAAGCTCCTGCTGCAGTGCTGTCTCTCTCCCCTTCCAAACCATCCCACCCAGGAATACTGGAGGAAATCATTTTTTTGAAATGGAGTCGCCCTCTGTCACCCAAGCTGGAGTGCAGTGGCACGATCTCGGCTCACTGCAACCTCCACAGACCAATGTCAGACTCCTCTCACCTGGAGGAAAGATCCTGAGAAAGACGTTCTGATGAAAGGAATGCACGCAGCCCAGGACTGAACAAAGACTTCAGGGGTGGTGAGTGAGAGTACAGTCATCTTCAGTTTGAAAGAGTAGACTTGGACATGGGGCAGATGAGGGGAAGAGAAAGGAAACTAGGAAAACTACAGGAACATAAAAAAACACAGGACAGGCCAGGCGTGGTGGCTCACACCAGCAATCCCAGCACTTTGGGAGGCTGAGGTGGGCAGATCACCTGAGGTCAGGAGTTTGAGACCAGCCTGGCCAACATGGCGAAACCCCATCTCTACTGAAAAAACAAATACAAAATTTAGCCGGGCGTGGTGGCATGTGCCTGTAATCCCAGCTACTCGGGAGACTGAGACAGGAGAATCACTTGAACCCAGGAGGCTGAGGTTGCAGTGAGCCGAGATCATGCCACTGTCCTCCAGCCTGGGCAACAGAGCAAGACTGTGCTTCTCAGACAAAAAAAATCACAGGATAGTAATTACGGAAATCTCTTCCTGCATGCGAGAGGAGAGCAAAAATTGGGGCCAAGGAGTGTCCTTGCTTTGCGCTTCTGTACCCTCAAGCACTTGAGTAACTCGGAGTCTGTTACATCCTAAATACCAACTGGAAACTCAGAGTTAAGTCAGAGCTCAAGGCTGTCAAGTGGGAACTACCTGACTCAGCACTGGGTGATAATGTGACATGGATTCTAGGGTAGATGGATCACATGGTAGACGAAGGTGCTCTTGGCTGAGGAGAGGGAGCTTATGCTACCTCCCATCAGAATGATGCAATTGCAGAACTGGAGAAAACGTGTGTAGGTTATAATTCAATGTTTCAGAGAACTATTTTGTTAGAGGAGGAAAACTACAGTAGAGCTGCATTTTACAGCAACTTTCCTACCGTTGCCTCTTGCTTAATTCTACTGAAGCTGGGTTTCAGAGAAACATAGAAACTCCCATTAGCAGTGCCATAAGACATCTGTCTTCCTTTCTGTCCCTGATCATTGGGTTGTATGTCAATGAAGTTAGGTACTGGTAAACCTTAATAAAACTAAGGAAATTTGATTTGAAATCCAATATGTCTAGACGTTGGAACTATGTCCTAAAATATGCACAAACCACGGTGAACAATGGGAGGAGGATGGTAAGTGAGGCTGTTTCAGCTATTTCTGAAAAATGGGAAATGTTAACTTCCCATAGTGGCGTTGTAAGGATGAGAGCATTTGCACAACCCATTCTCTGAATATTTGATTAAAATAGTTGCTTAATGTTATTGCGTTATTTAAAACGGGCACAATAGCACCTTTGGCCATAAGATGGTAAATAATATTGCATGGACTTAGTTCTTGCTTCTCTCTTGTCCTTTTTCTGAAATGCTCCTTGTTTCGGGTTGAATTCTGTTCCCACAAAAGATGTTGAAGTTCTCTTTTTAAAAGTTGGTATGTAACGAACCTGCATGGTTTGCACATGTATCCCAGAACTTAAAGTATATTTAAAAAAAAAAAAAAAAAAAAGATGGTTTGCACATGTATCCCAGAACTTAAAGTATATTTAAAAAAAAAAAAAAAGTTGGTTAAAATTCACTATAGAACAAAGTACTGAGGAACTGTTCCAACTCTTTGTGAAAGAAAAATTTTATGTCATGAACATGGCTATCTATGACAGTAGGGGCTGTGGTTGGTGTTGGTGCTATGTTTTGATACAGGTGGTGATTTTGTTGTGATAATTTTTGTGGCAAGATTTCAACTACATTGTAAAAAAGTAGAGCACCTGAAAGCAGTTTATTTTTCAATCAATGCAGACAAAAAGGCACAAATACTGATATGCTAGACATAACTATATAAGACATAATTTCTTTTGCAGTTTCCATACAGAGATACAAGAAATAAACAGAAATTTGATTACAGAACATATAGTCATGAACATAGAAATTTTAATCCACAAAATTCCATAAAATTTCAAACAAACTGAGAAGAGCTTCTCTTTACTTTGGGGTCAAAACCCAGCAATGACAATTTTGTGCTATGCTATATCTGCCAATTCCAGATCGGGGCAGAGGGAAGGTCCAATGAGATCTCTTATTTACCTTTCAAAATGCTGTATGCCTGGGTGACAAAGACTACTCTGAGAATGAAGAACTACAGAGAACAGTCTAGGTGTAGAATCACATCAAAGACAAAGCCAAATATTGGGAGCTATTTGGTAAATCAAGGATAAAGAGGTATTCTGTATAAGAAATACATTAGCCAATGCAACAAAACCCAAAGAAGTGAGAAGAATTAGGAGACAGTGAAAAATGGCATGAGGAAGATAAAATGGTAAGAAATACCAGAAAGTCATCCCCGGAGATGCTCTGGCTGTGGGTGTAGAATTGGAACTTAATGAAACAATACAGGAAGAACAGCAGTCAACAGAGAGGCCCATGCACTAGATCCTCTCCAAAACATACTGGAGGAGGAAAGCTCTAGTCTTTAAAATAAATGTCGTGGAGGTGGAATGGGAGGAAGAGGGAGTCCATGTGTCTCATCTGTCAGGTTGCACTGAACGTGAAGGAAAAAGCAGCCAAATGCTTGTTATGTTACCAGGACTTTAGGAAAATGACACTTGAAATTGCTGAAATTATTTTGTTCTTTTTTTTCCCCAGAAGTGAAAAATTAAAGTCTTTGTGGCTGTTCATAATTTTCCCTGTGAACAAACATTTTCTGTTAGCACACTGAGTGGGTCTATAATTTTCTCTCTCTTCTTTCTAACTTTTTATTTTCCTTAATAATTATAGTCAAGGCAGAAACTTCTGGCACAGTTCCATTTCTTTTTAAGCAAAATTCATAAATAAAAATATAGTAGCTTAAGCTACTTTTTATCAAATGTGATTTGATTTATCACATTTTTATCAAATGTGAGTGATATGAATTACCATATTTGCAGGTCTGAGGGGCAAGCAGGCAGAATTAAAATGGCACAGAGATAAAACTAAAGCCTCTGAAGTCAATGTGAATGTATATATTGTGTGTCTTCAATATGCTCTATCTGTGTATTAACTAATTGACCTCATACGGACTGAGGTCAAGAAATGAGCCTTTAAACAAGACATAGAAATGGGACGTCTGGGTGTTTAGGAAAAGGTGAGTACAATCCAGTAACTGGTTCTAAAACTTCCACTCATCTCCAAAGTTACAATCTCCATTATTGAAGATGCATTATTGTTGTCAGGGGTTTATAAACGTAAGGACCAAAAATGTAACATAAAACTCTCAGGTCTGAGAAAAACAAAAATAAAAAACACAGAGCAGTGGCCATTTGATAAAGAACCCATCCAGTGCTTGGACCCGGGCTACAACTGATGGACCTTTCATCTTGCCTGAAGTTTTTCCACGCCAGAGAACTCATTTCACTAAGCAACACCTACTCTACTGTGGGGCAGCTCTAACCCAAACCGTTTCACTGGCTTCTCTGTACTGAGCTGTAATCCACCTGCTATCTGCTGGAACTAGTTGTTACGGCTACAAAAGAGAATAAAATCCCTCCCCTTCAACCTGGCAGCATTTTAAGGATCTGAAGCTATTGTGGGTACCTCTAGCACTCAAGTGTTTCTTCCCTGGGTTGGACATTCCCAGTTCCATTACCCAGTTTCCAGACCCCATATAGGCCATGTGGCTACACATTCCTCCAGGCACACTCTAGTTTTGTTACTGCTCCTTTTGAAATATGGTACTAAGAATCAGAGACCTTTTGGCTTTCTCACCCATAGGATAATTTCAAAGCCAGTCTCACTCAGAGGCTTTTGCCGAAGCTTCCCAAATGGAAAGTAATGTAAATTCCAGCCAGAGGTCACCAGTCTCTGACTGAACACAGGAAATGACTGCGGATGAATAACTTTCACCTTATTCCTGGGAATAAAAATAAAGAACATTTTTTCTTATAATGAAAGGAAAAGTGCACAGAGTAATATTCTGAACATATATGAGGGATCATAAAAGAAAAAGAAATTACGTAGGAATATTATTCTGTGCTTCTACCTCCTTAATTCACCTGAATTTCTCCTCCTTCAATCATCTGACGTTTCCTTCTTCTCTGAGATGCTTCTCTCCTCGCATTATACATGACAAGGAGTTTCTCCATCCTTCCCACCTGCCCCATGTCCACCTGACTCCTCTCATACCACTGGCTCAGGCATTTGATTTCTTCTGCACAAGGAGGCAAAATGAGCTGCTGATACTGGACTGGCCTTGCTCCTTGTCTGGCCCTCTCCTCTGCCCCTCCTCCCGGTCTGACAGGGTGATGGTTTAATTGCAGAAACCAGGAGTGGCAGTGGGTAACCGAAACATCACCAACAAGACACTGCTCTAGGAAACACTCCAAGCTCCCTAGCACCGGCCAGAGGAGGACCACTTGCACCCAACACAGCATGAGAAGCATGATAAATCCATGGGAAACGATGTCACATGGACGTAATTCTTCCTTCTGCCTTGTCCTTTTTCTTAAACGCTCCTCATTATGGGCTGAATTATGTTCCCATAAAAGGTGTGGAAGTTCTAACTCCCAGTAACTCTAAATGTGACCTTGTTTGGAAATAGGGTCTTTGCAGATTATTGAGTTAAGCTGAGGCCCTTAGGGTCCACCTGGGCCCTAATTCAATATGACTGGTGTCCTTATGAAAAGGAGAAATTTGGACATAGAGGCACACACGCATACAGGGGAGACCATATGAACACACAGGAGAAGAATGCCATCTACAAGCCAAGGAGAGAGGCCCGGAACAGGTCCTTCTTTAGCGCTTTCAGAGGGAGCATGGCCTGGACATCACCTTGAGTTTGGACTTCTGGCTTCTAGAACTGCAAGACAATTAACTTCTGTTGTTCCAAGCCACCCAGAGGGGAGTACTTTGTTATAGCGGCTCTAGGAAGCATTACACTTCCTAGATCTGTACACTTCTTTTTCCTCCTAATAACCTTTTGTTTTCTCCTAATGTTTTTCTTCTCTCCTTTCTAGTTCCTCCATATAGCAGTGGCAGCAGCTTTAGACTGCTTACATCCCTTGCTAGTGGAGGGAGTAGAGAGAATAAGGTCCACAAAGAAGAAATGACTTTCAGTTGCCCTTGTGTTCCCTCATAAAGTCAGAAAAATAGTGTAAGCCTCTACCTCTTTCCTTTCTCTCCCATTTGTTGTAAATTTGTTTCGCAACCTTTTCCTGCTCAGTGCAAATTTGTATGTTTAACACATTCATTCCATAGGGATTGCTATTGTTCTATTTTTCTATTTATCTTTACCCCAGAAGATATTTAATCAGCTTGCTGGATTTTTTATCGCCATTTTTACTTGTCACTGTTGACAAGCAAACAAAAATATGTATTAGGGAGAAGCTTTAATGAGGGAAAGGGAATTCCAGTGAAAAAGATAAGAATGTTCCCTCTCCAATCCCTAATGAAATTGATATAAAAACTAAAATAAAATAAGAATACGCATACCTAGTAGGATATTCTAGAACAAGGGTTATTGCTAAAAGTAAAAGCTTAGACTTTTACCAATTATTTAAGACATTAAGGTCTTACTTTTTGAGCTTTAATAACATCTCACATTCCAATGCCATTGTAAGTTTACCACACCAAGACAACTACACTTATTCCAAAGTTGACTTTTTTACAGTAGTAAACAAAAATTTTAAAAACCAGGAATGGGGGAGAGACCAATGTACATAAAAACAATTTGTAAATGGAAGACACATCATGCTTTTCGTGCCCCCAAACTTCTTTCTACAGAATTATTGGCAAAGGCACTTATTAAGTCCCTACTTATTCTAAGTGCTGAGTTAAACGGTCCAAACGGACTGTAGCCTTCTCTGACTTATGAATGGGAAGTATTCCGAAAGTTATTGTACATTAATCTCCTTAGTACTTAAAGCAGACTTTCGGCCAGGCATGGTGGCTCACGTCTGTAATCCCAGCACTTTGAGAGGCCGAGGCGGGTGGATCACCTGAGGTCAGGAGTTCGGAACTAGCCTGGCCAACATGGCAAAACCCCATCTCTACTAAAAATACAAAAATTAGCTAGGTATGATGGCACGCGCCTGTAATCCCAGCTACTTGGGAGGCTGAAGCAGGAGAATCGCTTGAACCCAGGAGGCAGAGGTTGCAGTGAGCCTAGATCGGGCCACTGCACTCTACTGGGCAATAGAGATGGACCCCCTCTCAAAAAAACAAAAACAAAACAAAACAAAAACACAGACTTTTATATTCATTAGTTCATCCTTTCAACAGATGTTTATTTAGTGCCTCTAAACGCCAGACACTGCTAAGGATTCAGTGGTAAGAAAGTAGGCAGGGTCTCTGCCTTGCCTTTTCTGAGCAAATAAGCTAGTGAGAGAGACAGGCATTATTTCAGTATTAACAATGCGAGCAGATTGCTAGAAAATGGACTAAGGACTATGAAAGTGTGGGTAGTGAGAGGACAGACAATGGGGTCAAACTTACGGAAATAAGGTGTTATAAGCCAGCATAATGAAGGACAGGGGAGGCCGCAAAACAGCTTCCGAATAGAAGGAACACACTGTGTGAGACAGAGATGAGAAGGGACCACACAATGTGTGATAAGGAGGTGAGAAGGGGTCACAGTAGTTACGTCTCCAGCTCAAGCCACAGATCCCTGTGACCTGTAAGAGGTGGCACTCTATCAACACTAACCCACATTCAAGATCCCAGGAAAAGGTGGTTGGGGGTGCCCAAGATGGAGTGTGGAGTGCAGAGAGAGAAAAGGCAGCATTTTGACATAGACAACTGTTTCTTGGACATCTTCCAAAATTATTTTATGCTTTCTCCTTCTCTAATCTCCAGGTCCTCGTGTGCCCTTGAGCTGTGGACTCCAACACTGCTGTTTGCAAAAAGAAGATGGCAGGAAAGGATGGCCCTGCAAAGTGTGCGATCATGAGTGAGCATCTCTGTCTACTCAAACTGTGATTTCTTCATTGCAGCCGACTTAGTGAGGAATATGGGCGTGCTAAGTTATAAAATAATAAGAATGACAGAAGGCCTTTCTTGTGTATGTGTTTGCTCCAACCAATAGGACTGAAAAAAAAAGTAAACTAAAAAAATCAGGAAGGATAGAAGCAAATATTCTTGGGCAGGAGGGCACTGACTGGGAGATCAAATTATGGATCTGTTATTTTTTTCCCAACATGTTTGTGTTTACTAATTGAACTCAGAGGTTCTCCGAAGCATGGTGCGTAACCCTTTGGCATTAAGAAGCTACTCTGGCTGGGCACAATGGCTCACGCCTGTAATCCCAGCACTTTGGGAGGCTGAGGTGGGTAGATCACTTGAGGTCAGGAGTTCAAGACCAGCCTGGCCAACATGGGGAAACCCCATCTCTTCTAAAAATACAAAAATTAGCCAGGTGTGGCGGCACATGCCTGTAATTCCAGCTACTTGGGAGGCTGAGGCTGGAGAATCGCTTGAATCCAGGAGGTGGAGGTTGCCGTAAGCCAAGATTGTGTCACTGTACTCCAGCTTGGGAGACAAAGTGAGACACTGCCTCAAAAAAAAAAGAAAAAAAAAAAAAAAGAAAAAAAAGAAGAAGCTACTCTGCTTCTCACATGATGTAATAGGAAAAGATGTGTTGAGGATGCATAGAAAGGGGGGCTTGTGGTGGGTTGGGCATGTGGGGAGTAAAGAGTGAAGAGTTCAGTACCAATGCAGCAGGAAGAGGAACAGGAAGCCGGAGGGTGGAGTGCCTACCAGGGTTTTCACCTATAAGGAGCACAAACAAAGCTTACACCATACCTGGGCATCTCCCTAGTTCCACTAGAGAGATTCGGGAGGGCTGTCACGGAGGTTGGGAAAAGATGAGGTGGGACCAGAGGCTTTGACAGTCTCTTGAGTAAGATTTCTAGCTGGCAAGCGAGAGATCCAGCTAGTGATGTTGGTAGAAGCTACCCTTTATCAACTCAGCTGGTCAATGTGATCACAGACAATAACAAACTGGCAGGTGTGCAAACCGCTGGATGTCTCTGCAAGAATTCTCAGAGCATATGCAGTCAGGTCAATACCAGAGCAACCACTTTGCATAATAGGGACAACAACAGCTGATGCTTGGTGCCCAGCACTGCTCTCTATGTCAAAGTATACCAACTCATTGAAAACTTTCAGTAATTTCTGAGGTGGCTAATATTTTTGCCTTTATATCACAGTTAAGTTTTGCTCAAAGTCATATACTTAGTAGAGTGGCAAAGCTGGAATTCAAACCATCAGCAGTTTGGCTCCAGAGTCAGGACTCAAAACCATGCAGGTGACTCGTTTAAACAGAGCATTTTATATCAAATACTGCTTCAACCTTAAGTCAAGCAAAGGGATTGGTGGAAGACTGGGTGATCTGAGTATCCAGGTCTCCGCCTGGACTGAGAACCATGCCCACTCATGCTGCTACCCCGATGGCAAAACCATCCCCAGCAGGAACCATAACAACTATTCTGCAGATGGGCATTTTTTTTTATTTGTTTGTTTATTTTTGAGAAACAGTTTCACTTGTTGCCCAGGTTGGAGTGCAATGGCGTGATCTCGGCTCACCGCAACCTCCGCCTCCCAGGTTCAAGCGATTCTCCCACCTCAGCCTCCTGAGTAGCTGTGATTACCAGCATGCGCCACCATGTCCTGCTAATTTTTTTGTATCTTTTTAGTAGAGACGGGGTTTCACCATGTTGGCCAGGCTGGTCTTGAAATCCTGACCTCAGGTGATCCACCCGCCTCAGCCTCCCAAAGTGCTGGGATTATAGGCGTGAGCCACCGTGCCCAGCCCAGATTGGCATTATTACAATGGGCATTATTATAACGAACATTATATTGCTACAACTTCTTGCTCATAAATATCAAAATCCTTTAAAAATAATTCCACAGTTGGATGCCTTGAAGCTTGGGCTCCCAGACAGTCTTCAGTAGATACGCGAGCCAAGAGGAAAATACACATCTCTTCACTCAATAATGAAAGTAAGGAAGCTTAGAAATTCAGAAGACAAGGGCAAGACATACCCCCACCCACCATATTCTTCCCCACAAGCCCGTAATTAACTCACCTATTAGGTAGTCCCTAGCTGATTGGAGAAACACTGGAGAGAAGAGCTTCAGGCCATACACAATGTAACTGGGAGGGTGCCTGGCTTTGGCCCCTGTATCAAGAAGCAAAATAAGGCCACACAGCACACAAAAATAGATTGGTCTGCTATATGTTATGATTTGGTTGTGTCCCTAGAAAACAAACACAATTTCTGAATGGTACCTTTTATTTTGATTAAATGACAAAAGCCTCATAATTAGTAATTTACACTATATCTTATAACTTATACCATATAACACATTTTCCCCCAACCACCACAATTCATACACACACACACACACACACACACACACACAAACAGGAACAAAAGAAAAGAAAAAAGTCTGATTCTTATTCTGCCAAACCAGAATAAGACTATCAAAAAAAAGTTATGCCTATCAATCTCAACAAGATTTACCTGAAAATTTAATTACCATCCTGAGAGAAAATCTAGATCTAATTCAATGCTTTCCCCAACAGTGAAACTTCCATTCATCTTGTTCATTTCAAGTGCAAAACTAATTTAAACCACTGTTTGCTCTACACTTGGGTGCCACTATTAATAAGAAATAGAATTATAATTTGTGGGCTTTAATTTCCTAGTATCTTAGAAAGCAAGACCATATGAGTACAAAGTTATACCTGCAGAGATTACATAAAATGTCTCAGTGTAGCACAGTGCAGTCATTCAGCTTAAAAAATGTCTTATTTATACTATGTACAAAGCATTTCCCTGTGAGGGGTACCAAATATTTAGCAGACCTGATCTTATCCCTATACCTATTGTTATGAGGCAAAGTAGAATTATTTTTTATTCTTCTTGAATGGATAGAAAAATTAAGGAAAAGATACAACATCAACTTTCCAGGGCAAAAGCCAACAAAAAATTTACATCTCCTAAATCAATGCACAAATTTATAAGATTCAGGGGAGAAAACACAATGAAAATGAATTGGGAAAAATGTCTTTTGCAATTCATGAACTGCCTCGAGTGTAAAAAGGAAGGATTAAAGTGATATGGTTTCAGATGTGAATTTTTAAAGTCACTGCCTTGAACAGGTTATATTTAGAAATGCAATTTCAATTGCCACTGCTTCTATAATAGAAATCGTCCTATTCTGAGACCATCTTTTAAGAGGAAGAAAAACACAGTCTGTCCATGGAGGCTGGCTATGTTTGGCCCAGAGTCCAGGCTCAGTCTTAAGAATACTTCTACTCTTATGAAATTTCCTTTTGAATCCAACTAGGTCGCAGATTAATGGGTATGGGAATACTTTTGTTGCATTTTTTAAAACTGAAACTAAAGCCCACGTTCCATCTAAATGCATTTCTCATCAAGTGAATAGCAAAATAAATTTGTTGGTATAAATAACAATGCAGTATACAAATACACACGCAAATGAGACATTTCCTCAAACTGGCATGGTTTAGGAAATATAATTAAATAGCTACTTTCCACTTGCTCTGAGTTTTTTCTTGTATTAAAAGGTTAAAAATACATTATTCTAAAAATTAAAAGTCTTTGGCCTTTAACCAGTCTGAGATATTATTTTGAATCTTCCAAGTCAAACTTTACTGGGCATGGGGAGGTTTTCTTTGTATCTGTAATTTATGAAACAAAACTTACAGCACTGTTACAGAGAGCCTGCCCTCATCACCATGTTCCTGCGCTACCACATTTTCCCATCCTGTGTTTTGGGTCCCTAAACTATAATAAGCATTTTGCTAACGCAAGGCACATAAACCACTTTTTTTTGAGACCCAGTCTCACTCTGTCGCCCAAGGCTAGAGTACAGTGTTATGATCTTGGCTCAGTGCAACCTCCATCTCCTGGGTTCAGGTCTTTCTCCTGCCTCAGCCTCCCGAGTAGCTGGGACTTTACAGGCACCCGCCACCATGCCCTGCTAATTTTTTGTATTTTTAGTACAGATGGGGTCTCACTATGTTGGCCAGGCTGGTCTCAAACTCCTGATCTCAGGTGATCCGCTTGACTCGGCCTCCCAAAGTGCTGGGATAATAGACCTGAGCCACTGTGCCTGGTCGCTACTTCTATTTGCCTCAATTTCTGAGAACACCTGCTAATAAAATGTCCCTGCTCTTCAATACCTACTTCCACATATGAATGAATCATCAAATCTCCTAAGGACTGATTTTTTAATTTTTTCAATAGAAAAATTCCAGTAGCTCCACCAGCTAAAGTCTGATCATAATCTCTTAAAAACTCACTTGACACCATCAGTCCCCATCTGCTTTTAACCTTAAAATACACTGTGGGGAGCACCAATGGAATTCAGCTGTGAAGCATCTCGCAAGGCTATTGCACAAAAGCAGATCTCTGTGCACATTTGCATTTTCCATCAGCCCTACCTCCATAAGCCATCTCATGACCCAAGTGCTAGTCTCAGTGCAGAGAAGGAGCAAGGTTCAAGACTCGAACAAAAACTCCAGGAGTCCTGCCTGTGGCAAGCAGCAGTGTGTGTGGCTAAGTGATGAGGCCATCCTAATTATCCTCTTAGAGACAGTGGAAGGGTCAGCTCCTTCGAATGTTCTGTTGTTGTGAAGGCGGGGAAAAGGTTTTTGTTGTAAGGGAGCTGGGGTGTCTGGGAAAATTGTAGAGGCGCATGGCTTAGCCTCAAGGGGAATCACCTGAGGTCTGTGCACAGCCTGGCCAGGCTGCCTCCATCCTCCCTCTCAGCTCTGCTGCATGTGCCAGCTCCAGGCTTCATTCCCCGGAACAGCAGACAGCCCCTAACACCTGCTGAGTTGACAGATGTTCCTGTCTCTCCCACATTCAGCATTTTTTTATTTTAAAAAAGAAAAAATCTTGCTTTGTCACCCAGGCTGGAGTGCAGTGGCATGATCATAGCTCACTGCTGCCTCCCTCTCCTGACCAGCTACTCTTTTTGACAACTGATGTAAAACGACAACAGCCACAACAGCTAATGTTTGTCTGGCCTTTCCTGCATCCCAGGCACTGAGTGTCCTACGTACTTCAAGCGTATTCATGTAGCAAACCCTCAGAACACCCTGAGAAGCACATACTATTCTCCTTTTGATAAGACTAAACTGAGACATAAGGATAAAGAAACTGTCCCAGGCCTCACGCACAGAAAACAGCAGGGCAGAGTAAGGACTGGAGCCCCATTTGCCTGGCTTCCTCCACCGACCATGGGGAGGCATACATGTGGCACTGGATTCTCCAGACCCAAGGACTCAGCCTGACATCACAAAATTTCATTCATAATCGTCACTCTTTAAACACAGAATGTGAACGTTACTCATGTGAAGCAAATTCAGAGAATGAGGAAAGCATCTGTGATAGTCTTAGGATGTCAGTTTTTGCAAAGGACTCTGGGCAGAGAACAGGGCTCTTTACCTGCAGAAGGTGTAGAAAGCCCAGACATTCCCTGCCCGTTTCTCTGCTGTTGCCCTGTGACATGATGGTCACGTACGTTGAAGTCTCATCACTGCCACAAAGGTTTGCTGTGTTTTATGGTTTCTCACAATGGTGTCGGTTAGTTTAATTAAACATTATTTTCTGGTGGTTGTTGATGATTTCGTTTTTACTTTAGCTTTAGCAGTTCACTTGTACATTCAGAGCCATCCTAAACGTTCATAATGCTCTTTGGTTCCCATTGTATGTGGGTGGAGCAAACAAGGACAGCTGGGGGTGGGCACCCATCACCCCACTGCGACCCTAAACAGCAACTATTTTATGATCCACACTTTGTATATACAAGAGAATTCGAAATATTTTAAAGAATTCTCTTTGTATGGAAGAGAAGCAGCAGGCAAAGGGTTAAATAATTCTCAACCGGTTACTATTGAGATATTAAGATGCAATGTCAATTTAAATATAGCAGAAATGTGATAGGCTACTTTAAAAATTGAAAAGAAATAGGCAAATACGATTGTTTAAGCTTAGTTTATCGTTGAATTCTACAGAACAATTTATGTTAGGTTCAACTTCGTAACTTTCAGATCTGTGAACCATGACAAAATGGCAGATGCAGTTGTCCAGGCAAGACAGCAGTGAAATGGGCATCAAAGTGTTCATCAAGTGCTTCCAGGGCACTCCATTCTGCTACCTCCTAGTTCATGTATTTTCCTCCTGTCTCAGCACTGCCCTCAAAGGCAGTGAAAGAGAGCAGAAAGAGTGGTGATCTACATTCTGCCTTTAATCAATGGTAGACATTAAGTATCATTTGCAATGGTTTCTGTTTTAAATAGTACCATTTTGAACAAAGACACAATTGAATATTATTTGAGAACTTTTCATCAAGATCCACTAAAACTAATTTTAGTTTTCTTCTTATTTCTTAGGATTGAGTATTGGGAAATTATTTCATGTCATTCAAAATCATTCCTCTGATCAACCCTACGTTGGCCAGGTGATCAAAGTCAACATCAGCAGAGACAAATCATACTGATAACTTGTCCCGTTGATGTGATGTGATCCATGTAACATGTTACCTCTGTGGTTTTCCTCCTGAAATCCATAATCCCATTCTTACCATGAGATAAACATCAGAAAAATCCCAACTAAGAAATGTGTATAAACTACCTGACGAGTCCTCAAAACTGTCAAGGTCATCAAAAGCTATTAGTATATTGCCAGTCTATGTTCCTCGGATTTCTTCCAGTATCCACCTCACCCTATATATTTTTAAGTTGCCCAGAAACTGTTTCCTTTTAGAATCAGACTAATTTTTTTTCAGGCTTAAGGAAAATCTGAGAAATTATCACAGCCAAAAGGAGCCTACAGAGACATGGTAGCTATTATAACGTAATTTGGTGCCCTGGATGGGAACCTCAAGCAGAAAAAGGATATTAGGTAAAAACCAAGAAAATCTGAATAAAATGTGGACTTTAATAATAATGTATCAATATTGGTCCATTAATTGCAACAAATGTATAATATTGTGACTAATGCACGAAGTTAATACAGTGAAACTAAGAATGGGGTATACAGACATTCTCAGTACCATTTTCCCAATTTTTCTGTAGATTTAAAACTATTCTAAAATAAAAGGTTTACTTACAAAAAATAATTCCTAATACTTTCTATATAACCTGAAGTAGATACCAAATGTCTTCACTGAATAGTAGCAACAGTTAATTGAATAGAATGCATAACAAGCTGTAGCCCTCACTCTTTGCAGTTTGTACTATAAGGAATCAAGACACATATGTAAAGAGGAAGGAAACATTTACAGAGGACTTAGTACACTTAGTATACTCTAGTATACGCTAAAGCCTGTACTGGGCATACTACATACATTGCCCAGTGCGCTCTTCTTTTTTTTTTTTTTTTTTTTTTTTTGAGACAGAGTCTCACTCTGTCACCCAGGCTGGAGTGTAGTGATGTGATCTCGGCTCACTGCAACCTCTGCTACCCAGGTTCAAGCGATTCTTCTGCCTCAGCCTCCCGAGTAGCTGGGATTACAGGCACCTGCCACTGCGCCCGGCTAATTTTTGTATTTTCAGTAGAGACGGGGTTTCACCATCTGGGCAAGCCTGGTCTTGAACTCCTGACCCTGTGATCCACCCACCTCAGCCTCCCAAAGTGCTGGGATTACAAGCGTGAGCCACTGTGCCCAGCCGCCCAGTGCATTCTTTATTAAATCCAACTGATGTTATTCTGATTATCCATATTTTGCACAAACATAAAAATACTGCTAACAATTGCTAAGTGCTTCAGGGCCAGATACTGTGCTAAACACTCAGGGATGCTACATTGTTTCCTTCTCTTGCAATCCTGTTTTATTATTTATTCCTCTTTTGCAGATGAAAAGCCTATGATTGAGAGAAGTAAGTTTCCCAGGCTCTCACAGCTTACACATGGTAAGGCTGGATTCAAATATGAACCCTGTATGCTTTTGGTTACTCCAATATTTCTCAACGTGTGATCTGTGTTTGCCTCCACCATAATGACCTGGGAGTGTGTAAAAATGCAGATTACCGGGTGCTGTCCCAGCCAGTAGAGGGGAGGCGGGAAATGGAGCTCTGCCTCTGCCTTGCCCAGGTGATCCCGGGCACACAGCTCTAGTTTTTCACCGCCTCTTGGATATTCTACTGAACTTTGCTTTCTGGGTTATTATTAGTGGTTACTGTCAGTTAGTCCTATATGGACACCTGTGTAAGCAAATTAATATCTTCATTCCCCATTAACATATTGCCATCTCTGATCCTCAAATTGCAAAGTTTCAGTTAGACAGTATCCAACTCCTAATCTTTCTAAGCTTTCCCAGACTTATTTTCTTTTAGAATCAAACTAATTTCTTTTGACCCCAGGGGCTACTGTATCATACCTGTTGTCATGCCATTATTATTAATTCTGCATTTAAAACTGAAATACACAGTGTTATGCAAAAATTTTATTTTCATTTCACTATCTTCTGATTTTAACAACTTGCTCAAAATATGCCACCTGTGCTCTTAGAAGCAAGCAAAAAAGAAAGGTCTGTCAATCACTCTAAGAGCAAAAATTGGCTGAATTTATTAATAGCTACCCTCCACAAATGTGCAAAGTAGTGCAGTCTGAAAAGCAGTTTGGTTCCTTTCACAGCCCATTATGAATAAAAATTAGCAGCAAGCTTGAGAACCATCTCTGTGTCCCAAACCTGGGTTCCCGCTCCTGACAATCTCCTTTCTAAAGCTTTCTATCTGCGAATGGGAGATAATAAATCTGTCTTCTAAATACCCACATGGTTCAGTCAGATTGCAATAGGAAATATTTTATAGCTACCATATTTTGTTTCTTCATTAGAAGTACTGGAGAAATATCAACCCAAATCAGAGACTAATCTACTTAGAAATCTGTGTCAGCAAATTAATTACTGCAATAAACATAGTTAAATGTCTGACTATGTCTTACAAAAGCGATTTCTTACTGTCTCACTATATGACATGCTTGCTCAGATAAAGGAATAGCAGCTTGATTGAGTCCTCTAGGAACTAAATAATATAACTCCAACCTAGAGCAGTGGCATAGGGGCCATAGTAACAGACATTACAAATCCACAAGGATTACGCAGCTGTACTTGCCATCCACCTTTACTGGCATGTCCTGCATTATTTCTGAAAGGATATGCAGGAAAGGAATGTTTAACAGCGTAGAACACCCCTCCCCAGAGTCATGCAGAAAGACAGCGACACTGAAGTGCAGTTAGGAGTGAGGAGAGTTGACTAAGGCAGGAGAAAGGTGATGTGGCATCTAGGTTGGGCTTGAACAAAAAAGCTTCAAAGCTGTACATCTCTCTCACACCACCTAACCCAGATTTCTGATGATAATCACAACAATACATCTCAATACCCTAATTATGCTGCTTCTACTTATCTTGACATTCAGACTCTAGGATAAAAGAAGATGTATTACATGTAAACCAATTATGGGGAACAGAGGAATTTAACAAGATAGCAATGCATGCCATGTGATCGTCCAATTATAAGCTTTTCGTAATTACTGTGAGCTAAACAGGAGCTATCACAGATTGAAAAACGGGTTCTAAATCCTGGATATAATTTTTTTTAAAAGCACAACAGAGGGAAAATCAAGCTTTCTTTCATTGGGAGGGTTGAAACAAAGGAGACAGTTGCTTAGCGAGCTGGGGAGTCTACCTGGCAGTGAACTCGGTACAGACGCACGTGGCCTAGATGCCTGCAAGGGGCACTGCCTGTCCCATAGCACCCACCCCGTAGGCCACTGTGGATGAGCAAAGGGGCAGCAGGCTCAGAGGAAAGCACATGTGTGTGTTTCAGAGCTCACAAAATAATGCCAGGGCACCAACAGATCAGCATAGGTGAGCTCAGAGTCTTTGTTACGAATTAGCTCCAAGTTACAGAGATGAAAAGTTAACAATATACGTGAAAATGTGGAATAAAGAGATCAGCTTCATGTAAAAAGAACGAATGATTCAGGAAAATGCAAGTTAAAACCACAATAAGCTATCACCTCATGCCTGTTATGATGGCTTTAATCAAAAAGACAAAAGATAACAAGTGTTGGCAAGGATTTGGAGAAAAGGAAACCCTTCTATACTACTAGTGAATATGGAAATCGGTACAGTCATTATTGAAAACAGTATGATTTCTCAAAAAAAATAATAAAAATAGAATTTTTAATTCTATTTTTGAATATGATCCAGCAACCCTACTTCTGAAGATATATCCAAAGGAAATAAAATCAATATGTCCAAGAGATATCTACATCACCATGTTCACTGCAACACTCTTCACAACAGCCAAGACATGATATCAACCCTAAATGTCCATCAACAGATGAATGGATAAAGAAGATGTGGTATACACATATAATAGGAATATCATTCAGCCTAAAAAAAAGAAGACCATCCTGTCATTTGCAACAACACTGATGAATCTAGAGGATATTATTAGGTTAAGTGAATTAAGTCAGGCACAAAAAGGAATATACTGCAGGATGTCACTTACATGTGGCATCTAAAAAAGTTGAACCCAAAGAAAAAGAGAATAGAATGGTGGTTACCAGGAGGCAGTGGGATGGGGAATGAGGAAGGATTGGCTAAAGCGTACAAAGTTTCAGCTGGACAGGAAGAAGGAGTTCTGAAGATCTTCTGTATAGTATGGTGACCACAGTTAATAATAATACGCTGTTATACTCAAAAATTGCTAAGAGAGTAGATTTTAAATGTTCTCACCAGGAAAAAAATAACTATATGTGGTTATAGATATGTCAAACAGCTTGATTTAATAATTCTACAATGTATACATACACCAAAACATCACCCTGTACCCCATAAGTATATACAATAAATTTTAAAAATAAGAATAATGATTCATGCCCATATAATTATATCACTACAAAGAGCTAACATTTATTGAGCAATCTCTCTGTGTCAGGCACTGTTATAGCACATACATGGATTACTTAATCCATGTAGGCATTTCCATTAGACTTATTTACACATAGGGAACATGAGGCATGAAGAGGCCCAGTAGGTTGTTCAATGTCAAGCATTCAAGTGGAGGAATCAGGACACAAAGACAGGCAGTCTGATGGCAACGTCTGTGGGATCTTCCCCCCAGATGGCTCAGTCTCTGCTGACTTGAATCCAGTGGGATAGGAAAAACTCTGCATGCACTCTTCACCCCCTGCCCCACACCTTCGCCCGTACCACCCACACCATGCTCTCAGGTCTAGCCGGAAGCTGGCCACCATGCACTTATATATATATTTGATATTTCCATTTTATATTCAATATAGAGAGCTAGGTACAGACTTGGCCCTTTGACTAGATTTTGGCTTTTTCCTTGTCTTCAACACAGACAGACAAGAAAAACTACTTGCCTGTATTTGGAAACTTACGTGTATTGGTGAGGCGGGGTCAGGCTGAACACTCTAAAACACAAATCAGAAGTGTCTGTGTCATCATCTCATGATTTCAAGGCTACATTAGTGACAGCACACGCTACTGGTAAGAATTAGATGTGGTCTTGCCTTTAGCAGGGAGTACTGGCAGCTGGCCATAACGAGGCAGAAGAGGAGCACCCACATATCTTTGCAAAAGCCTCGGCTCAAGGTCAGAAATCCAAGGAGGGAAACCAGGACAATGAGTAAAATCGCCAGTACATTCTCCTTGATGTCTTCAGTTCTGTGCAAAATATATACATAAAAGCAAAAAAAAAAGAAAAGTAAGTTTTGCCTTTTTAAAAAATTTTATTTTATGATTTTTTGAGACAGAATCTCACTCTATCCACCAGGCTGGAGTGCAGTGGTGTGAGCTTGGCTCACTGCAAGCTCCGCCTCCCAAGTTCAAGCGATTCTCCTGCCTCAGTCTTGGGAGTAGCTGGGACTACAGGCACACACCAACACATCCGGCTAATTTTTTGTATTTTTTTAAATAGAGACAGGGTTTCACCATGTTAGCCAGGATGGTCTCGATCGCCTGACCTCGTGATCTGCCTGTCTTGGCCTCCCAAAGTGCTGGGATTACAGGTGTGAGCCACCGTGCCCAGCCAGTTTTGCCATTTTTAAACAGAATGCCTTCATGTTTCCAAAAAAATGGACCATGACAACACAGTAGTTACCTTAAGCAAGACTTTATTCCCCTATGAGATTTTAAGGTATCTTTCTTTACTTATTCCTCATGCTATATAAACAAAATCCAACTTAACACCAGATTTTTGTTATTGAAGGGAATAAAATCTCATCCCATTGGATCTCCTTGGCCACTAAACTGGGTTTACTGTCAAAATGTAGTTAATGATGCCATCCATGACCATGAAATGTGTTTCAGATAAAGAGCTTCACTGGTTCCTTTCAATGGAAGGGCGTGGAAGGGGGATGCATTCACACCTGGCCTAAGCAGACAATCATTTCCAGATAAAACTTTTAGTGTCCGAGTTTACTGTCAAATTTCAGGAGCCAGGAGAGCTCCAGCAGGAGAGTTAAGGGTGAACTGCAACTTCCTCACAATGCAGAGGGCCGGCCCTGGGGTGTGTTGGGTCCACAATGTCTCGCTGGGTGACTCTTGTATGGACTCTCCATACAAGGTGTAGGGTCGAGAGGTGGGGTCATCCAGAGGTGGAGTGTTATCAGGTGGGTGTGCAAAGGACAACGTAAGGCTGTTTTAGGATAGAGATAGGAAGGGGCTACAGGGCTGGATCAGGTAGCCTAGGTAGAATAGGAAGAAAACTGAAGACGGCAAGGGCTGCAAGGTAAGAGACATATGGTGGGGCAAATTGCTGGAGAGGACTGAGGAACATTTGAGGAAGTCAGAGAGAGATACGAAGGATGAGCAGAGACAGGATTATAATGTCAGAGGTGGAAGACTTCTGTGAGAGGATAAGATGCAGGGTGAGGCCATGGAAGGGAGTGGCAGAAATGGAGTCACAGGGGATGGCACGGACCACAGGGTCAGGGAACAACGGGCCTGGGTGTTTGGGTCGGTCATTCACAAGGATTCTGAGTATACATCTCACCTTTCCAGTTTTTGCTCATATATCTGTTTTTCTACCCCACTAAGCTGATATCTTTTTTAGACAGGAATAATTGACTACTTTGTGCCTAGCAGGTAGGCAATTGTGAACATTTAAAAAAAATTAATAGGCTATATTTTTGAGAGACATTTGTGATTCACAGCACAACGGAGGGGAAAGTATGGAGTTCCCACATAGCCCCTCCCCACAGACACATACACACAGCCTCCCCCACCATCAGCCTCAACTGATGAACCAACACTAACACGTCATTATCCATCAGTATCACCCAAAGGCCACAGTTTACATTTGAGTTCACTCTTGGTGTTATACATTGGGTTTTGGCAAATGTATAATGGCATGTCTCCACCAAATGGGAACTCTAGTGAAAGTTCCACTGCCCTAAAAATCTTCTGTGCCCCACCTATTCATCGCTCCCCCACCCTAAGCCCTGGCAACAATTGATCTTTTTATTGTCTCCATAGTTCTGCCTTTTCCAGAGGGCCATATAGTTGGAACCATACGGTATGTAGCCTTTGCATATTGGCTCCTTTCTTTAAGTACTATGCATGTATTGCTCCTCCATGGCTCTGTGGCTTAGTGCCTCACTTATTTTTATCTCTTATAGTATCTCGCTGTATGAAGATACCACAGTTTGTTTATCCATTTGCCTTTTGACAGATATCTTGATTGCTTCTGAGTTTTGGCAATTATAAATAAAGTTGTCATAAACATTCATGTGCAGTGTTTTGCATGGACGTAAGTTTTCAACTCATTTGGGTAAACACCAAGGAGCATGATTGTTAGATCATGTGATAACAATATGTTTAGTTTTATAAGAAACTGCCAAATTGTCTTCTAAAGTAGCTGTACCATTTTGCATTCCCACCAGCAAAGAATGAGAGTTCCTGTTGCTCCACATCTTCACCAGCATTTGGTGTTGTCAGTGTTTTGGATTTTGGCCATTCTAACAGCTATGTCTGGTATCTCATTGTTGCTTTAATTTGCAATTCCCTAAGGACTATTGATGTTGAGGGTCTTTTCATATGCTTATTTGTCATCTGCATATCTTCTTTGTTGGGGTGTTTATTTGGGACTTAAGCCCATTTTCAGGTTGCTCTTTTTTCTTACTGTTGAGTTTTAAGTGTCTTTGTATATCGGATAACAATCCTTTGTCTTTTAAAATATTTTCTTCCATTCTGTGGAACATTTTTTAACGAATGAAAAAATGAGTGAAAAAGAACCCATATCTAACGCTGACACTTGATGCTTCAATAGCTAACAAAAATGTGAGAAACAGTAAAGAGAAAACTTTTGAAGAAATGAACAAATGCATGAATCATTTGATAGGGACTTTGCATATATAATTTCAGACAGATAGCTATAGAGATGATTGATTGATAGATATGTATACAGATTTCACAGATTCAAAGAAATAGAAAAATAAATAACTATAGTAAAATAAGTCTGGAGCTGAGGCTGCCAAGAGGCATAGCCTTGGGCCTCCTACACAAGGAAGGACAGGAAACTGAGGACAATAGCCAGGAGAAGGAAAACAATGGGTGATTTGGTTGACTGAACTGTAGCTGATATATTACAGAATAACAGAAGTAGGGTAGAAAGATAACATACAAATATATAGAAAGGCTGAGTATTCAGATAACCATGAGGCTCAAGCTGAATTTTTTTTTTTTTTTTTTGAGACGGAGTCTCGCTCTGCCACCCAGGCTGGAGTGCAGTGGCCGGATCTCAGTTCACTGCAAGCTCCGCCTCCCGGGTTCACACCATTCTCCTGCCTCAGCCTCCCGAGTAGCTGGGACTACAGGCGCCCGCCACCTCGCCCGGCTAGTTTTTTGTATTTTTAGTAGAGACGGGGTTTCACCGTGTTAGCCAGGATGGTCTCGATCTCCTGACCTCGTGATCTGCCCGTCTCGGCCTCCCAAAGTGCTGGGGTTACAGGCTTGAGCCACCGCGCCCGGCCTGAATTTTTTTCTTAAATCTGGGGAAACCAAAATATATTTGGCAAAAAGGAAATTGTGGGTGTCTTTTATTTTCCACTATGCATTTTTAATAGTGCTCAATATATTTGGTGTGTTCAGGTCCGTAAAATTCATGATGCTCATAACATTTTGATGGATACCTAAAAATATCCAAAGGTCTTGGAAATAAAATTTCAAAGAAAAACAAACAAACAAACAAACTTTTTTCTCTTTGGGGAGGGGAAAGAATAAGGTTCCTAAAAGGTATTTTTCCTCCAAATTCTTCTCTGCCAGGATTCAATTCCTCTGCCCCCAGGCTCCGACTCCTCCCTTCCTCAGTTTCTTGTTTATGTACCTTTAAATATTGGGTTAAAAAATTTACTTGCCAGACAAAGAGTGACATGACTAAGGCTGTACTTTTGAAAGATTTATCATGCAGAGGTGTACAAGGTGCACTGGATGGGGAAGAGACCAGAGCAAGGATAAACAAAACTCCCAGGAGAGGTAATGAGGGCCTGGGAAATTCACATGGCTGGGGAATAGGAAGGGACCCCTGACTCAGGGACACAATTCAGAGTGAGGCTGAGAGAACTCCAAATGGATTACGGACAATGATGGACTGATTGAAAGAATAAAGATTACTCCAAGATTTCAATCTGAGAAGAAAAGGATCATGGCAGAATCCATGGCAGAAATTAGGAAGGGGAGCCGATTTGCAAAGGAAAATTGGTTTCTTCCTTTATGCAGCAGAAGTGCTCCGTACTGCTCTAGCTGCTTTGATATCAGTGAACAAAAGGGATGGGAGCTTCCTTTCTCATGAGTGGTGCCATAAGTAAGTATGAATAAAAAAAGTTCAGTAAAATATACAATATGTAAACACAGCTGCAACAGAAAAAAGAATAGAACAAGGCAAGAGAAAAGGTGAGGGAGTTGGCACTGCAAATGTCTGGGAGACAAATGCTCCAGGCTGCAGGAACTGCCAGTACAAAGGTCTTAAGCTGGAGGACTGCCTGGCATGCTTGAAAGACAAAAGGAAGGCCAGTATGGATGCAGAAAAGCCCACAGGGATAGTGGGAGATCAGGCCAGAAAGCAAATTAGTGGCTACAGCATCGGGGACTTATGGGCATTGTGAGCACTTTGATTTTCATTCTGAGTGAAATGGGGAGCCGTTGCTGGGCAGTCAGCAAAGCAGTGACGTTGAAAAGCCTTATTGTGTTGTGTTAAGAATACTGTACAGGGGCTGAGCATGACGGGCACTTGTGATCCCAGTTACTTGGGAGGCTGGGGCAGGAGGATCACTTGAGCCCAGGATTTTATGACCAGCCTAGGCAACAGTCGAGGCAAACGAGTCAGTAATGTGAGAAGTTAAAAAAAAAAAAAAAAAAGCTATACAAAGAGAATGAATGGTTATAAGCAGGGAAGATGCTATTGCAGTAACCAGATGAGAGATGAAATGGCTCAGACCAGGTGGTCATATTAACACTGAAAAGATGTAATAGATACACTTGGAAGGAACAATGAAAGTAACTTCCTATAAGAGACTGAGTGTAGGTGTGAAAGGAAAGAAGACTCAAGGACAACTCCAAGATATTTAAGCAGAGAAACCAGAAGGATGGAGTTGTCATCACCTGAGATGGGGAAGACCACAAGTGGAGCAGGCTTGGGTGAGGGTGAGATGAAGAGCTCAGTCTTGGATGTGAGATGTCATCCTGATATCATGAGATGTCAATTTGGTAGTTAGATATACAAGTCTGGAATTCAGGAGATGAGTCCAAGTTGGTGATACAAATCTGAGTGTCGTTGGCATATTAAAAGCCATGAGACTGAGTGCCATCACCAAAGAAAAGAGGGCAGATAGAGAAAGAATGAAGACTAAGAGCTTTGCAGCCACTGGCGACTTCACCATTATAGGGTCAGGAGGCAGAAAAACCTGTAAATCTTCCCTTCCTACGTAGCAGCGACCAGCAAGGCAGAAGGAAAACCAAGAGAATGCTGAGTCCTGGAAACCAAGAGAACCTCTACCAGGCAGGAGGAGAAATTAACTCTGTCAAATACTCCAAATGAGTCTAGTAATGTGAGAAGTAAAAGATGGAGTCAATGGTGACCCTGACAAGGGCAGGTTCAATGGAGTTTTGGGGTTGGGGGAGCCTGAACGGGACAGGATTATTAGAGAATGAAAGAAGAGCAAGTGGAAACAAACACAGGCAACCCTTCAAGGAGTTCTGCTGCAAAGAGGAGCACAGAAACAGGACCGTGGCTGGTAAGAAAGTGGGGTAAGACAGGATTTTTTAAAAAATACTTTAAGTTCTGGGGTACATGTGCAGAACGTGCAGGTTTTTTACATAGGTATACATATGCCATGGTGGTTTGCTGCACCCATCAACCTGTCATCTAGGTTTTAAGCCCTGCATGCATTAGCTATTTGTCCTAATGCTCTCCCTCCCCTTGTCCCCCACCCTCTGACAGGCCCTGGTGTGTGATGTTTACCTCCCTGTGTCCGTGTGTTCTCATTGTTCAACTCCCACTTATGAGTGAGAACATGCAGTGTTTGGTTTTCTGTTCCTGTATTAGTTTGCTGAGAATGATGGTTTTAAGGAGGATTTTTAAGGATGAGAGCTGTGTGTGTTCTCACGATAACAATGATGACAATTAGTTTAGTTTGAGAAGTATGAATGATTCCCTCTTTACTTGTCATATAGCCAGCTACCTCTCATATTTTACATCTGTTTGTGTGTTTCCTCCTCAGAAAAGCCTTTGCCAACTACCAGTTTGAACATCAGTGCCCTTCCCTCTCAGGTCTCTCTATCTCAGGCCTTTATGTGTTTCCTTCATGGCACCTATTACAGTTTTCTCCCCTCTCCCAGAAGAAAGTAAGTTCCCTGAGGGCAGAGACAATGGCTGTTTTATTCATCACTCCATACCCAGTGCCCAGTACAGATCCGAGCATGGAACAGGTGCTTTGGTTAATATTTGTTGAATGAATGAAATGTTGAAATGATGCACAGAAGGGCAACTTCTTATTTCAGATGTTAACCTAATCAACTAGATAAATGAAAATAAACCCTCAGTGTTTTTCAGGAAAGTGTAATGGCAAGATATGAAATAAGAGAATATAAATAAGAAGAATAGGACAAGTCCAGAAACATCTGAGTAGAATAGGTGGAGAACTGCAGGCAAATAGCTGAGACTGCAATGACAGGAACCATGAAACTACTGCCCAAAGACTAAGAAAACATTTTTAAGGAAGAACAGCCTGACTCTAAGAGTTAAGTTGAAGAATGTCAGGCAGAATGCCTTAATCTATGGGAGTTTATTGCAATGATTAGTGCAATTTTAGTGCTTGTTACCCACTGATTTCTTCCGCTTCCTGCCTAGTCCTTACAGTTTGTTTTTATTATGCATATTATGCATTTTTACCCACCTTCCCAGATGATTCTGACCCACAGCCCTGTTTGGGGATTATGCTCTCCTTGCAAACGTCCCAAACAGCTCGGTTTCTCTAGGTCAGTATTTTGGGTTCCTTCCTCCTTCCTCACTGTAGTCCCTGTCCTTATTTTAACTGACTCTGAACTGTAAAACCAGATCACCAATCCTGCTAACAGATGACTTTAGGTAGGCTTATATGGCTCTGAATAAAAAGTGATATTGCCTCATTCTCAGCAAACTAACACAGGAACAGAAAACCAAACACCACATGTTCTCACTCATAAGTGGGAGTTGAACAATGAGAACACATGGACACAGGGAGGGGAATATCACACACCGGGGCCTGTCAGGGGGTGGCAGGCAAGGAGAGGGATAGCATTAGGACAAATACCTAATGCATGTGGGGCTTAAAACCTAGATGATGAGTTGATAGGTGCAGCAAGCCAGCGTGGCACACGTATACCTGTGTAACAAACCTGCACGTTCTGCACATGTATCCCAGAACTTAAAGTTAAAAAAAAAAAAAGTGATTTTGCCTATGAACTAAAAGTCTAAATTTTTGTGTCTGGATTTGACAACATCTACTTTGGCTATCCTAATTTTATTTATTTTTAATTTTTCTTCTTTCTGGGAGCTGCGCCACATTCCAAATAATAATAGCAATTAGTATTTAAAGAACTCTTTCAATGACTAAATTAATTTAATCTTTACAACCTCCCTGTCGTATAGATTATACCCATTTAACAAACAGGAAACTGACGCACTGAAAGGTTTCATAGCCATCCTAAGATCACAGCACTAATAAGTCGTAGGGACCGGGTTTAATTCCCAAGGCTGACTCAAGTCCAGGGATTCCTCACACCAGCTGAAGGATCTATGGATAAGGAAATGATGCTATTTCTAGTCATCCCTAAGCACAACATTAAAAATCCCACTGTGACTTGCCAGGAAGGTGATTAAAATAATAAAAACATAAGCTTTTAAAAAGTGTGATCATCCTCATCATCCTTCTTAGACCTCCAATGGATTTCCATTGAATTTTTGTCACCAAGTAGATTTTAAAATAACAAACAAATCCATAGATATATTTATTTTTGTTTTGATATGCAAGGTTAATGCAAGCTAGTCCAACTTTCAATAATTTCTTTTTAACAGAAAATAGTTAATATTTCAAAAATGCCTCATTTATCAGAGTATACTATCTTGGATTATTAGTTAAGTATTAAATGTTCCTTCTAAGTGTGTGCCCCTTGGGTAACATAGTGTTGTTAGGAAAACCATTATAACTCCATTCCCTGACTTGTGGGTCCTGAAATTTACTGTTGTAATTTTGCACGACTATAGTTTTTTTCATATGTGATCACACTATTTAAGACATTACTATAACAACCAGTCACTGGGGGACCAATGACAACAAGACAGGCAATCGGGTTTTCCACTGCCCCCAAGGGCTGGCATTAAACCGTGAAACTCAGCAATTGCTTATGGCAGCATTAGTAATAGCATCTGAAATTTTCAAGCCAACCATGTAGTCAGTGCTACTCAGCCCCTGAACATCATAAACTGTTATGTGCAAATTCTGAGGTAGGCAAAGATACAAATGAGAAGCTCCCACTCCTTAGGCCCATCTCCATCATGTTTTTTTGGGGGGGGTCGGGGGGAGACTAAGTTTTGCTCTTGTTGTGCAGGCTGGAGTGCAGTGGCACAATCTCGGCTCACTGCAGCCTCTGCCTCCTGGGTTCAAGCAATTCTCTAGCCTCAGCCTCCTGAGTAGCTGGGACTACAGGCGTGCACCACCACACCCAGCTAATTTTTTACTTTTAGTAGAGATGGGATTTCACCATGTTGGTCAGGCTGGTCTTGAACTCCTGACCTCGGGTGATCCACCGGCCTCAGCCTCCCAAAGTGCTGGAATTACAGGCATGAGCCACCATGCTCAGCCTCCATCATGTTTTAACTAATCTTAACTTCTCCTCCTCTTTCTCCCTACCCAGTAACCACAGCTCCAACCCCACAACATTTTGCTATATGGAATAGTGGTAGGAGGAGGTGAGAAAGAGAAAAGGGGATTAAAGGAAAAATTAACATTCAAACGAGTGTGCATCAGACACAAGTGAGCAATTAGAATCCAAGGTGTCCGGGAAAGAGGCAGAAATCACCCTACTTCATCTTCCCTCCTCTCCCCATGCCCACACCCAGTCAGGCCAGGCCCTGTGCTACAGATGGGCCTCAAGCTTTCCCACAAAACTGGGGCAAGACATGAGTACACCAAAGCATGCTACTGTGCCCAAACGAACCTTAAATACAAACCACTTCTTATTTCTTATTGTAACTATTTCTCATTATTTCTTATTATTAATACATTAATTTATTATTAATAAGACAGTTACGTATTGTAACTCTCTTATTTCTCATTGTAACTGCTAAACTACAATTTGTTAAGTTGTCAGGATCTTATTGCTTTGACTTTGGGTTGTCAGCAAAGGAAGTGCACAACCTGAAAATGTGCGAGTGACAATTTTCTCTTTGAAAGCATGCAGTGGGCACTGTCGCGTCCCCGGTGTGCCTTCCGACAGCACATGTGCAGGCTCAGTGGCTTACCGATCAAGTAATGCCAGCAAGGTCAGTCGATCGTACCAGACTTTAATCCACTTGCCAGGGAAAATGATAAATTTGTAAAACTGCTCTCGGTTAAATTTTCCTTGTGTTGAAGAACATGACGAGGCTTCCAGATCCTGACTCACATGCTTTTAGATACCAAAAGAAACAACAGAAAAAAGTGTTTCATGTTGTCATGCCATGGCCACAAATATATATATACACCATAATTTAAAAATACAAAAAGCAGATGTTCAAATTCCGAAATATAAACCAACATATTTCAGTTAAAATAAATAAGAAAAGGATAATGATCAACAAAAAGGGTTTTTCTTACCAACACACTTCAATTCCTTTACAATGTACCATTAAAATTATGCTATTCATCACATCAAAATGCTGCTGCTCATTAAGGCCAAGAAACTGCTATAAAAATAGTTCTTACGAAAAGTAGGAATTCAATAAAAGATCTTAAATGACTTCACTTCTGAAAAGTGTGTTAATGTTGAGATACATATTCAAATTTTACTAAGAGCAAAAAGATTTTCATTGGGACTATCTAGGCTATTGGTGAAGCCCGCTATAAGAAAAACTGAACTATTTATTGAAAAAATCTAAATCATTCAAACTAAAATGTGGGGAAATTTAGACCCAGATATTAAAAGTTTTAACCCCTAATTCATCTCTGATTAGCTCTAATTCAGTGGAAAAGAATTCACTTTAAAAAAAAAATTAGTCTTCATTGATTTGTCTATCAACTACTTACTGAGGGACTCTTAGGAGCCTGGAACAAGGTTGGGAACAGGCAGTTTTCCATGCAGTCCCCCTAGTGAAGATGTTGGTAATAGAATGTGCTTAGTTAATCCTAACAGTGAGGTCCCAGATGAAGTGGGGAGCCTCCTATTGGACATCCCACCTGTGTTTTGTCTCCTGTTCTCGTGTACAGAAACTGTTAAAACCAAAGCTCCCATGCAGCTCCTCCTTCACTGTTTGACCATTTGCTTGTCACTTCTTGCTACCATCCTTCAGCCTTCTCTAGACACCCCAGCCCCCTTCAGAGCTTCTATTTCTAACCTCTATATATCTTTAACTGTGGTTGAAAAACAAATATCATAAAATTTACCACCATAACCGTTTAAAGTTTAAAGTTCAATAGCGCTAACAATATTCACATTGTTGTGCAACAGATCTCTGGAATCTTTTCATCCTGCAAAACTGAAACCCTGTATCTATTTAGCAACTCCCCATTTACCTTCCCCCCAGCCTCTGGTAACCACCATTCTCCTTTCTGTCCCTATGAATGTGACTACTTTAGGTGCTTCATGTAAATGAGATCATATAGTAGTTGAACCTTTTTGTGACGGGCTTATTTCACTCGGCATAGTGTCCTCAAGCTTCATCCACGTTGTAGCATGTGTCAGAATTCCCTTTCTTTTTAAGGCTGAATAATACTTCTTGTATGTATGTATCATGTTTTGTTTGTCCACTAATCTGTCAATGGATATTGAAGTTGCTTCCACCCTTTGGCTATTGTGAATAGTGCTGCTAGGAGCACAAGTGTGCAAATATCTCTTCCAGCTCCTGCTTTCAATTCTTTTGGATATACACTCAGAAATAGAATTGCTGGATTATTCTAATCTGTATTTTTGTTTGGTTTTGCCTTGCATTTTTCCAACATGGATTTAAGGTTCTGATTTCCCGTAGGCCGACAAACATAAGACACAGGAGATTAAAAAGGGCAAAGACAAGAAAGGGATGAGTATGGGACAAAGAGCAGTGGCAGCGGCGCAGGTGACATCGGCTTTTAAAGGACTCCTACATTTCCCTTTGGCTTACAAAGCACAAGGTTATACATGGGCAGACTGCACAAGTTTTCTCCTAATTTAGGGGAAGTCACTGATGTCAAAGTGCCTGGCATGCATGGAGGCAGTGCAGCTGCTTCATTAGAGGCCACTGCAGAACTCTCCAAGAAAGCAAATTTTACCATCTCTCCATTTCCAGATGCTAATCTGCTTACTCAGCCTATGGAAAATGGAGTCATTCCGGATATCAAATATTAATGCAAAAGGCATCCACAGGGAAAGCTGATCCATCATGAAGGCGATATACAGGATGAGTTGGACTGAATCATAACAGGAAAGTTGAGATTGTAAGTGCTGCTTGTGCCTGGAATTCTATTTCAACACAGAAGAGAGCTTTGTGGAAACTGCCTGGTGTCATCTCAGCAGGAACAGCTTCTTTGCATGATGATGAACTTGTGGTTTATAGTAAACCTCCCCCCACAAAGGAGTCCTTTTCCTTGAAGCCACATGGACAAAGAGTATAAGTAAGAATTAGGTGCACAGGAGCCCATGGTTTACTGTCCTTGTTATGTAAGAATCCATGTATGATGCATAAACAGGTCAAGGGTAAGCAACAGCTAAGATGAGAGCATTCCTTCCAATAGGAAGAAAAATGCCTTCTTAAAGTGGGGTTTCATTTGATATGCTTAGCTGTTAGGAAAGCTCAGTATGTAAAAAATTACATGAAGACTATGCCTGCATCTTTTTTAAAACTTATTAAAGATTCCAGCATACTGTGCTATTTATTGCTGCTTAAATGAAAGTCCTTGCTTAAAAAAAAATCCTCAAAAATTAATGAAAAAAAAAAAAGATTTGACTTCTTTTATGGGAAAAAAAGGTTCATAAAATTTTATTTTTTACCTTCGATATCCAAGAAGCCCAGAGCTACATGTTTTGGTGAATAACAGCAATTATTCTTGGACTATTTTCTGGTACCAAATTCAAATTCAAATTCAATTTCTCATCATTTTAATATCATTCATGTTTTCACTCATCGAACAAAATAGTTACTGTGTAGATTATATAAACCAAATGCTATATGTAATATATGTTGAAAATTGAAAACATAACAAGAGAGAGTTTCCACCTTACAGGGGTTTGGAAATTTCTGGGAATAGGCGAGCAAACCAGTCATGATAACATCATCACACATGCATAAACGCATCTACATCTGTGTCTATCTCTGGAGAGAGAAGTGAGTCACCAGAGAGTGTAGGACTGACATCCCAGAAGAGGGCATGGAGTAAAGGGGTCTTGGGCATTCCCTGGAGTGCATCAACAATTAAGGGGCTCGCATAATTGCGGACCCTCAGTGGAGTCTGAGAAGGAGCTTCATATTCATCACTTTTATCTTTCACTGTAAGTGATCTAAATAATGAAAAAAAAATGAATGCGTGGACAAACTGACAAAAAAAGACGTTTATGTCTCTGATTCATTAAACCTTGCCAAAGAATGACTATGTTGCATTGCCCAGTAAGTTGGGCCTGCAAGTTTAATTCTATGATTCTGAGAAAGAGTTTAGGAAAGGGGAGGACAAAGGAAAGGATAAAAGTTGAACTTAGGTTCTTTTTAAAAAACAAGATAATTGCATTTACATACACTCCTCATATGGATTAGTGTTTATATCATAATATCCAATGTTCATTTAATGAATTTGAATTATCAAGAACAACTTACATTATTGTCAGTATATTCTTCTTAAGAAGGCAGGGAAGGACAGTGTACCTTTTAGAAATATTTTGGGTGGAATTTTTGAAATCTAAGTATAAAAGACTATGCCTCCTGAGATACCTGAGAAATTCTACTGCTCAAATAATGCTACTTTCAAGAGTTCCAGATAACAAACAAGATTTTTTGATGATATTAGTAACTGCCACCAACTAGTAAAGTCATAATTTTGCCATATATTATCTCTAATCCTTAAAAGATCACAATAGTTCAGTTTCCTAAAAGAAACTGAGGCTCTGAGAGATTAGGCCACTGGTCCAAGGTCCCAGATTAGGAAGAGATTTGCTGGAAGCCAAAGTCTGGGCTCTTTCTACAATCGTGCTTAAGGGGGCCCAGGTGAATCGACACATCAAGCAGTGCTCATCAGTAAAGAGAAAGCCACCTTCACAGCAAAACAAATAGAGTTCAAGAGACAATACATATAGTCTAATTGTGAAAGAACAAGTTAACAACACAAATTTGAAAATGGAAACTGGCAAAAATAAGATGGGGAATAATGGATTACAAATAATATGTTATTTAAAACAAACAAAGTCAGGTTTGTGATTTTGAGAATGAACCATATCTAATAAAAACTAAAATAGATATTATACCCTGTTATGTGAAAGAGAGTAAGTGATCAGCTCTACAGAACCTCCCCAAAGTCTGAACAGGCATAAATGGATTTAAATTATTGGCCTCTTTTTTGTGGGGGGATATCGAAAATTAAATTAGAGGTTCTCCAGTTCTCAGAAGGTATCTGTAGATTTTACCTGAAAGGGCAGGGAAAAGGGAGAAGGAGTAGAGGAGAGAACAGTAGACAGAAGAAAAGTGGTCCTTTGGGAAACTATGTGTAACTCCTAACAGCTATCAAGCTCAGCACTGGGAAGGAAGGGTTGGTAGGGACTCTGTTTGGTGTCAGAAGTGGGATTGTGAGAAATCACAGCAGTGGCTGCCAAGGGGGATGTGAGCACTGGAGGCCCTAATAGTGACAAAAGGGCAACTAGGAAGGAACACTGGATCAGGGTCCCTTCGATGCCCCAAGTTCCAGTACTCTCTGCACTGCAGTTTCCTTAGATATTCAACCCCCAGATGAAATAATGCCTACCCTGAAGACTTCTCTTAAAGATAAAATGACATCAAATATGACAGCACCTAGCCCAGTGCCATACACATAACTTGTGTTCAAAACATACAAGTGGAATGTGAATTATATCTGGATGTGAACAAAACTTTGAGGGATGAAACATATTTTTTTTGAAAGTAGAATGATACTATTATAACAGTGGCTATGTTTAGCAGCCAGAATTCATAGCAAACCATGTAGATTCTAAACCTATTACAGATAGCCTCTGACTTACAATGATTCAACTTATGATTTTTGAACTTTACAATGCTGTGAAAGGGATAAGTATTCAGTAGAACATCAGTAAGTGATATGAGATAGTCAATACTTTATTACAAAATAGGCTTTGTATTTGATGATTTTGCCCAACTGTTGGCTAATGTAAGTGTTCTGAGCATGTTTAAGGCAGGCCAGGGTAAGCTATGATATTCAGTAGGTTAGATGTATTAAATGCATTTTCAACTTATGATATTTTCAATTTATGATGGATTTATAGGGACCTAAACCCATTCTAAGTTGAGGAGCATCCGAATTTAAATGAACTTCTGAACATGATACATGAAAAAGATGCAAATGTTACTTTTTCTTTTTAAAGTATTAATATACTTTTAAATAAATGAATATATGATGAAAAATAAATGTTACGATATTATAATTGATGTCTCATCTCTTTCATCTCTATAATTATCTCAACTGTTTCATCTTTTAGTAAATGCCAATATTCTTATAAGTTCTTGTTAATGTTTTAATGATAGTAAATTGTGATGTAAATGCTGCCTTTATATTTACCTAGAATAACAGTCAGCCAGGCCTAGTACTGTGCTCATCTTTGCAATTCTCACCAGTTCTCATCAGTTAGGACCAATTAAATGCTTGACCTTCAAATATCCATAAGATAATAATAATAATGCCACTATCATAGACTTGCACAGAGCTTTAGCGTTTACGAAACACTTTTACATACAATACTATCTCATTTTTTAATGTAAGACAAGCTGAATGAGTTGGAGACTATATCCGGTTAAAAGTAAATGGAAGCAGAAAATGCTGTATTCCGACAGATCCTATGCTGCCCTTGGGGAGACTGCACCTGCCTCTCAACCAGCAGTGTAATAAACAAAATGTTTCCAGGTGATTACTCAGGTACTGACCCATAACATATTGGGACAATGTAAGATTTTAAAAACCATGGTAATGAGTCTACAGAATATACTCTGTGGGGTTAGAAGCACATGATGGATAAACTTAGTGACAGAGAAGTACAAGTTTATAATATGGATTCATGCAACATTTTTAATTGGTAATATTCAAAACCCCTGAATGCCAATCTTGAGTTCAAACAACAGGTTTTCACCAATTCCAACCATATATATATATATATGGTTGGAATACACACACACACACACACACACACACATATATATAAAGTGACCAGCCCTTCATAAAAGTGGCAGCCCTTCCTGGGAGCCCCCCTTTCAGGGACACTTCATTCTCCACACACATACTGTATTTGTGCCAGGGAGGAATTTCAGAAAAGTCTTTCTCTGGCCTTGGCTCACCTCCTGACCACCCGCCCATCAGAGCCTGCAGAATTCCGTCCTCTGCTAGAAAGAGCTTGCGGAAAGTTGCGGGGAAAGCACTCCCAGAGCTCATGTGCTGCACTTGAAGGAGAGAGGCAGGGAGGATGGGGGAAGGAAGGGATTAAAGTCTTGTCTTCAGAGTCTTATCTCCTGCTTACTTTTGCTAGTCTCCTTCTGAGAAATAGCTCCCCTGTGCCTCCAGGCTCCAGGAACACTGAGCATACCTGCTTTCAGCCTCACCTCCAGGCCCCATTGGCCAGGTCTTTTCTCTGTCTAGATACTCTTATCTCCTTTTATTTGGTTAACTTCAACTCATCCTCCACATTTCAGCGGAAGTGTCACCTTGCTGAGGAAGCCTCTCTGATCCCCTGTTTCCTGGCCTGGAGCTTCTGCTGTGTCCCACACCACTAGAGCCTATTCTAATCAGAATTCCTGTTGTATAGAGTTGAATTGGTTGACTGGCTGTTAAACTTATTGTAGGCAGGGACTGAGTTTTTTCACCATTGTATACCAAGCTTCTAGCACAGGACTGTAGGCATAGCCAGCCTACAGCAAATATTTGTTGGATAATGAGTAGAAAACCTATTTAATTTTTATTTTGTGGCTGAAATCTAATTTAATTTCCTGGTGATATCAATTATATTTAGAAATCAAATAGTAGAACTACATTTTTTTCCCAGTATGAGACTTTGTAAATATTTTCTTAGGGTCTAAACATGAGCTTGGTTAGCAATCTTCATTTTTCCTCTTCCATACCCATATACAATAGAATATAGAACTTTAAAAATGTTTACTTAAAGTAAGTTTAAATTGTTGAAGCAATGAATTTGGTTAAGTGTCTAGCAATAAAACACTACAGATGAGTTGAGTTTTTATGCATCATCAGGCCATTTACAGAATTACAAATGTAAAATAAGGAATGGCAGGACTGTTTCTGATTTATTCTTTGAGTATTTACTTATTTTCAAGTTTCTGCTCTAACTGGGATATTTTTGAGATACTAAATCAATAGATGTATACCTTTGATAATCTAAAGTTTCTAGTTTCCTCTAGTTCTGCTACTCATGAAATCAATGGCATTCATATCTTTCCAAGCTCTCCTGATACTTTCATGGAACCTTCTTGAAGGTTCAACACTAATGTTCTGGAGGGTAGTAGGGAGTTAGCGCTTCCCCGGGCCTATCACGGGGAAAATGCAAGTTTCTCAGGAAAGCCTACGTTCCACAGGGCCCCCACATACTAGGGCTGGGGTGAGAACTATGTTCTGGCAGTTGGGGGTGGAGCTGGGCAGAGCTCACAGACCTCATACAGGCTGACAGTGTGTGCAGAACACGGCTAGGGCAAATGGCAGGGTCTCCGGTGGTCAGTGAGTGGCAGATCCAACACCTCACCCAAACCAGGCAGGTACAACACACAGTACACCCGGTGACTGGGCTGAGGGGATGCTCCCCTCCCCGGAAGGGCCCCTCCCAGGTCCACTTCCAACCACAGGTTTAGGAATCCTATCCCTTACACACAGAGGCCCTGGAAAGGAGGAGAAGGAGAGCCTGAATACATGAAAGGGAAGAGAATAAACAGTCCCAAAAGGCTGCTTCTTTGAATAAATTAAACACTTGTTCACACAGAAACTCCAAGCCTGAAAGGGCTGAGTTACCCTAATTAGCACTTTTTTTGTTTGAGAAAGGATCTCACTCTGCCACCCAGGCTAGAGTGCAGTGGTGCAGTCATAGCTCACTGCAGCCTTGAACTCCTGGGCTCAAACCGTCCCCCTACTTCAGCCTCCCAAAGTGTTGGAATTACAGGCGTGAGCCACTGTGTCTGGCAATTAGCACTTTTAAGTTAAGTCGTCCCTACACTCCCCACATCAACAGGAATAAGAACTCAGGGCAATATGTGGTCAGCTAAAAGGTAACTCAACATTTTCTTTGCACAGCTGAGTAATGGTGTATAAATTTCAACCCATTGTATTTTGTGTGTGTGTGTGTGTTTGTTGGAGACAGAATCTCGCTCTGTTGCCCAGGTTGGAATGCAGTAGCATGACCTTGGCTGATTGCAACCTCTGCCTCCGGGGTTCAAGCGATTCTCGCGCTTCAGCCTCCCAAATAGCTGGGACTACAGGCATGTGCCACCATGCCAGGCTAATGTTTGTATTTTTAGTAGAGATGGGGTTTTGCCATGTTGGCCAGGCTGGTCTTGAACTCCTGACCTCAAGTGATCCATCCACCTTGGCCTCCCAAAGTGCTGGGATTACAGGCGTGAGTCACTGCAGCCAGCCACATTGTATTGTTGAGCATCCTTTGGAAAAATGTGGCTAAGCAATCAAAAACATATATATATATATATTATATATATATATAATTTTATATATATATATAATTTTTTCAAAGATGAGCTTTTCTAGAATGAACTGAAACATTTCCAGGAAAAAGGTAAACAGAAATAAAGAAACTTGACACTCACATGACATCACCCCATCTACAATCCTCTTCTCTCAATATGTACCAATGGAAACCAATCTTTCTTCAAGGCCTAACCCAAGTATTTCTTCTTCTAAGAAGCCGTCCCCATTTCCCCTCCAAAATGCCCAAAATTGAATCTGCAGCTCTAACTTCATGTCTGGGTGTTTCACTAATCTCCCATGTTATCTCTGGCTTTTAATCCTTGGCTCTGCCTCCCAAGAGTCTTATTAAAAGTTGACTGGATAAATGAATGAACATTAATAAGTTATCTCTTAGTAACATAATGAAAGGCTTCACATTTTTAGACCTCTTGAGGATAATGTCACTTGCCCCAAGAATAAAGTCTCCCTTTAAGTCAAATATTTAAGAATCTTTGAATATTAAATATACAAGGCAATAATACATTATTTTTTTTAAAAAAACAGATACTTTGCAAACCATGGGCGAAAAAGGTAACCTAATCCAGTGAGCTCCTGTGAGACTTACGCATCCCGGCAACCAAAGATCAATGTGCATGAATTTCTAATGCATTTGAAAAGCAACTGAGACAGTGGCAATCCTGTTAATATCAACCCAAGGTTAGCTGCTATCTCTCTGATTTCTTTTCACATTCAGTCAGTAGACTGCCTTGTAGTGATATATCAACAACCCAGTGATGCAAAATTCAGGGAAAGAGCTGACTAATCCTGTCAGGTAATCCAACCTGGAAAAAGGTTTTAAGATCCCCTGTTTCTAGAACATCCACAAACAGCAATTCTGGCATGTACGTACCCGTGGAGTTTCTGACTGGGTCCTGCGAGCCACCATCAGTAACAGCTGTTGCTGAAGGGCACTGACAGCAGGGTCCCCAGAAGACGGATCTTGACTCTCAGAAGTTGTGGTACTGGAGGAGCTGACCTGCATCTCTCTGAGGGTGGGCAAAACAAAAGCTTTGGTTACCTGGCGATACCACAAGTCATCTATTTATTATACACAAACACAAGAACAATAGGAATGCCCAAAGCAGGTATTGGATGAGTCTTCACAACCTTACATAAAGAGTTAAGAGTTTAAAATTATGTATACAAGGCTACCTTCAGGGAGAAGGTCAATTACCCTGCATACATTGAAATTACTCAGGCTGCCCAGGGTTGTAGTGTGTCATAGGGCAGGTGGGCAGATGCCTGGTGTTCTACAGACGACAACCTTAAATTTGTTACATATTTAATGGGTGGGGAGGCCTTAGTAACAAGTTCTAGCCTCACATTTTGTAAAAACAAATAGTGGGCTTGATAATTCTCCAGACACCAACCAGGAAGAAACAGAGACTAACACCTCTACTACCTGACTGCATCTCCTCTCCACCACAGCCCAAAGCACGGTAAGTACATATTAGACAAAAGAAATGTCTTGGGTAATTGATCAAGAGGACATTATGGAATTAGTTGTGATCTGTATATAAAATAGTTTTATTATCTTTAATCACACACAGATTGGCAAGACTTAAATTAACAGTACGCAGTCTCAATCCTGGCATTTTTTTCCTTTGGCTCAGAAAGCAAAAACTAGGACATACTTCTCTATCTGATTTCCTAGCAGGGTACCTATAACTTTTAGGACACAATGGTGCTGCCTACTCAACAGGCATTTCTCATAGAATGTCTGCTAACATAACTCCATCTTATTAAGTCATCCAAGACTGTGTGCTTTGGAAGAGGCATGAGGTCCTTCCCTAGCCCTAGGGAAAAATCCTGGTCTCTAAGCCATTCACTCTGGCCAGAGCTTGGCTTTGGAATGAGAAAGAAACACAATTCTAAGAGGTCAATGAAGGGCAAAGAAGAGTTGGCTGGGAATAAGACAGCTCTTGGACAAAATTTTCTATAGTTCTTAAGTAGTAACAAAAGTAAAAGACAGTCTTTCTCCAGGCCTTTGCATGATTCATGAATAATAAATACTGCCATCGTGAAGGAAAAACTTGAGGACTGGAGAGCTGAGTGATGGAAGGGAACTAGTTTTTTGATGACAGCATTAAACCTCTGAATTCACCAACCTTGAACAGACCGTATCTTTGGGCTTCTTGTGTTCTGACATAATACATCTCATCGTGCAGCCCATTTTGTTACATAAGGTTACTTGTAGCCCAAATCACACCGTCTAATACAGGCTCCTTAAGAATGCAGATGCTACAGTAACATAATTCCCTTCTGATTTATAATCTACACCTTTCATGATAAAGTTTCTGCAATCTTTTCGATCTTTCTTTTTTCTAACTCCTTCCTATCATACTCATAAGCATACCAATAGTTATTCTGTGTGAATGGTGTTCAAAATACTGTCATACAGCTGGGTGCAGTGGCTCATTCCTGTAATCCCAACACTTTGAGAGGCTGAGGCGGGAGGATTGCTTGAGCCCAGGAGTTCAAGACCAGCCCTGGCAACATAGTGAGACCTAATCTCTACAAAAATAGAAAAAAATTAGCTGGGCGTGGTCGCACATGCCTATAGTCCCAGCTACTTGGGAGGCTGAGGTGGGACACCACTTGAGCCTGGGAGGTCTAGGCTGCAGTGAGTCATGATCACACCACTGCACTCCAGCCTGTGTGAACAGAGTAAGATCTTATCTCAAAAAAAAAAAAAAAAAGCAACTTTCATATACACATGTAAATAAACAAAAACTTCAATACATTCAATAAAGTCTTCCTATAAAGAACCACTTAGGAAACATAACATGATAAGGTTAGGGTTTAGGAAATGAACCGGGTAGAGTAAGTACGTGGAGTTTGAAAACTTAAAAAATCCTATGCTTCCATTATTTAATGCTTGCTCCTAAAACAGTGCTTTTCCTTCTTGTCTATGTTAGTGGCATAATCTCCGTCACTAACAGAGAAAAAGATTAGTTAGATTTATAAAAACAATGTTAATTCAAACTCTTCTGCGTTGTCCAGAAGCCGCTGAGTAACGTAACTCTGTCATTTCACATCGAAATACAATAGAACTGAAATTTCACTGTTGACACAAATTCAGAGATATCTTAAATGGAGCACATGCCAGAACTTCACTAAAACCAAAAGATTAAGCTAACTACATTGTAGGTAAGGTAGGTAATGATCGTAAATAGGCAAGAGTGGGAAAAGAAATGTATGCTTCTGTGAAAAATGTAGAAGGTGTACAGCACCCTCTATTGCTAACTGAAATAAACTAAGAATTGACTACGACATCATGTGTAACGAACGGCTGTTTTAGAGCAGTCTTCTTCCTACTAAGGCGTCCTGCTAGGATACATGATACAAAAGGAAGTGTCAATCAATAGACATCAGCTTAATTTTTTCATATTTCTTAGTAGATTTCTGATTGTAAAATAATAATAATAAACATCATTTTCCTATGTAAGCCATTTAAATATCCTTTAAAAAATCTATGGGTTGATTTTCTATTTAAAATCTTTTGGGTCAGTTCTAGAATTAAACAGAACTAGGTTAAAGTATTTCTCTACTACTTACTATCTGTGACTATAAGCATGTTGTCTTCCTACCTCGAATCCTCCCTATAAAATCAGGAAGATATTTTCCTCATAGGGATCATTGTGAAAACTAAACCAGACTATGTACATAAAGCAGTGAATATTGCCTTTCATATATTAGGCACTTCATAACCATCCCTGACCCTTTTTACTCTTTTCTGTTGATATAGGACTTGACTTTGCTTATTCTTATATTAAATAGTAACATAACTCCTATGCTTTTACACAAATACTATATTAATTTCAGGTGTCTCTGTTAGCAGGCATGGGGGAAGAGTATTTTGCTCTCAACTCACACCTAATTCTCCTTATTTTATAAAGACAGTCTCAAACAGCATATTAACTTCCCTCTTAATTAACCTCTTTTATAAGGTTTGAGTATTCTAGACAAGGCATGAGCATATTAAGAAAGATTCTCTTCTGAGCTTCATGACTGGTATATGTCTGCATCAGAAACCTGTACTGTCATCTGTATTGTCATGTGTATGTGGGCTCCCCATTTGGCCAGGAGGAAATGGTTACATGCTTACAGTAAGCATTGCTCAAATGGAGATGTTTCCCTATGTGATATAATTCTCTGATGTCCTGATAGTGTAGTTATAATCCATGTGCACCAGCCTGCCCACCCAAGCACCAAAGAGACGACGATGCCCACAAAAATCACTGACATGGACAGGTGGACAGGAGTGCAATCTCTGAATAATTCCAAAGTCTATGTTCTTTGCTTGTGTCTCTTCTCCGAGTATTTGCTGGTTATTCTCTCGCATCTTTTGAAGTTATAGACTGTAAGCATCATAATCATCTAGAAACACAATGTCTAAGTAACTTAAAGCCAAAGATTTTCCCACATTAATACATATAAAGTGAAAGCGTTAAGTTTCAAGAGGCATTTTCTCTTCCTCCAAAACAATAATGGCAATGGAAATATCCCAAGCCTATAGTAACTATTCTGTGAACTGCAATACACGATACTTAGCACATCTGGTCTCAATTATCCCATTCTCTGGTGAATCTTTGGTAAACTAGTTTGGTTCAGGGCTATAGCAGAGATAAGTTTATTTAAGTTAGATTGAGCTCCAAGCAATAGCAGAAATAGTGACTAATGGTGGAAACTTTTAAAAGTGCTGCCACTAGAAAGTAATAAAGATGGGCCTGGGGCTAGAATCTAGCCTGGGCCAGAAGAGTGCACTCCTATATGGAAACAGTTGGGTCTCAAATTGACCATGACGATATTCCACCACACTGAACTCCCCAGATTTTCACCATCTGAGTTTCTACAAGTAACAGACAGTCAAAATACATGTGCTTCTTCTACACCGTCTCACTGATGTTGGAAAAACATTTCCTGAAATTCTTCATCTTCCCCAGAGTTTAAAGACGACAGCCCACCACTCTCAGGGAGGGGGCCTCCCTTTTTCTGCCTCTTCCCTTGTTTTTCAGGCTTCCTCCGGGGACATGGGCACGAGGCCCACAGAGGGACACAGACATGAAAGTCGCAGCAACATATTCAGTATGTAGGATGTTTAACTAAAGCAGCACTGTTCTGCAAACCATAACCTGTTATTTTGAATTGTTTTACAGTCGGCAAAAAACTCTTCTCTTATGTTACAGCAAAATTTGTGTGAGTATCAGAGAAAAAGGCAGCGACACCGTGGAAGTGAGGCAAAGTCGGGAGCATGGGACCTGACTGCCATCATGTGGCGGCAGTGGCTGTGGCCACCCGAAGAGATCCACACTGAGTGGCAGGGCCAATTTTCAGGCTTTCAGAGAAGATGCCCCAGAGAACAAAATCTTTCTAGAATCAACCTCACAAACCTTTTGTCCTTATGACTCTATGCCTGGGTGAAAGTACAATCTCTTTCTAACATGTCTAAGAAAACCAGATAAGAATGACAGCGAAAGGAGCAAAGAGTAAAGAGTGAACGCCAAAAAGAGAGGACATGGAAATTTGGGAGGGCAGACACTATTCCAAGGCAGACCCAGGTGATCATCTACCAGTCTTTTTCACCTCCATGTGATCAAAGGCACCAAGAAACTGCAAAAGTTTTTCAAATTTGAAGCAGCAAATATCTATCTCTCTACTACCCAAATTAAGTGAGTGAGGCAGCTATATGCATACCTCAAATATTTGTAATAAAAGATGAAATTTCCAAACTATCATTGAATGGCACATGGTACTGGGTATATCTAATACTGAGAGAAGTTACAACGTTTTACTCTTCATTTTGAATATCTAGTTGACTTGTTTCGTTGCCCCACATTCCTGCTCAGCTATTCCAAACCAGAGTGTCACTATTATTTATTCTGACTAAAGTTAAAAACCCAGTCTAAACAGACACGATTACTTCTTGCTGCTTTCTGCCTGCTTATCTTCTCTGGGAACCAGGTAGATAATTAAACATTGTGGCTTTAGAGGACTTTCCTGAAAGTTAATCCCAATAAGTAAGAGGTCTTTTTGAGATAAGGGTCAGAGAAGCTGATAATGTCAACAAAAGAGTAAGAACTCTGAGGAGGTAGTAAAGATTAAGTACAGGGCTTCAGTCCACCTTTGGAGTATGGTACACAGCGGGATTAGAGATTTAGGGCAGCTTTCAAACATAAGCCTAATTTATAAACTGAAAATATCTGCTTCAATCTTTGCTACAATAATTCAAAAACAAAAGCCATGAATAAGTGAATTCACATAAATATTTATATTACCATCCTACTCTATTTTTTAAATAAAAACAAGTTGAAGTTCCATCCTTGATAAAAAAAATTCCCCAAAAAAGTCCTGCAAATGAATTTGCTACAGAATGACTCTTCCATTCAGAAGAGTACCATGCCTACTTTATGAGTTATAGATCCTCAAAATGAATGTAAATATCATGTCTTTCCAATCAGATTTCACTGGGGAGCAGATGATATGCATTTTGCATGCATTTCCATTAGATTGTTTATGACACTGGAAAAGCCAGATTCATACAGAAACATGGTTATAGATTGTTCATAGAAGAACGTTCTGCTATATTACTTGGATTAATTTATACACAAAGAAATATAAATATTTGCTGAACAAAAAAGAGAAACCGTCAAGCTTTAATTACAAGATCTACTGAGTAGTAATAAAAATTCACTCTGCAACAAACCCTTTGCACTCAAAAACACATTTCAACTTTCTAAGCAGCTTCACCTCCAACTTCCTAGGCAGATTGCCTACTTCCACTTCGGTTTTCCAGGCAGATTAGCAATTCCAACTTTCCAGGCAAATTAGTTCATTTTGGCTCTGAACTATTGAATCAATCTTGTGTTCTGGGTAATAAAATACTCAAGTGGATTTATCCTCTGGCAGTTTTTCCTACTAGCAATTCTAAAGGCTGCAATTCAAGTTGTAGTTTCCTCATTCCAGTTTCTGGGGAAAGCAGAACTGTGCTAGCTAATGTTACCAAAGGTACCTGCTCTATGGGCAGCTATCGTACAAGCAGAAAATGCTGCTGTGTTTCTGGAGCAGTCCACAAGAACTGCACTGGTTCCCACAGCGACAGTGAGGCCACGGAGAGAAGTCTGTTTCCTCTCCCGGTTTCCTTCAGGAATCCCCAAAGAGACATCAAGTTACATTACTAACAATTCCCTATTCATACTTGGGAGTCAGGGATATAAAACTGTCCCATGGTAACAAGGCTGAACAATAGCTAAGAGGAATGGCTTTTTTGCCAATAATAAGAATCAGTCATTTAATGGCCCAGTTGGAGACAATCCCAGCCACTGAAGTCACCTCATAGGGAAAAACCTGCTTTTCCAATATATCTTCCATGGCTGAATGACTTACAGCCCCAAGTAGGCATCCTTCCAAGTTCAAAATCAAAGTTTATGTTTACTGTAATAGAAGAACTTAAAATCTAATTGCATTAAAAGCCAAGGACATCATATTAAAGGACCTACTCTAAAACTATACATGCCAAGATGTTGGAACACAACAGGTTAATAAGGGGAATGCCTTCAAATCACATAAACCAACTCATAAAGGACTAGAGGAAAGGCTTCCACCTGGCCCAAAGTATTTTTGTTATATAAAATCGGGTGTTTTGTTATAAAAACTCAAGAAACAAAAGTCAACATCTTTTGGTATATCAAGTCACAGTGCACTTTACCTGAAGTCCTTCTGCCTCTATCCAAAGATAGTAACAACAGCCAACATTGACTGAGGGCCCTCTATGGCAGGCACTGTCCTAAACACTGCATGTGTACTATCACATTTATTTATTTATTTATTTATTTTTTGAGACATAGTCTTGCTCTGTTGCCCTTGCTGGAGTGCAGTGGTGTGATCTTGGCTCACTGCAACCTCTGCCTCCCAGGTTCAAGTGATTCTCCCGCCTCAGCCTCCCAAGTACCTGGGATTACAGGTGCATGCCACCACACCCAGCTAATTTTTGTATTTCTATTAGAGACACGGTTTCACTATGTTGATTCGGCTGGTCTTCAACTCCTGACCTTGTGATCCGCCTGCCATGGCCTCCCAAAGTGCTGGGATTACAGGTGTGAGCCACCATGCCCGGCCCACATTTAATTTTTAAAGCAAACCAGTGAATTATTACAGAGGTATTATCTGCATTTTTTTTTGTTAGAAAATGGATACTTAAGATGGTTAAGCAAGTTGCACAATGTCAAACAAAAAGTAAATATCAGTGCTGGAATTTGAACCCAGATAAGTCCGAGACAAAATTTGTGTTCATATAGCTAGATACTAAACCTCTGATTTCAAGGAAGTAAAATTCTCAATGTCAGATTTTCCTCTGTTTTTAGCTTTCATACAGACAGAGAAAATTGTTTCCTTATGAACTAATAAAACACAGGGCTGGACTGGGCATGGTGGCTCACGCCTATAATCCCAGAACTTTGGGAGGGTGAGGAGGGCAAATCACTTTGAGTCCAGGAGTTCGAGACCAGCCTCGCCAACATGACAAAACCCCATCTCTAGTAAAAATTAGCCAGGTGTGGTGGTGTGTGCCTATAATCCCAGCTACTTGAGAGGCTAAGGCAGGAGAATTGCTTGAACCCAGGAGGCAGAAGTTGCAGTGAGCCAAGATCACGTCAGTGCACTCCAGCCTAGGCCACAGAGCAAGACCCTGTCCCAAAAAAATAAAAAATAAAAATAATAAAAACTCAGGGCTGGAAAATTTAATTTGAGTCTCTACCTCTGATTTCTATGTAGATTGGTTTAAAACAGGTCATTTTACAGGTTTCATTTTACTGTACTTCCCCACTTATAAAAGGAGGAGATCACATTCTGTGTTCAAATGCGTTGATCTGGCAAACTGCTAGTGCTTTGGCTCTCCCTCTAACCGTCCCATCAAAGATGAGGGATTTATTTGTTGAGGTCGTTTTGATAATCCCACATTCATCAGGGTTGTTTTGCTCTGCACATAGATTCCCATCACTCCTGCTGCATAGAGAACAAACCACACTCCTCCACCAGTTTCATGTGCCCCAGGGCCCTACTCGGCCCCTCCTGTTTAGCTTCTCCTGCTGTCCTTCATCCCAGAACTCCAACTGGGCCATCTTTGTCACTTCCAATGATTCATTTGATTTAATCCCACATTTATTGAGCACCTACCTATAAAGGGCTAAGTGAAGGCTGGTTTTAGATGCATGCAATCTAGAAAAAGAGATGGGAACTCTCTACAAGTAAATGAGATACCAGGGAGAATGTGATCAGCATCCTCCTGGCAGCAACTTGAAGAGATGAATTTATTTTCACAGGGAGGACTGAGAAGGAAAAGAAGTATAACAGAGGCAGATTGTAACTTGAGCTTTCAAAGATGAGACTTTCAAAAGGGAGCAATGAGTGGAGACCTTAGCAAGGTGGTTTGGAGGCGCCTGCAAAGTGGGAACCACCAAGGGCGTCTGGATGCCGCACATGTGCGCAAGAAGAGCTGAGGGCAAGCGCTTTCCCACTGGAGAGGCAGGGCAGAGGCTGACCACAGGTAGTGCACAGGCCACAGTCAACCACGCACAACCTGTGATCTGTAGTGGTATTAAAAAAAAAAAAATTAAAATCGGCTGGGCGCGGTGACTCACGCCTGTAATCCAGCACTTTGGGAGGCCGAGGCAGGCGGATCACGAGGTGAGGAGATTGAGACCATCCTGGCTAACATGGTGAATCCCTGTCTCTACTAAAAATACAAAAACATTAGCCGAGGCCAGGTGGCACGTGCCTGTAATCCCAGCTACTCAGGAGGCGGAGGCAGGAGAATCACTTGAACCCAGGAGGCGGAGGTTGCAGTAAGCCAAGATCGCGCCACTGCACTCCAGACTGGGTGACAGAGGGAGACTCCATCTCAAAAAAAAAAAAAAAAAAAAAATTAAAATCAACAACATGAAACAAAATACACTTTTAGATACAAATATGCATTTCTAGCTCCTTGTGGAAAAAACTGGAAAATCCTGTCACCTGGGGCTTATGAGCCATCATAAGTAGACTAACATAGCAGCAGCCCTTCAGATGGGATAAATGCCCTCCGATTTACTGCAGCCATCACCACTCCTCTCTACCATTCCACACTGGGCCCCCCTCACCTATTTATCACACCTGCCTGGGCGCTGAGGAACCCTGAGCCTGTGACGCCTCTGTGGGGGATGGGAGCAGGGAGGGAGACTCACCTGTCCATCAGCCACTTACTATCTACATGAAGCTGAGCACTTCTGACAATCAGTCTTAGTTTCTTTATCTGTAAAATAGAGCTAGTATCACCAACCTCGGTTTGTTGTGCAGATAAAGTTAGGTAATTTAACACTGAGCTTAGTGCATAAGTGTTTAACAAATGGTGGCTGTTACTACCAGAGCTATTGCAGGCAAGTGCCTCGTTCAGAGCCACGAACTGCCGTAATAGTACACATGGGAACAAGGGGTAAGGTACAAGCCACTCAGTCCTTCCATGTGGCAAAATCCTGACCTGCTGGCATTTCACTGGCTCTACTCTGGTTCCATTCTTTACCTCTACCATGAGAGACGGAGATACAGCAATGACATCCCCAGGTGCACATGAGCTCAGACGAGTGCACACATGTACTAGTATGTTAATTCAGAAATTCAAAGATCTAAATTGAGCCAGATGGCTGGTTCTTATTCTGCTTTCTGAGAATTTTTCTTTCAGATAGCCAACTCAAAGATTCCCAAATCATCATTACATCATGGGCTTCTGCAAAAGACAAAGCTTATAACAAATCCAAAGAAATTAGCCCCCCGTGAATGGGTAGCACAGCTTTCCATGTGTCAGAGTCTGGGGAGAAGTTTGAGACAATTGGAATATCCACCCTAAGCCTGTCAGACAGCAGTTTAAATCCAGAAGATCATCTGACTGACATAGGACTGACTCGTTTTTCTTGAGCACGAATTAAACAGATGGTAGCGCCTTAACTGCTTTTCCAGAACTACCTAGGGAACAGCTTCAATGCTGTAATTTTGCTAAGTGAAGTGACTGCAGTTTTGTGCTTATGCATCTGACAGGAAGCACTGTATATCTCCCGTGCCCAAATGGGCCGCTGAATGCCACACCACCACATAACAAAGTCCCCTCTATTATCTATCTTAAGGACTAACTATACATATAATAGCAAACTGTGTGTATTATTTTACTTTATCTTTGAAGCACAAGAAAGAGAAATTACACATGGCAATGTGTCCTTCTTTTCTAGAACTCTTCTTGTTTGTTGGTGTTTTTGCTACATTTTGTTTTGTTTTTTGTAGAGATGGAGTCTTGCCATGTTGCCCAGGCTGGTCTCAGACTCCTGGGCTCAAGTGATCTTCCCACCTCAGCCTTCAAAAGTGCTGAGATTGTCAGGCATGGTGGCTCACGCCTGTAATCCCAACACTTTGGGAGGCCAAGGCTGGCAGATCATGAGGTCAGGAGTTTTGAGACGAGCCTGGTCAACATGGTAAAACCCCGTCTCTACTAAAAATACAAAAATTAGCCAGACGTGGTGGCAGGCACCTGTAATCCCAGCTACTGGGGAGGATGAGGCAGGAGAATCACTTGAACCTGGAAGGCAGAAGTTGCAGTGAGCCGAGATTGCATCACTGTACTCCAGTCTGGGCGAAAGAGCAAAACTCCATCTCAAAAAAAAAAAAATATTGAGATTACAGGTGTGAACCACCATGCTCAGCCCTTTTCTAGAACTTTTAAGACCAACACCCTGTCAAATAATGCTGGAAAAAGAGCAGACAGTCAAAGACCCAAAACTTGCTATCTGAGACTGGTGGACCAAGGCCTTGCCCATTGGAGCATTCACACACGAGAAAAGCTAGGGGTGACTAGGGACATTCAATAAAGATTTTCTTCAAGGGGAAAGTCGCTTGCAAAAAACTTGAACGTTTTTCTCTTTACAGGAGCTCAGTAATTAATTCAGTTGCCATTTCACCAGAAACAGAGTCCTCAGGGGTCACTTGTTGATTTTGCTGCCTGGCTTTTGTCCACAGAACTCCAAATATCCCTCAGAGAGCCGGCCCCATCCAGTCTCAGGGGGAACCTCGAATCCAGTTCTGTGTGTGTAAGCCCAGACCAAGTGCTTGCTTGGTCTTAGTGATTGGGCTCAGGGAATATGGCTCAGTCAGAACCAATCAGACCTTCCGTGGGGTCTACGGGAAAGAAGCATACTGTTCTTGCTAGACTTAGATGAGAAAAGACACAAGATCTAGGGTAATGACAGCTGTCTTTTGACCGCTAGGGTGAGGTGTTCGAGAATGGTATCAAAACAGAGGAACAGGAGAGCGATGGAAATGGCAAAACTAGGCCCCAATGACTCAATCTGAACCTCTTTGTCTAGACAGATGTCTTTATCTAGACACTCCTGAAGACAGATGGACTCAAGACTGTTCAGTTACATCACCGCAAAATCCCCACTTTGAGTAAACCTGTCTGAGATGGGTTTCCCTCCTGTGTAACAGAAAGGGGTCTGACTGTTCTATGGACTTGAAAAGGCACATAGGAAAGGGCCAGGTATTCTGAGACTCTCCACTAAGCCACACGCCTCACAAGAAAGTTCAGCATCAACACTGCTCAGTTGCCTCTCAGTCCAATACTCTCGCAGCACCCCAACACAACCTCACCAAAAGCCATTTCACCAAGGCTGAATGCACTGTGGCAAACCTATGTCCAGGCAGCTCTGGAAACGGAAGGCAGGTTAAATATAAAAGAGCTGTAATCTGGAAAGGAAATGCAGAGGAAATGAAAGAAAGTAGAGGCTGGAGGAAGTTTAATAAAGACAGATAAATTTAAGGGGAGAAAGCAAGTTAGCACGTCGTGCTAGAGGAGGCAGAGCCTAAGGAACTGAGGCTTAATGAAAACACTATAGGTCCTCTCTCTCATTTTAATTTGGATACTGTAAATTTTCAGTTTTTTAAGGCTCTGGATATATGGCCTTATTCTAACTATCATTACTGACAAATGCAGTCCAAGTATTTAACCTAGAGGAAAAATGACATGTTTATCCTGGGGGGGGGAAATTAAAACCAAATATCTTGTAACTTTACTTTGGGATAAAACAAGAATTTGTTCTAAATTCAGCTTAGAAAAACTTCAACTTTTAGCTGGGAATTGCAGAATAATATGGCAGTTTTCAAAGCTGTGTTCTCATGCAATTACATATTTTGTCTGAGAAAGCTGCCATCTTAGATGACTAAATTCATCAAACCATCATAACGTCTAGAATGTCCTGGAGGTTAGAGTAAAGATGTGGACAGCAAACCTCCCTCTCCTCTTGGGTGTCCATTTGCATGGGGACTCTGCATGCTTGTTGGATGGAGAAGAAGAAATTTGTGCCATCTGGATTGCTGCATGGTACCTGAGGGAAAAGGAGAAAGAGTGGACGGCAAGTGGGGGATGAACAATATTTCTGTTTCCCCACACGAGTGACTTTGGGCACATGCAGGCTGCTTTAGTGCAAAGCTCAGAAGGGACTGCGTGGCGAGAGAGAGCCGTCACCTACAGTTCCCATCAGACCTACCTGAATGGCAGGCACTAGCATTCCTAAGCAGGTAAGAAACAGTAGTGGCATTAAAGAGAGAATGCCCTAAGAAGCTGGCACACAACAGCATTCCACCTGGAGGCCAGAATGCAAGGACAAAGACAGCCTTTATTCTAAGCACACAGAAGCCTCCCCCTGAATTTCCCATATACCCTTGGGAAGACTTTAAACTTGGAAAGACACACGGGGTCACAGGCTCTGAAATTAAGGTTTAGATGTGAAGCGCAAGACTTTCCAGTTACACCGCGAAAATCTCCCATAAGCCCTCAAATATACGTATAATTCTAAAGAAGGATACATGAACAATTTACTTCCACACTTAGAGCAACCAACTGAGACATGGCCATATGGATTATCCACAAAGAATCTTGAAGCCCAGGATGAAGGATGAATTCTGTCTGCCACTGACAAGATATACAGCTTGCCCAATACACTATTAATCATCATATGTCCCAGATATGCAAACTAACTTAATATCAACTTCACCTAATTTAATATCAACACAATTAAGAAAGTTATTCAAAGCATTCTGAAGTACAATAGAAAAGATGTGTATCTATCTGTAAAACAGTTTGCCTTCATTACTGTAAATGAGAATAAATGAGAACTAACCACATTTCTAGTCCGCTCCTTGGGACAAATTTAATAATGTATTTGAGATGTGCATCACCATCTTTCTTGAAGGGAACATTATTACATTTATACAGGGTTCCTGTCTATTTATATTACCTACATGTTATCTTCGTTTTTGGAAGCAGCAACGATTAAAATGGTTTCATTTATTTTTCATTATTTCAGAATGTCAGATTTTCTTTTTCTTTCACGCAAAACTACATGCTTTAACAACTACAAAGGGATTAACACATTTCTTCTAAACCAGAATCCTCACTTTATCTTCATCGCTGTGTCTCCCAGCAATGCAACAGCTCTCAAGCCTGGAAACAAAGCTCCACTCACCGAGCCTGAGACAGACAGTCACAGTTTGATGGTAGAGGCTGTAAAGGACCTTCTTTCTGATTTCCGGATTTTAAATAACAGGATCTAATTTCCCCTGTAAAATCAGAAAATTTCAGCAAAGGATATGACATAATTATTCATATAGAATTGTTTCAACTTATACAATTTTCAAGTTAAAAGGAAACTTATTTTGGTCTGTTGTAATAACTGTTGACAATCTGGATCCATTCTTTGTATTTCTCCACAGAATGTATATCATGAGAAGTTGAAGGATGTCTGAAAGAAACGTGACTAAGAAAATTTTCTTTGACCTGCTTCCCTGCTAATATACTTAGACAAGTTTTGACTTGGTTACTTATGATTTAATTGCTTTTGATAGACTTATTTCTGTCATCTCTTAATTCACTTTACATACATTCTCTTCATGTGTCAGCATGATCTGTGCTAGCATATAACTGGATTTTTTTGTATATGAATACCTCGGTGTCATGTGCAAAAAGCAGCTTATTAAGAGTACAGTTTTGACTGGTGGACCACATGAGACCATCTCTGCCTCCAAATGTGCAGACGAGCCAGTGCCACAGCACACTGACTGATGTGTCAGCCTGTTAATGAGGAAAAGCAAGAGGTGGAATTAATCTGCAGAGTTCAATTAGCTCCACTAAAGCAGTTCAGGATACTGAGGTATGAAAATCCGTTCCCTTTCTAATGATGTAAACGGTTTCTGCCCAGAAGAGCTCCTACTAGTGCCTTCTTCAGTTGACACAGGAAGCGTAATTAACCTTGTCTGTTGTGAGCAGCTGGAAGGTGGCCCTCAACTCAAAAGGTGTTTTCCACCAAGAGAAACTGTAACAACCGCAGCCCCTGTGGAGGCTTTCGTGTAAGTGCTAATGTTGTTCTTTATGATGTAAAAGTCCCTTATATTTCTGCACATGCCAAAGCATTTAAAACTATAAACTACCGAACTCCAGATAAAGTAACCATATAATGTATTCTCCAAACCAGCATCCTTTTGAGAGTAAAATAACAAGCACTACTGGAGCTATATGATACATAAGCCAAGACCCATCCCAGAAAAACTAGGACCCATATCCCTTATCCTTTGAACTTTGAACTTGCCACTTTATAATTCTCTATGTATACTATTTTAAATCCTTTTTATAACAAAGCGATGGAAAAATATATCAAGGTCAGGTGTGCAACACAGGTCCAACAAATATTTACTGACTACTGGGCATTGCCCTCTTGAAGTTGATAACTGTGAGGGGGAAATGCCATTAATCAAATTATTATACAAGCTGTAATATTATCAAAGAAGGAAAGAGACGGGGTGTTAAGAGAACAACAAAAACTGACGAACCTGATTAAGTCTGGGGAGTTCAGGAAAGGTGTCCCTGAAAAACTTACCTTAGGACCAAGATCTGAAGGATCAATGGCACACACGGGCACAGCATGTGTAAAGACCCTGAGATGGGAGGCAGCACACTCCGTTCAAAGAACAGTGTGTGGGCAACTACGGCGTTAAGTCTTCCAGTTCTCAAGTCTAGTGCTCAGGCTAAGATATCACGATGAGTCTGAGAAAGCTGACAGTTTTCCCTGCTTGTTCATTAGTAAAGAGCTCCAAAGACTCACCATGTTCATCAATGAAGACATGCATAGCATCCACAGATATCTCTTCTTGTACAGACGTTTCAGGCCCACTGATGACTTGCAAGACAGAACTATCTTGTTGGGAAGTTACCCTGTAGATTATCTGTCTTTGTCTATTGCCCTGGAAACTTAACACATATAAAAGTTTCAAAAAAAAAAATGATTAGAAGTTCTTCCTTATCCTTGATAAAGCATTAAAAGCAGAAGCCAGTAAATGAGGCTGTCTCATAGTTTATGACTAAGCGAAACTAAATAAGTAACTTATCCTTACAAGGCCGTAGTCTTGGCAGGCTGAGTGCACACGGGGCTGGTGCTAGTATGGTCTTGACTTTGTAAGTCTGGTTTTCCTTGCTTAGGACTGTGTCCACTGGGCTTTTCATTTTCGAGGATTTCCTCCTTTTTTTCCTGGGAAGTGTTATCTGAAAAACATTGCTTTACCTGTTAATATAATATAAAATAATTCAATGTGAAAGCTCTGGGAAATAAGTTACCAAAACTGAAACAAGAATAGAAAGAAAATCTAAGCAGCTCCTCTGCAAGCAAAAGACTTTTAAATAATTTTTCATTTTCCTAATTATGGAAGTACCTACATATATTTGAAAAACAGAAGCATGTATAAGTCTGAGATGTGTTATTTAGGCGTCTACAAACACCTACTATTTTATATACAGGTTGAGGGACTCCCTTGAAATAAATCGGTGACCACACATGTGCCCAGCTGGAAATCACCCATTTAGGTTACACAGGTCTGAAAGGTTCATGTCTCATAAATGAATAACCTCAGATTCTAAAAAATTACAAAAACAAATCTGGCTATTTCAGAGCAAGGTCCCCTTTACCATTTATAAATCTTAACAGTCTTTCTTCTCACTCATCTCTAAAACTGAATTTTCAAGCTAAAGCTAGAATTGGACCCTTCATAAAGCAAATACTTATAAGTATAGCTGGGGGTGGGGGTTGTTTTTGTTTGTTTGTTTGTTTGAGACAGGGTTGGCCCTGTTGCCAAGGCTGGAGGCGGGAGTGCAACGGTGGAATCACAGCACACTGCAGCTTCAACCTCTTGGGTGCAAGTGACTCTCCTACCTCTGCCTCCCAAGTAGCTGAGATGACAGGCACATGCTACTACATCCAGCTAATTTTTAAAACTTTATGTAAGTATAGGGGCACGCTATGTTGTTCAGGCTGGACTTGAACTCCTGGCCTCAAGTGATCCTCCCACCTCAGCCTCCTGAAGCACTGGGATTACAGGCATGAGCCACCACACTCGGCCAAGTATAGCTGGTATAGCTGATTTTGAACAACATGCTTATTGTACTGTGTAGGACACAGTGAGCTACAACACCTATTCCTTGCCCTGAGAACATTTTAAGGTGAATGAGAATTCCAAGATCAATAGGTACAGAATGTTTTTATGTTTTTGCATTTTTGGAAGACTCTTTAAACAATGAACCACTAAGGGTCTCAGGTTATACCATTATGCAAAATGGACTGCATATGACCCTGAGGATCAGCCCTTCCTTCTCTGCGGACACATTCCAACTGTCACTTTTAAGATCAAAAGGACCATTGTACTCCCATGACTTACTCTGAGTAAATGATTGGCTCTTAAGCTCAACAGTCTGTGCCTGAGAGAACAGAATTGAGCCTGAACCTACAAGTTCTTTCAAGACACACCATTAGAAAAGTCTATCAAGACCTGCCTAAGCCCTCAGAAAGCAAAACTGTGTTAGTGTCTGTGGGATATAAATCACATCCTTGCGTCTAGAACAATGTTATTCATCCTGAAACTTCAAGTAATTAGAGGAGCAATGCTGGCTTCTCTGTGAGTCCTGAAGATAAACATTTTCAGCACATCTGTGAAACTACCATAAGAATTTCCTTGGTATGAAAATGTTTGCATTTCATTTGACAGCCTGTCAAGATAGAAGTTTTCACAGTTTTCAAGAAACACATTTATAAGAAAGTGCTATCATAACAAATAGCTTTAGCCAGTAATCATGCCTCATAAAAAATCGCAGAAAGGCACATTGACACAGCTCTCCTGTTTCACACTAAGAGTCTTTGAATTCGTTTGTTCACATCTCTTCATCATATCTTAGACTCCTTTTCTCTTAAATGGGTACATTACGTAAATCAACATATGGGTGATTTTTTCCCTTTTTTCCTTAAAAAATACATTTATATAAATGTTTCTCTTTATAAAAATACTACGCATTCATTGTATGTAATTTAAAACTACACAAAAGAAAAAACTTTGAATCACTCCTAATCCTGCCATCATATTACCACTGGAGCCAATTTGATATATATCATACTAATCTCTTTTTCCTAGATATATGCACTTTTTTTTTTTTTTTACAAAAATGAAGTCATAATACAGGTATGGTTTTATACTTATCATATTTATCTTAAACTACTATAAATATTTAACGTTATTGGATATTCATCTACATCATCTAAAAGTAGTAGTTATATATTATACTGATAATGGTATAAATAGACCCTAACTATAAATTTACATTGTTTCCATTTTCCATATTATAGACAATTTTTCAATGATCATTTCTATATACATTCATGATTCTTTTCTTAGAAATTCTTAGAAGTTAGGAGACTGAATATACGAATGGACAATGGCCAGAAATTATTCATAACATAGAACTCTGACCAATAATCTGCAGCACCCAGCTGAGAAAATCAACCCATTATCCAGGGTAAGCAGCCCAGGAAGACAACATCCTATGCACAGGTCAGACTCGCAGGAAGTCAGACCACTGTTTCTGGCAAACAATCCAGGAAGCCAAACAATAACCCCCGTAATAATTAGCCCGAAATGGCTAGGACTTGATTCACAGCTGACAGCTTCCCTAATGTGTGTCCCTGCTTCCAACTTAGGACCACCCAAAGAAAACCAAATATAGTCCCCTACTGAAGCACATAGGATGCCTCACTCCTAGTCTAGCCACCTCCAGCTTCATAATGCCCAGAACCTCCAGTCAGGGCACATCTGAAGCCTTCCCTTTTTTCCACTATAAAGCTTTGTCATTCTAGTTGCCTTTAAGTCTCAGGTGAACCCAAGTGATGACGGCTGACTCCCTCACCATAAGTAAGCTCTGAATAAATAGACTTTGCTTGTTCTCATATGGGCAGTCCTCATTTATTTCCACAAAGTAAAATAAAGTTGTGTCAAACAAAAAAGCAAACAAACATGCTTTAAAGGTTTTTCAAAAGTGTGTGGTTTTCCATAGCCTTGAATTCTAGGATATTGCTGAGACCTGAGAATAATCCTCTGAAGAGAACCTGGGCTAGAAATAAGAGTACATTAGAGAGAACTAGAAAATCCTGTATCTTTTTCTAGTGAGGTCCAAGTTCAAGCACTGTCCTACTGATGAGCAGGAAAACGATTAGAGAACATTTCCTAAGCTGCTAATATCATTAAACACCGTCACGTTGTTTTATAAACAAACTCAAAAACTGGGTTTTCAGATTACAATAACAAATACTTCAGTGAAAGAAGAATAAGAGGATATTACCAATCTCAAAGACACATGACACCACTGAAAAACTATCTAAATTGCCACCTTTGATGTTGATGGCCTTCTAAGAGCTAAAAGATTCATTGTAGTCTGTCCTTTCTTCCTTCAATTAAAATCCTCTGTCCTTTCCTAAAAGAAGCATATAATTCATTCCAACCCCTCCCTTCCTGCTGTACCTTCAAGTTCTTGGTACCTAAGCCTATCTCTTCCCATAGAATACCTCATATCTCCCTGCACACAACCTCGATGTCCAATTTAACCCTTCTGACTGAATGTGGCTGGCTGAAAAAATGAAGAGCAAAAACTCAAGCAGGCAAACCAAGTAAACTTTACATATGGCCTGAGGGAAAACAAAAATAAAAGACTAAAATTGATCAAATAGCAAAACTTTTCACATATTTTCCTAATTGAATCCTCACAATAAATCTGTAACATATTATGATTCCTGCTTTGTAGAAGAAACTCCAACACAGATGCATCTGATCAATTGTCCAAGCTCAACCAGCCGATATTACTGAACCAAATCTGGCCTTGTGCTGTCTGGTTCCAAAGTCAGTGCTCTATCCACTGGACACATTGCTTCTGGGAAGGCCTTCATGTGCTCTGGGTTAGCACTGTCTAATACAGCAGCCAATAGCCACACGGCTACTTAAATGAATTAAAATGTAATAAAATTTAAAATGTCACTTCTCATCTGCACAGCTCCCTTTTAAAGTATTAAACAGCTGCATGTGGCCATTGGCTACCATATTGGACTGCAGATATGGAATATTTCTATCACTGCAGAAAATTTTATTGGACAGTGCTAGCCTAGAGGTATGAATCTCTATATTGGATAGATGATAAACACCCACATCTTTTATTAGAAACATTTTTGTCTCAAGTTACTCCTGCTTTATATACCGCCCTGTCTGTTAAAAAGTTTAAGTAATCAGAGAAAATTTCTCAGAGCCAACAGTATGGAGCCAGAGGAGCCTCTGGCTGTCCAGAGAGCAGAGGAAAAATCCCAGCACTAAGAAACGTTACCACCTACAGCACAGAAAATGAGCTACCATAGGCAAACACAACTTTCAGTAAGCATTCCTACCATACAGATGCTATCTCAACACAGATCTAGGTAGAAATGATATGCTCAGAAATCACAGCATTAACAGAATTTAAAGCTGAAAGACCTTATAAAAGCTCTAGTCCAGTAACATCATTTTAGCCATGAGGAAAGTGAGGCCCAGAGACACTAAGTAACCTGAAAATAAACGTACCTTATCTTCATATAGGAAATATCATTTAATTTTTATGCAAGGACTCTGGAACAAGACTGCCTGGAATCGCTGGGCGCGGTGGCTCATGCCTATAATCCCAGCACTTTGGGAGGCCGAGGCGGGCGGATCACGAGGTCAGGAGATCGAGACCATCCTGGCTAATACGGTGAAACCCCGTCTCTACTAAAAATACAAAAAATTAGCCGGGCGTGGTGGTGCGTGCCTGTAGTCCCAGCTACTCGGAGGCTGAGGCAGGAAAATGGCGTGAACCCAGGAGGAGGAGCTTCCAGTGAGCCGAGATGGTGCCACTGCACTCCAGCCTGGGCGACAAAGTGAGACTCCATCTCAAAAACAAAAAAACAAAAAAACAAAAAAAAGACTGCCTGGAATCAAATCTCAGTTCTAGCACCTCCTGAACTTACTAGACACTTGGGAAGGCAAGTGAAAATTTCTGAGCCTCATTCGAAGAACAGGAAGGATAATGGTATATCCATAACATAAAGTTATATAAAGAGTGAGTTAATATGACAGTAATTGTATAATTTATCATCTAAACTGGGGACTCTTTTGAGAGAGAAAGTCAGTGCTCTTAATAATTATGTTGGCAAAACCGTGTGTAAATGAGGACCCTTCCAGGCAAACCACAAGGTACAGTCACCCTCGTTAACATATGCAAAGTGCTTAGAACACTGCCTGGCATAAATTAAGAGCTGCAGAAGAGTTTGTTATTATTATGAGTACAACATGGGATAATTAGTGAATTCTGTATTTTATAATAAAACTCAGCAGGAAAAGTAGATTCACTTCATAGAAATTTGTCTTACAATCAACTTTCCCAGAAGGCATCTATTTCATAAAGGAAGAAACATCTATTGCGAGTACTTGCCACAGTAGTAAAATATAATTGCTTATTTCCCTGGGAGTAAATAGTCTTGCCTTGTAGAATAGGGAAGCAAAAAAATCATGATAATGCCTTAAGTGTCCTGGTAGAGTAGGACAATATATGTGCACATGTTCATCACAGAGCTTAGTCTCGGTAATTCAGCAAATACTGATGACAAAGCCAAGCAACAAACGATTGCCCAAGAGTTGTCCCACTATTTGCAAAATCAAATCACAGAAGGCAAATGGCAAAGAGGCATATTGCCTTCTATGTCATCATCAGAACGGAACTGATGTGGAATCGCACCTTGGAGAAGCCCACTTTCTTCATTCTGCTCTGCTGAGCCATTCAATTGATTGGATGCAGCCATCTTGGAAGTATTAATGGATTCTAACAGGGAGACAAATTCCAGGAAGTTGGACTCATTTGGTATTTGTCCTTCCTTAGCCTCTAGATCAGATTTGGAAGTTGGCATTGTTTTCTCTGTATCATTAACAATTTCTGCGGAACTTTTACTCAAGAAGACATCTGTTCCACTGTCCACACTGAGCACCCGGGCATGCCTCTTTTCATGGCTGGACTTACAAGACAATGGGTCAAGGTTAGTCAGGCCTTCCTTCCCCACCTTAGACTCAGAGGCTGTATCAGGTGTAAGCCGGGACGCTGATTCCCAGGGTTCCCGTGAGGAAGAACTGTGATCCTTGGTGGCACTTCCCCCCTCCCCAGATCCATAGCCAGAACACTGATTGGTGGATACCCTTGCCTTCAGTCTCTCTGGAGTCCTTTCACTTCCATTGCCTTCAGAACAGGGAACACCTCCTCCCCCACCCTCAGGCAGGTCCAGGGTGATCACGGGAATTGAGATCTGCTCGGCATTGGGAGAACTGGCCGCCCCTGGGTTAGTTGGCTCAGCGTCAGACTTTACACCGGTCTTCTCTATGCCAACCACCTTCAGGTGGAGGGAGCTTTCCAAATCTGTCATGGAGTTTGGGGTACTGCTCATCGTGATAACAATTTTTATGGGTTCATGTAGACTCAGTGGGTCTCCGGGTTGAGAAGTATCGATGAGAGTAATAGCCACCTCACTATCTGAGGAGTCCACTTCCTGGTTCAAGGGCAGGTCCACCTGGCAGGAGGTATCCACCTGACAGGATGTGTCTGCTGGCTCCTCCACAGGCTTGGCCACGATGGTGTCACACTGAGGGCAGCTGCTGCTCAGGCTGTCTTGGGGTGACTTGCTTTGTACTCGTTCCCTTACGGAACCCTGGGGACAACTGACAGGTTCTAGAATCAGGACTGAATTCTCACTCCCCCATGGCTGGAAAGAAATGTCTGTTTCTAGTAAGTCATACTGAGACAAAGACAGGTGGGGCAACTTCTTCAAGGGTCCCTTATCCACTAAGCCACCCTCGGATCTGTGGCGCAAAGGAGGCTGCCCCTTGCCTCCTCTTTCCTTTCCTTTACCATTGATGAGAGTTTCTGTGGCAATTGGTTTTACGGGTATTGCTGACTTGGGCATGGTTTCCAGCATGTGTGCTTGACAAGCAGGTAAACTTTCCATTTTGATACCAGGTGAGGTAGATGACACTGGTGCTATGGGATGGTCTTCTGATAGAATGACACCTGAAATGAACGACACATGGCAACTTTATTAGCATTGGAAATGAATGAGTGATGCCCAAGAGCCAGACCTAATGAATGATAACAAAACTAAAACAGCACCAGCAACTAATGGAATTGGATACTTTTTTTTTTTACTTTAAGTTCTGGGACACATGTGCAGAACAGGTATAGATGTGCCATGGTTGTTTGCTGCACCTATCAACCCATCATCTAGGTTTTCAGCCCTGCATGCATTAGGTATTTCTCCTAATGCTCTCCCTCCCCTTGGCCCCCAACCTCCGACAGGCCCTGGTGTGTGATGTTCCCCTCCCTGTGTCCATGCGTACTCATTGTTCAACTCCCATTTATGAGTGAGAATATGCAGTGTTTGGTTTTCTGTTCCTGTGTTAGTGTGCTGAGGATGACGGTTTCCAACTTCATCCATGCCCTGCAAAGAACATGAACTCATTCTTTTTTATGGCTGCATGGATACTTATTTTTTAAAATAACATTCCCACTGTGAAATTATTCTTGAAATATAACAATAAAAATAAAACAAATGAAAAGCAATACAGTATAACAACTATATATATAGTGTTTACATTGTATTAGGTATTGTAAGTAATTTAGAGATGATTTAAAGTATACAAGAGGATGTGTGTAGGTTACATGCAAATACTATGCTATTTTATATAAGAGACGTGAGCAACATCCACAGATTTTGGTATCCACGGGGGTCCTGGAACCAAATCCCTTAAAATACTGTAGAACACCACCAACTAAGATGGTGTCTTTTATAAGATTTGACTAAGGAAAAAACAAAATTCTTTGCTTTACTATAGTGTTGCTAAGAAACACTGGATTTACTCGCCAGGTATGGGTTTAAATGCTACCTGTACATTTTACACACTATGACTCAGAATGAAATAATGTACGTAAAACTTCTACTGCAATTCCTAGTACAAGTAAAAAATGGGAAATTATTGTTTTAATAGGAATGGTGAAATTAAAAGGCCAGACCAGATATTCAAAGTACATAAGATGATGAGCTATAGCACACCTAATCTAGAAGAATATGTTTAATATGAAGGAAAAGGTATGTGCTTGTATATATGTGTATAAAACAGACATAAAGTAACCGTTATGAAGCTGTATGTGCAACCAAAATATTAGAACTCTAACTAATGTGAATTTATTTTAGTAGTAATAACACAGAAAAAAATCTGGACAATCCTTTACATATTGTTATAATGGGATACAGCTGAATGATGAAAAAAGAAACTTCATTTTAGGGGTTCAGGGCTATGGTGCTAATTTCAGCTGTTTTCTAGAACAAATTAAATTTTACACCATTTTCAAAACTGAAATAGTGCATAAAATTTGTCTTTGTAGTAGTAGAAAAGAAAATAGAATTGCAGAGAAACAAAGGAATTAATTCAGGCCTCCAAAAGATCTTTTCTAAGCCTTCTGAAGGTAGTCAAAAGATTAAAAAAAAAAAAAAAAAATCTTAGTAAAAACGTAAAACAAAAATTGTTTAAGTTAAAGGAAAGATCCCCCAAAACAAAATTTGTAACTTGAAAGAAAGGTAGATATGCAGAATGCTATACAATTTATCCTGTCATTTTTTGATGTATGTACTATAATACAAATTTTTATATGGATGATAATTTATCATCCATAAAAAAACTTACATGTCTGCTCTTTATAAGTCATATAAAATGAGGCATAGACTGGAGAAATGACAACGAATTATGATCAACAAAATATCACAATTTGAATTAAGACTTGATATACAAATACTGATGAGAAAAAATTAAAATTAAGAGTTAAAGAAACAAAGTCAAAATATAACTATGCAGTCTTAGGTATAGTTCTTATTTTCAGTTAATCCACTGACATTCTGTTTTATAAAAATATTTTTCACTTCACTGAGGATAATGCAGGGATAAAATATGAATGATGACACTTTACCTTTGAGATCTTCTACGGTTTCCTGTGCTGACAACTCCTAACAAATGAAAGAAACAAAAATCAATGGATGACTCAGCTGATCGTCCATTTCCAGACAGTCAGCAATAACTGACCAGTAGTCACTGGTTTTCTAAATGGCATGTAGGGAAGAGACAATACAGTGTTCACTCTCCTTAAGCTTCTATAAAATGGGGACCAGAACGGATACAAATGTATGTAAGTGTGGACATTCAACCAAGACAACTGTACTGTGACAAAGGGAGATTTGCTACTAAGAAAGTAAACAGAGAAGGAATAAGCCACTACTGACACTATAGCGAATGGAGCTCAATAAAGTAAATCTAGAAAAAAGGTAATTTATTGACTTCCCAGAAAGACAAGTGTGATTTAAAATGGAAAGCAGAGGCGATATCCATTTCAGGTGGAAGGCATTGCAGATATGATGACTTCAATGAATGACAACAGAAAGAAGCAAAGGCCTGCAAATTGGTTCTCTGCCCAGTGTGGCTGACCCAGCAGTGGGGGTGGATGGCAGAGGAGGCCAGAGAGTGTGCTTTGAACACATGACTGGGCATTTATCATATGGTCCCAAGGGCACCCTTCAGGCCATTTCCAGACCCTGGGATGTGATATTCACTGTACACGGGCCAGTGATTACAGCATGCAAGCTACAATCACTGCTGCTGAACATTCCTATTCTAGGGGAGATCAACACCGAAACCACATGAAGAGGGTGAAACAGGAAACAAGACCACTAACCAATGGCCCAGAAGAGTGATGAGAGGTTATGCTTTGCCCTCTGGAGCTGCAGCGGAGGGGAGGCGTGGAGAGGTTTCGACTGGCCTCTTCCTTTTTGCCATTGTGAATCTGCCTATTATTGCTAACCCAACATGAGAAACACAAGAGCAGTGAGTGATATTATCAAACAGAAGCATGACTCTTTTAGTACTAGTCTAAAAACTTATTTTTCCTACAGTCCATTTTGTTATATTCCTTATATATAAATCTTCGTTTGTTGTTTTTAAGAGACAGGGTTTCGCTCTCTCTGGGTAAGCTAGAACTCAGTGGCACGATCATGGCTCACTGCAGCCTCAACCTCCTGGACTCAAGTGATCCTCCCACATCAGCCTCCCAAAATGCAAGTTTACAGGCATGAGCCACCATGTGCAGCAGATAAACCTTATAATAAACATTACTTTTAAATTAGAGGACATGCTATCTTAAGGAGCTGTAAGAAATAATACAAGAATAGTGAAAAGAATGCTAACTCAAAAATTACTCTTAATATTTCAGTTCTATGTAATGTATCACTTTTATATCAACAAACACAAATGCTATTCTTTAAAATACTCTGGCATGTTCTAAGCATTTAAATAACAACATAAAAACAGTGAAGTGAAATTTTTTGCAGTGCTAAGCCTAAGACAAATGAATTCTAGATCATGTGAGAAGGTCATATTGATAGCCAGTTAAACCATCCCGATTATGAATATCAATGTTATGCTTAAGTATATGCTGAAATATAAAAAAAATGCACATATTTCTGTCTGCCTGTACTAGTGATTTCAAAAACAACTGATAAAAAACTTAAGAGCAAAACATTTAAATTTTGAAGTGTCACATTAATTGGAAATATTACCTTGGATTTTTGGGATTAGTTATGTGTTCACCTTTGGCCTCCTTGTCTTTATTTGGCTTTTCTTCCTTTCTGGAGGGCTTTTGCTGAATTACTTCTCCTTTGTCAAACATGAGGTGTAGGCGGTAACTGACTAGTTTGATTATTGTGAAGAATATAGTCACTGCACTGCAGTAGAAAAATACAATGATCACATTTGGAGGAAAAGCCTGAAGAAGGGAAAAGAGAGAGAAAAATCATTTGCTTTTAAGATTTTCTTTCTGTTTTAAATCTGGAAGCATTTTTAGACTATATACTGAATATAAATTAGGCAAGACTTCAGATTTGACTAATTTTGTAAGTTTTCCTGGTTAAAATACTTGAGGAGAAAGACCGGCTTTTTATTTTTTGAAGTCTTTTTTGTTTCTCAGGTTCTGTAGTAGTTGCACTGATAATCAACATTTGATTTGCAGGCAGGAACCCCACAGAACAAAAGACATATTCAAGGAAACCTCTCCTTTTTTTTTTTTTTTTTTTTTTTTTTGAGACGGAGTCTCACTCTATCACCCACGTTTGAGAGCAATGGCGTGATCTCGGCTCACTGCAACCTCCGCCTCCCAGGCTCAGACAATTATCCTGCCTCAGCCTCCTGAGTAGCTGGGATTACAGGCATTCGTCACCAAGCCTGGCTAATTTTTGTATTTTTAATAGAGACGGGATTTCATCATGTTGGCCAGGCTGGTCTCAAACTCCTGACCTCAGGTGATCCGCACACCTCGACCTCCCAAAGTGCTGAGATTACAGGTGTGAGCCACCGTACCCAGCCTCCATGTTTGATAAGCTCTTATCTAAGGCCTAATCCAATGCATCTTCCTATGCAGCTCATCTTAAAGGCCAGAGATGCATTTGTTTTCATCAACAAAACACAAAAAGCCTTGTGGAGAACAGAAGGAAAAAGAAGGGAGAAAGGTTAGGGTAACCACTCCGCCATTCCCCTCCTTAACCTCCCATTGTGATAACACCCGCAGGCCATGGATTTCCCTAGGGTTGTAATGCACACAGGGGACCACAAAAGGGTACTGCTTCCAAAAGGAAGAGGAATATTTCCAGCAGAGACAAACGATCTGAACATGGCGACTATAGTGAGGTTCAGCTCAATTCTATGCAATCCCCTCAAGAAACAAAACAAAAAGAATCACTGGGACCCATGAAGTTGTCCTACTCTGTAGCATCTCCCATATACCTTCCTAATTCTCTCCAGGACCAGGGACTATCACACGTTCTCTAGGCCTTCCTAAACTACATTCCAATTCTTTGGGATGGAAAGAGATCCCCAAGTGTCCCAAGGTGATATCCAGGACAGCCTTAATGACTCACGAGACCATTTTATCAATGGACTGTCCTAAAGAATATCGGAAATCCAGTGATCTGTGTAGCCGGTGCTGCAACCCAAACATAGCTAGGCTTGCAGACAGTAGGGCCCAGTCTCCATCTGCGCCTAAGCAGACCCTGTACAGTTTGCCGTGGTCCCATGCAAGAGTCTATCTTCTAGGTTGGACTGTCCCTAAAATGCAATAGCCAAACAAAGAGCACAAAAAAGAAAGAGGAAGATGATCAACAAGTAAAAGATAAAGTCAGAGATTTTCACCATCACTTACTCACTCTTATTACATCATGGGGGGAAAAGTCCACAGATAAATATAAAGCAATAAATAAGTGACAGAATAACTATATAAGACACTATGAGATAGATAATACCTGCTGTCCACTACCTGGCAGCAGATAAGGTTTATATTTACAAAAGGTGTATCTGTAAATATAAACCTTATATTTACATACTAAATACTACTAATAAATTAAAATACTACTAATTTAAATACTGCTCAAATACTACAATACTACTAATAGTATTTAGTAGTATTTAGTAATCTTGTTTATATTTACATACTAAACACTACTAATAAATTAAAATACTACTAATTTAAATACTGCTCAAATACTACAATACTACTAATAGTATTTAGTAGTATTTAGTAATCTTGTTTATATTTATATACTAAATACTACTAATAAATTAAAATACTACTAATTTAAATACTACTCAAATACTACAATACTACTAATAGTATTTAGTAGTATTTAGTAATCTTGTTTATATTTACATACTAAATACTACTAATACTACTAATTGCACACTAAATACTACTAACAGCCCCTATCGCTTTTTCTTAACTATTATGGGTTTTTAAAATTTAAGCTAAATTTAGAGACTTAGTTTGAACAAAAGTGATAAAAGAAGGAAAAAGAGAGCCTGCAGATGTCCATGAGAACAGACTATTGTTATATAAAAATGATATTCAGCCAGGCATAGTGGCTCATGCCTGTAATCTCAGCATTTTGGGAGGCCAAGGCAGAAGGATTGCTTGAGCCCAAGAGTTCAAGAGCAGCCTGGGCAACATAGTGAGACCTGCCCTTCCCCATCTCTACAAAATTTTAAAAATTAGCCAGGTGTGGTGGTGTGCACCTATAGTCCTTGCTACTGGGGAGGCTGAGGTGGGAGGATCTCTTGAACCTAGGAGTTCAAGGTTACAGTGAGCTATAATCACACCACTGTACTCCTGCCTGTGCTACAAAGTGAGACCCTCTCTTAAAAAAAAAATGAATTATATTCAAGAGTTTGTTGAATTTTCATGTAACTAGGGCTTCATAGTACTCTAGTCAGCAAGGGTAGCAAAGAGAGTTAGTGCTCACTAAATACTCCATCCTCTCCTCTTCATTTCCTAGCTTCTCTCGCAGCTAGGCTGAGGCCATATGACTAATTTTGGCCAATGGACAATGAGCACAAGTGCTGGCTTAGACAATTATGAGCTAGGTGCCTCCTGCATCCCACTCTTTTCCTCTTTACTTGGTGACCTCAGGAGACACGTTTTCCAGATGATATGTCTATAAGATGATGCAGTTTCTTTCAGACTGGGCACCTGAGTAACTCTGCAGAGCAAGGCCCCTATAAACCCAAGATAAGCCTATAACAGGAATAAGAAGTAAACTTTTGAGCCATTAAACCACTGAGATTTGGAGTTGTGGCTGCTGTGGAAGCTAGCATTACTTAATTAACAACAGGGGGGTCCATTTTCATGAGGAATCTTCCATTCAAATTAGGTTAGAGATAAACTGAGAAAACCCTAAGTTATTGAGAAAAGAATGGAAGAGAAGAAGAGTGAGAGACAAAAAATTGTATAGGACTCTTGGGAAAATTCACTTAGAAAAAAAACTGGCATGCCCCAATATTCAGAGAGATATTATTTTTCAGTTTATCCTCATAAATTTAGGCTACAGTGTAAGCTTGGTTAAAACTGAAATTAAGTGAGGGCAAGAAGTTAGAATTTGAAGTTACCATGAGCACTAGCACCTAGTTGGCAACCCAGGTGAGAACCGGCCCTTGCCTCATCCTCTATAAAGGACCACTTGGCACTCTGTCATATCTGCAGCCCATGGACCTGACCAGACCATAGTGAAAACAGAGATTTTACTGAAAATTTTCTGGAACAAATGTTTTACAGCATGCTATGCATGGTACGTTGTTTCTCCCCAAACTCCCTGATCTAATAATTCCTTTGAAAACCTCTCCCTAGCCAGGTGCAGCGGCATGTGCCTGTAATCCCAACTTCTCAAAAGGCTGAGGCAGGAGGATCTCTTGAGCCCAGGAGTTCAAGACCAGCCTAGACAACAGAGAGAGACCCTGTCTTATTAATAATTAATTAATTAATTAATTAATACCTCTCCCTTCAGTAGACCCTCCAAATTGAATCTAGTATCTTTCCAAACACTCCTTTTTTACGCCATGCAATTATGCTCTTCCCAGGCTCCTCCAATACCACATGCCCAGGGACATCCCTGAAAATCACCTGCACGGCCATTTGACTGCAGACATCATTATACTCAGGCAACAGAAGACCTCCAGCTTCTAGTATTTGCTCTCCTTAGAGGTGTGAATGCAGGCAGAGAAAGAGGGTTTAGGAAGGGATTTACCATATATGAGCAGTTATGAATTGTTCCTAAATCTTCACCTTGATGTAAGGTATACTCATGTTTCTGAACAGCAGTTTTCTTGTTCTAAGGGAAATTAAAAGTTCTTATTTCTATGAACTTTTCATTTTAACACATTCTAGTTAACAGTGTGAGGCAACATTTTTCAACATCATATCCTTGGCCAAAGAAAAGTTTTATGTTGTTTCCTGACCCACTATTAGTATAATTAGTATTATAATGACTCATTTGACCAAGGTTTTATGACAAAATTTCATGTAAAACAACATGCTGTTACCAACTAAGCAGTTACAGTTCTTCCCATTGGACCCACCTCTGTCTGTTCCTTCAGGTTCATAGCTCTGGTTTCCTCACAGTCACTGCTCTGTTTTTTTGTTTTTGTTTTTTCTCTCTTTTTTTAAAATTTTTGTGGCCAGGCATGGTAACTCACGCCTGTAATCCCAGCACTTTGGGAGGCCAAGGCGGGCGGATCACCTGAGTTCGCTACCAGCCTGGCCAACATGGTGAAACCCAGTCTACTAAAAATACAAAAATTAGCCAGGCGTGGTGGTGCTTGCTTGAAATCCCAGTTACTCAGGAGGCTGAGGCAGGAGAATCACTTGAACGTGGGAAGCAGAGGTTGCAGTGAGCCAAGATTGCACCATTGCACTGTAGCCTGGGGGACAAGAGTGAAACCCCGCCTCAAAAAACAAAACAAAACAAAACAAAAACAGAAAAAAAAAGAAAAAAAAAAACACACAACTTTTGCTTTACTGTGGTAAAATATATATAACATAAAATTTACCATCATAACCATTTTAAAATGTAGAGCTCAGGAGTGATAATTACACTTGCCTATGTGCTACTGTCACCACCATCCATCTCCAGAATTTTCATCTTCCCAAACTGAAACTGTACCCATTAAACACCAACTCCCCACTCTCCCCAATCCCGATCCCTTGGAAACCACTGTTCTACTTTCTGTCTCTATGATTCTGACCACTCTAGATACATCATATAATTAGAATCATATAGTACATGACCTTTTGTGACTGGTTTACTTCACTTATCATAATGTGTTCAAGGCTCATCCACGTTGTAGCCTGTGTCAGAATTTCCTTCTTTTTTTAAGGCTGAGTAATATTCCACTGTACAGCTAGACCACATTTTGTTTATTCTTTCATCCATTGGTGGACATTTGAGTTGCATCTACCTTTTGGCTACTGTGAAAAACACTGTTCTCAACATGGGAGTACACATATCTGAAGCCCTGCTTTCAGTTCTTTTGAATATATACCCCAAAAGAGGAATATCCGGATCACATGATAATTCTATGTTTAATTTTTTTTTTCCAAGACAGTATTGCTCTGTTGCTCAAGCTGGAGTGCAGTGGCACAATCTTGGCTCACTGCAACCTCTGCATCCCGAGCTGAAGCGATTCTCCTGCCTCAGCCTCATGAGTAGCTGGGACTACAGGCGTGCACCACCAAGCCCAGCTGATTTTTGTATTTTTAGTAGAGATGGGGTTTCACCATGTTGGCCAGGCTGGTAGCGAACTCCTGACCTCAGGTGATCCGCTCGCCTTGGCCTCCTAAAGTGCTGGGGTTACAGGCTTGCGTCACCGTGCCCGGCTTATGTTTAATTTTTGGAGGAACTGCCTCATCATTTTCCACAGCAGTTGCGCTGTGTTACATCACTCTGGTTTTTAACTAGAGGCCAATGGGTTATTGCCTCCCATCTCCTGAATGACCTGGAGAGATAAAAAATCTGCCTGAGTGAGGATTAGCTATAAGCAATGCCCATGCCCAGTGAGAATCAACCGCTGCTGAGGGTTTCTGTTTGCAGACATAAAGAAGGACACTCTTGGGGGCTCACCCTTTACTGATGTGTACCTCATAAGAGTACTTCATCGTTCGGTTTTCACAAGCTAATTTTGAAGAAGTCTTCTGGAAATGAATAGATTCATTGTGCACATGAAGAAGCTGGGTGTAAAGTGGGTCACGCTGCAGCGCTGATGAGCTCACGGAACTCCTCCTTTCTGGAAGTTACCTACCTAGCAACTTCAATGACCTGACTGAGAACCAGAGACTCAGGAGAAAGTAATAAAATCGTGGTCTTCCTGGGCAGTCAGAACACACCACTGTTAGAGGGAAACAATTCCTCCCCATTTCTTGGCTTCAAAAGAGGGGATGATTCTCTCTACATAGCCAGCCTCTCCACCCCCATGACTTGCTCCTCCCTTAGTGACTTCTGATGCGTGATTTGGGGAGCCGGAACTGGGCATGTCTTTCTCACGCCCTCCCCTTCTTCTCTCTCGGGAGCTGGTTGGGCCAAGAAGGTGTGTCTGGGTGGCTCCTCTACTGCAAAGTCTCCAGTGTCAGGCCCCAAGTAAAGAGGCCCAAGGCCGTGCATGGTGCCCCTGACCAAATGGGTAAATCTCTATCACTCTGGGGACAGTGAGGAAGTCCACTTGCCTGCAGATATTAATATCAGTCACATTCCCAAATGTCAGTTCATTCACACTAAAGGTGATCTTCTGAACTCCACGTTTGACTCTTTTGTCTCCCTTAAGTGCCTCAGAAAAGGATGTGTTATCTATGGGGTCACCAAGTCTACGAATAAAGTTCTTGAATTTAACCGGAAAGGGAGTCGCTCAGAGCTTCACTGGATGTTCTGTGCTCTTGGTCTAGGCATAATTCATTTACATGGCACATAATAAGCCTAATAAACTCAGTTTCCCAGCCCACAGCAGAAACTAAAAGGGAAAACGAGGAATGAACAGAAGTAGGCACAGTAATGTAACAAGACCTAATAAATGACGGCTGAAGTCATGGGAGAAGTAAAACTAGAAAACGTACCCATAAAAAAGCAAAGGCACTTCTACGATTATTTTCTGAGACACAAACACACCTCAGTTATGTCTGAGGCTATCATTACAATAGCATAATATCTAGGATTACAAAGAAAATGGTCTGTGATATTCAATACACTGTTAGAGAAGGCAGGGACATTTAAAACCATCCCATCAATGTGGTTAAAGTAAATTGAGTTTTTCTGCCTGAAGGTTAAGTTTCAAGTAATTTGGAAAATGATTTTACTCAGAATATGTGGCCTAATAAATGAGGCATTAATCTGCCAAACATAACACTCACACTCAAGCCTGACATTTATATGCCCACCCGAGAGTGCTGGGATGATTGTGCTGTATGCCAGAGCATTTCCTCCGGCTGTGGGGAACTGCTTAGTCTGGTTATTTATGCCATCCGTGGGCTTCAGAACCTCCTACTCAAGCTGCTGGAAGCCCGACAAGTTCTACGACTATTTGAAAACCACAGGTTCATCCAAAAAGATAGAATTCAGACTGAGCAATGTGAGCTGTCTCATCTGCTTCAGAGATAACAGAGATTCTTTTCTGTTCATCCATTTTGTCAAATTAAGAGAGAGCACCTTTGTCCATCTGGTCATTCATCCCCATTCATTCATTCATTCATTTCTTTCACAGGTAAATGTTAGTACCTTGTCTGTGCCATTCAAGTATGACTCTTGGGTCCTATTTAAGTAAGTTACAATTCCTTGAGGGGTTGGGGACAGGTGTGTATACCAAAAAAATTACACGACAGAGAAGTGCTATCATTTCTTTGCATTTATATATGTGAAGGGAGTTACAAGTTTTCAGATTCAAAATCATATTTCTTACATATTTCATGCATTTCCTTTACGAAAAAATAAACTAAACAAATGTATCATTCTCTCAGAAAATCTGGAACTTGTGATTATATGTTGAAAACTAGAACAAGCCCAGCAGAAGTTCAAATCCCAGGAATATAGGCCAAGAACCCCTGGACGTAGATGTGTACAGAATGCATCCTGACTTATATGAACCTGCCCCCAACAGGTTATGGACAGGGGATATCCATGCAGCTCCCCTTAGATATAGCCCCCCCCTTGCAAATACCTGTTTAAAAATGATGAGATAGACGGAATCAAGACATTTGACAGTTTCTCAAAATTTAGCTCTATGTGAACGTCTATCCTGAAAAGCAAGATGAACAAAAAAGTAGAATAGAACACTTTCTCTTAGGACTGCTATTTGACTTTTGTTGGATCTGCTGTCTGTTTCTTATGAAATCTGCTCTGATTTTGTTGAGCTCCTGGACCTCATTCTTAGTGTGCAGCTTTGATAAGAGAAACTGATGATAGAGAGGTGGCAGGTGAGTGTCTGGACCGTTAGGATGGTGCTACAGGGAATGGTAAGATGAAAAAACAGCCAAAGTTTAGAAAGTTACATTTGACCACATCAGCAGAGTCATTAAAATGAGAGTCACTGTAGACTTACTCACTTTGAAAATCCTTTAAAAAGCTGCACCTATGATTATCCAACCCTTTCTCTCTTCTCTTGTGATACAGAATATTGAATGCATAACTTTGTAAATGAATGTTATTTTAGTCAAGAAATTTGAACTCATGTTGTTTTCATTTTAAATGGCCATGGTAAGAGTTAACATAATACTTATATTTTTAATGTACACTGAGCTAAATAGAATGAATCAATAAGTTTATACAAGACAAAGTTATGCCAACCTCAATTCAATGACAAAATCAATCATAAATATGTACTGAGGTTGTGTTGGAAATCCATGTCACATGTCTCCTAATAGAAATGTGCTACTTAGAATTAAAAATGAAAATTAAATATTATGAAGGTTTATAAAATATAACCCATACATGATCAATATCATATTTTATATATAATCTAAATCAAGACTGAATACTTATTTTTCATAAGGAATTTTGGAAATAGTTTTGGCGTGACGAAGTCAACAACTTACTACTAAAATGTCTGAGTTCATTACCACCAAGTTCCTTGACTCTTTATTAAGTGCCCTCAAACCCAAATGATACAGATAATGACAAGTGTCATGAACTTTCAAACCTGTATCAGTTAATGTTCAAATTTAATGATGTATATTACATTTAATTTTAAGCAATATTCTTCAAATTCAATTTTGTTAAAATATTAAAACCACATCTTAGATTTAAGTCTTTGATCCATCTTGAGTTGATTTTTGTATAAGGTGAGAAATGAGGATCCAGTTTCATTCTTCTATATGTGGCTTGCCAATTATCCCAGCACCACTTGTTGAATAGGGTGTCCTTTCCCTACTTTACGTTTTTGTTTGCTTTGTTGAAGATCAGTTGGCTGTAAGTACTTGGCTTCATTTCTGGGTTCTCTATTCTATTTCACTGGTTTATGTGCCTATTTTTATATCAGCAGCATGCTGTTTTGGTGACTATGGCCTTATAGTATAGTTTGAAATCAGGTAATGTGATGCCTCCAGATTTGTTTGCTTAGTCTTGCTTTGGCTATGAGGGCTCTTTGGTGGTTCCATATGAATTTTAGGATTGTCTTTTCTAGTTCTGCGAAAAAATGAAGACCTGAAATCACAAAAATCCTTGAAGAAAACATTGGAAAAACCCTTTTGGACACTGGCTTATGCAAAGACTTCATGACCAAGAACTCAAAAGCAAATGTAACAAAAGCAATTGTAAATAAGTAGGACTTAATTAAACTAAAAAAGTTTTTGCACAGAAAAAGAAACAACAGCAGAGTAAACAGACAACCTACAGAATGGGAAAGAATCTTCACAATCTATACATCCAAAAAGGACTAACATCCAGAATCTATAGGGAACTCAAACAATTAACAAGAAAAAAAAATCCCAAAAAATGGGCTAAGAACATGAATAGACAATTCTCAAAAGAAGATATACAAATGGCCAACAAACATATGAAAAAATGCTCAACATTGCTAATGATCAGGGAGATGCAAATCAAAAACACAATGCAATACCACCTTACTCCTGCAAGAATGGTCATAATCAAAAAATCAAAAAATAATAGGTGTTGTCAGGGATGCAGTGAAAAAGGAACACCTCTACACTGCTGGTGGGAATGTAAACTAGTACAACCACTATGGAAAACAGTGTGGAGATTCCTTAAAGAACTAAAAGTAGAACTACCATTTCATCCAGCAATCCCCCTACTGGGTATCTAACCAGAGGAAAAGAAATCATTATACAAAAAAGATACTTGCACATGCATGTTTATAGCAGCACAATTCGCAATTGCAAAAATACGGAATCAGCCCAAATGCCCATCAATCAATGAGTGGATAAAGAAATTGCGGTGTATGTATTTACCATGGAATACTATTCAGCCACAAAAAGGAATGAAATAATTGCATTCACAGCAACCTGGATGGAATTGGAGACCATTATTCTAAGTGAAGTAACTTAGGAATGGAAAACCAAATATCGTATGATCTCATTCATAAGTAGGAGCTAAGCTATAAGGATGCAAAGGCATAAGAATGATATAATAGACTTTTGGGATTTGGGGGAAATGGTAGGAGGAGGGTGAGGGATAAAAGACAACAAATTGGGTATGGTGTATACTGCTTAGATGACAGGTGCACAAAGTCTCACAAATCACCACTGAAGAATTTGCTTACTTAACCAAACACCACCTGTTCTCCAAAAACCTATGGAAATTAATCATTAAAAAGACTAGAGAGAATATAAAAAAATAATAATTTAAAAATAAAGTATTAAAATCAGTTAGTAATAATCATTTTTAAAGGAACAGTGAGATGATAATGAGTTGCATTAATTATTTTTTCCTTACACATTCTGCTTAACAAACAAGAGGAGCAGTAGCTACAGCTCATGCTCCAGCTCAAAGTGGGAGAGTCCTTAGAGGCTGGGCTAGAAGGGATCCCTGTTGAAGCTCCATGCCCACCTGCAGATTTTGCATTCCTTCTCTTGCCCAGTCTGCTAGTCAGCATCCTAGTAAGAAGTTAGATGTTGGTATGTCTCAGAATCCTTCTTTCCTTCTACCCAACTGCAAAAGTATTTAGTTTGATTCTTGCAAAGGCCATACCTACCAAGGATTGTCCAGTAGGTTTCTGCTCAAACCCATTCAGTGGTTTTCAATAAAATAGAAGTTCTTTTGGTGTGGTTTTTTTCTTTTTTTTTTTTGGTAGAATGTTACTCTGTCACCAGGGCTGGAGTGCAGTGGCACCGTCTCGGCTCACGGCAACCTCCGCCTCCTGAGTAGCTGGGATTATAGGTTCAAGCGATTCTCCTGCCTCAGCCTCCTGAGTAGCTGGGATTACAGGTGCCCGCCACTACGCCCAGCTAATTATTTTTATCTTTAGTAGAGATGGGGTTGCACCATGTTGGCCAGTCTGGTCTCAAACTCCTGACCCCGTGATTCGCCTGCCTCGCCCTCCCAAAGTGCTGGGATTATAGGCGTGAGTTACCGTGCCTGGCCTCTTTTGGCATTTTGAACCTAATAACTTCTCATTGTGTAAGATGTTTAGCTTTCTGGCTCCCACTGTTTTAATGCTACTAGGACATTTAATTTAAATTACATTGTGATAAAGTCATTGAGATAAACCCAAAAATGCTCCCAACAAAATTTGTCCATGTCCCTTGGGGGAAGTTGTTGTTTCCAATCTAGAACCAGTGTGCCTACTTAAATATAATATTTACCAGTGGGCATTAACATGCTGCAGCAAAGGTCACTAAAATCATGGACCTTGTCCATTAATATCATAGAACAGTCACCCTCCTTCTTTAGCCCAGGGCTTCTCAATCTTGACACTACTGACATCTTGGGCCAGAAAGTTTTTTGCAGTGAGGGGCTACGTAGGTAATATGCACTGTAGGACATTCAATAGCATCCTTAGTTTCTATATACTAGGTGCAGTAGCAATCCCTCCAGTGGTGACAACCAAAAATATCTCTAGATAGTCCCAGATGCAAGTCCCAGATGCAAGAGGGTGCAAAATCAACCCTCTCCACAGTTGAAAATCACTGCTTGGCTCAAAAATGTATTAAAGTGTACCAAGCATACAGACAAAAGAAACATAGTCCCTATACACACCAAGTTCAAAGTCAAGCATGAGAGTAGATGTAGAGAGTAGAATTCCAAAGTAGAGTAGCAAGTGCCGTCGTTCAAGTAAATCAGGTGTGCCTAAATCAGACTGAGGAATGGGGATTGCAGACCAAGAAAACCATGTCAGAGAAGTCACACATCTGAAAACTATAAAGTATCCTGAGAAAAGCCAGGCAGAGGAAACAGCATGAGAAAAGCAAAGGGCCTTCCAGGAAGAGCAAGGAGTTTGGAATCACAGACATGGGGTATTTGAAGTCGGAAGCAAGTGGTAAGAAATGAAAGATCTTGACATTAGGCTTAGGACTTTGATCTTCATGATGAAGAGCACAGAAGGCTAGCGAAACATAGAAGCAAAAAGTTGGTATCTACATTTTACAAACTCATCCATGTAGATGGACAGATGGAGGCAGAAGTAGGACCAGCAATAAGGAGACGAGGAAGGGGCAATCTGTTTCATGGAATTGTTGCAGCGTTTGATGAAATTACATTTGCGAATGCACACTGTGAAACATGAACTGATTTTTCCATCAAATCATTTCAAAAACAGTAAAGTGTGATATAAATGCAAACAGAAACTATTCCCACTGCTATCCTATGCTAGTGTTAGAATTTCAAAAACATTTCTAAAAGGAAAGTCTGAGACCACTAGGATTAATGGCAAGATTGTTGAAATAAATGAATACTCTTTCTTTGACGGAGTCTTGCCCTGTCACCTAGGCTGGAGTGTGTGGCGAGATCTCAGTTCACTGCAACTTCTGCCTCCTGGGTTCAAGCGATTCTCCTGCCTCAGTCTCCTGAGTAGTTGGGATTACAGGTGCATGTCACCATGCCCAGATAATTTTTGTGCTTTTAGTAGAGACAGGGTTTCACCATGTTGGCCAGGCTGGTCTCGAACTCCTGACCTCAAGTGATCTGCCCGCCTCGACCTCCCAAAGTGCTAGGATTACAGGCGTGAGCCACCGCACCCAGCTGCAATAAATGAATACTCTTACAAGGTGATATTGAAAGGAGGTAACACATGTTAAGTTGCTATATTTTTATTTTAAAAAGTATTGACACAAAACAGTGTAGAAGTGGCCGGGCGCAGTGGCTCGAGCCTGTAATTCCAGCACTTTGGGAGGCCGAGACGGGCGGATCACGAGGTCAGGAGATCGAGAGACCATTCCGGCTAACACGGTGAAACCCCGTCTCTACTAAAAAATACAAAAAAACTAGCCGGGCGAGGTGACGGGCGCCTGTAGTCCCAGCTACTCGGGAGGCTGAGGCAGGAGAATGGCGTAAACCCGGGAGGCGGAGCTTGCAGTGAGCTGAGATCCGGCCACTGCACTCCAGCCTGGGTGACAGAGCAAGACTCCGTCTCAAAAAAAAAAAAAACAAACAAAAAAAACAGTGTAGAAGTTCTTCAAAAAATTAATAGAATTAACATAGGTTCTGGCAATTCCACTTTTGGGTATACATGCAAAAGAAATGAAAGCAGGGTCTCAAAAAGATACTCGTACCCCCATGTACATCGCAGCATTATTTATAATAGACAAGGGCTGAGGTTGGGCTCGGTGGCTCACGCCTGCAATCCCAGCACTTTGTGAGGCCGAGGTGGGCAGATTACGAAGTCAGGAGATCGAGACCATCCTGGCCAACATGGTGAAATCCCGTCTCTACTAAAGAATACAAAATTTATCAGGGCTTGGTGGCATATGCCTGTAATCCCAGCTAATCGGAAGGCTGAGGCAGGAGAATCTCTTGAACCAGGGAGGCAAAGGTTGTAGTGAGCTGAGGTCGTGTCACTGCACTCCAGCCTGACGACTGAGCGAGACTCTGTCTCAAAAAAAAAGACAAGGGGTGGAAACAAATCTAATGTCCTTCAACAAATATTTGAATAAACAAAATGTGGTTTATACATACTATGGAATATTATTCAGCCTTAAAAAGGAGGGAAATTCTGATACATGCTACAACATGAATGAACCTTGAGGATGTTATATTAAGTGAAATAAGGCAATCACAAACAAGCAAATACTACATGGTTCCACTTATATGAGGTACTTAGAGTATTCAAACTCAGAGACAAAAAGCAGGATGGTGGTTGCCAGGGACTTGGGGGAGAGAGAAATGGGGAGTTATTGTCTAATGGGAATGGAATTTCAGTTTGGGAAGATAAAAATGTTCTGGAGATGAAAGGTAGTGATGGTTGCACAACAATGTGGATGCACTTAATGTTGCTGAACTGTACACTTAAAGGTGGTTATGATGGAACATTTTATGTTATATACATCTTATCACAACTGTTAAAGTAATTATTATTTTATAACACTTTGGATTATACATGACATTTTTCAACTGAGAAATATGAACAACCAAGTCACCACATTGGATCCTGCTGTTTGAATATGGAGGTTAAGAAGTAAGCAGAATCAGTTCCTCAGAAAGTTCGGGATTTCCCTTCTAGAATAATCTCTCAGGTCCAAATTTCATCCACGCAATGTGTTCACTGCCCCGAGTAAGCTACGAGCAGAAGTCCCACGTTGTTAGCTGGATCATAAAGATGATCAAGCTCCATGTTCATTTAGTCTTTCAGGTGCTCAGCAAGTACTGTTCCATATTCTGTGCCAGGCACTGTGCATGGCACTTTGGGGTAGAGCTGTGACTGCAACAGACAAACATCTGTCTTCAAGGAGCTTCCAATATAGCACACACTAGTGACAACTAATTTTAAAAGTAATTTATTTGTGCCCACCAAGGGAACCTAACCTATACTAGAGTGTCAGGGAATAATCCTTCAAGGAACTAGTATTGAACTTGAGCAGTGAAGGTGAACTGGAGTTAACGCAGAAAGGTGAGCAGGTAGATTCCAGACAATGGGTCAAAGTGTGCAAAAGATACAAATCAGCATTAGAGATACAAAGAAAGCCTGCGCAGCTGACTGCCTGGGTGGGAGGGCAGAAAAGAAGGAGTGGGATGAGTCTGGGAAGGTGGGACGGTCAGATGACACACCGCTGAGCCCCTGAGGTCCTCCTTCAATCCCTGCTGGGAGGCCTGGAGTGGCCTGCTAGCCAGTCTCCTCTCCTCTGCTCTACAGTTTTCAGGATAGTGTCTCTCAAGCACCATTTTAATCACATCACTGCCCTACGCAAATACCTACAATTAATTTTCTCCAGCACTTCTTATGCTAGTTTCAAAGCTTTTCATGGCCAAGACCCCTTGAGCTTCCAGGGTTCTTGGTCATTGCATCACAGGAGTGCGCTTTGCTGTCCTCTACCATGGGCAGAGCCACAAACCAACAAGGCCTCAGGGAGTAAACACCTAAATGGGGAGATTAGACTAACATCGGTAAAGTAGTATTTAAACACTACAGAGGGGCACACAACTGAAGGGCTCACTCAGGTAAGCTGTCCTATCTTCGTGTCAAGGCAGTCCACTCAGAGCAGGTGGAGAAAACCAGAGAACAGGGGCTGTTGTTGAAGGCTCCAGAGGTCCCTGGCTTCAACTGTGGTGCAGAAGTTGGATACGACATGGAGGGGAATGTGGAGGAGGGCACCTATCGTTAGCACACATGCAACAGGCGAAGCCAACACGGTGCCTGGACTCTCCACAGGAGAAAGGAGATCATGAAATACAGAGACAGACTTGAAGAGAAGACCCATATTTAAGGGAAAAGGGGAAATGGAACCAAGCAAAGAACACCAAGAAGCAATGAATGACCAGTGAAAGATGAGGAAAGCCTGGATACAAACTTATTTTCAACATTACTGATTACGCTTGTCATTCTTTATTGATTAATTAATTAGTAAAGGGTTCAGTGTAAACTATGTGTTAAGCATTCTGATATCCAAATCAGCTATTATCTGCACCACTCATAGACAGTTACCACACTTTTATGGATTCTATTTTAAGTAATGATAAACTCCCCGAGTCTACTCTTTGTATCTACTCTTTGTGTGTGCCCAGTGCCTGACATGCAGCCAACATTGGGCCCTTTCTTGGCTGCAGCAAGCATGTTAAGCCCTGACCTCCCACTTACCTATTTTCAAGTTCCACAAACAGTGGCAAAGGCAAACTGTGCCTGCCTCAAGAGCCAACAGAGCCAAGAGGAGGGCAAGTCTGCAGAGAAGATGCTGACTCACGGCAAGGCATCAGGGCCCCCAACCTAGGCTGCTGCTTGCTAGGCCTGTCTGGGGACTCTTGAGATGACAAACACTGGAGGAGAGAGAGGATCCTGCAGCAGTGACATCACGTCAACGGGACAAGCACCTCCCGAGGTGCTTTATCACCGTGTTGGAAAGGGGGTCACAAGTCCTGATCTCATGAGTCAGAGGAATGAAATGTCTTGAGAATTGTGCCTGCTGATGGGAAAGGGCATTTCTGTACAGGGGAATGGAGATTTCTAGAAAGGTTTTCTGATGAGCAAGGGACAGGAGTAGGATTGTAGGTCTCTTCCCCAGTGTCTGTCAGCTCTGGTTCTCCAGTTCTTTCCTCATAGCTGGAGACACTGGCACTCCACTCAGTCCCATGTCAGAGCCCACCACAATCTGGTTGGAGACCTGTGAGTAAGTCTTGTTGCTAACATACCAACTACTCTAGGTGGCAGAGATGAGCCCTCTGGCATCCAGTGTTAGCTTCCCCTTTACAGTATCATTTCTCCCCTTTCTGTAGGATGCACCCCACTCCTAAACGCATATCATTGTATGATGATCTCACTGGGGCTCAAATTGAACATACTTGGCCAGCATCTATAAGCTTACTCTCCTATCTTTTTAACATGACCCTAGTATTCTTCAATAATTCTTCTTTACTTAAAGACTCCTCTTGTTCATTTTCTTGCCCAGACCTGGAATAAACCATTTTTTCCAAAGAGCTCTAGTTTCTTTTAAAAGAAAACGGAATTCAGAGACTAAAATCCGAGTTCTAGATCTGTCCATTCTCATTGGGTTATCACTGATTCTGGGTTTTTCAGTAGAGCTCAAAAAAATATATATATTTTAAAATTAAATAAGTCATGATTTCAGAATGACACTGCTACTTTTTTTTTTTTTTTTTTTGAGACAAGATCTCACTCTGTTGCCCAGGCTAGAGTGCAATGGCATCATCATAGCTCACTGCAGCCTCGTCCTCCCAGGCTCAAGTGATCCACCTCAGCCTCTCAGGTAGCTGGGACTACAGCCATGTGCCACCATACACAGCTAATCTGTGTGTGTGTGTGTATGTGTGTGTGTGTATGTATGTGTGTGTGTGTGTGTATATCTATTTATATATTTTATTGCAGAGATAGAGTTTCACCATGTTGCTCAGGCTGGATTTGAATTCCTGGGCTCAAGCAATCTGCCTGCCTCAGCCTCTCAAAATGCTGAGATTACAGGTGTGAGTCACCACCCCAGGTTGATATTTATAATTTTAAAGATTACAAGGTTCTATGTAAGTCCTTTGATTTTATATGTGTCTGTTTTCTTTTATTGCTGAAATCCTTACTCCTAAGTATTATAACATGATTTCTCATTTTCTTTACCCTCTACTACATCTATAATAATTTCAAAATATGTATAAAATCCTATTAAGAAGCTTATTGACTACAATTTTAGATGTCTTTGTGGCTCTTTTGCCTTTATGTTGTATCAGGAGGCCCAGAAAGTCATTAAAGTCATTTGAAAGATATTTTGTTTGGTTATGCCATCAATCTACTAAGGTTCATTCCTCATTTCTAGTCCTACTGCCTTCATCTGTTCTTTACCTCCTTCTATAGGTAACTATGTTCTTATTAATGTTTTATCTGTTCAACCTGTCTTTTTGAAACATAAGTAACGCAAGTACGCTTCATGTTTCCCTCCCCCTTTTTAGTCTATATGTATCTTCTGCTTTTTTTTCTTAACAATATTACCTGGAGATCCCTCTACACCAGTCTATTTTCTCATTCCTTTTTTATAGTTGCATAGTACTCCACTGTAGAATGTACCATAATTCATTAAGCCAATTCCCTCTCAATGGACACCTGTTTCTAGTCATCTGCTATAACAAATAGTGCTTCAGTAACTCACTTTGAACATATATCCCTTGGAATTCTTGAGAATGGTTATTTATTTAAACCACATTCCATATTTTTTTTTTTTCAGATGAAGTCTCACTCTGTCACCCAGGCTGGAGTGCAGTGGTGTCATCTACGCTCACTGCAACCTCTGCCTCCTGGGTTCAAGTGATTCTCATGCCTTAATCTCCCGAGTAGCTGGGATTATAGGCACGCACCATCATGCCCTTTTAATGTTTGTTTTTTTAGTAGAGACAAGGTTTCGCCATGTTGGCCAGGCTAGTCTCGAACTCCTGACCTCAGGTGATCCACTCACCTCAGCCTCCCAAAGTGCTGGGATTACAGGCATGAGCCACCATATTACCTTTTAAATCTTTGCTATGTAGACATGAAAAATCATGTTATTTTAATATATATTTATTTGATTATTTAAAAATTTTCACATTTATTGGCTGTATACATTTCTTTGACAGTTGTCTATTTTACGCCACTTTCAAGATGTTTATATTTTCCTACTTTTTTTTTTTTTTGAGGCAGAGTCTTGCTGTGTCACCCCAGGCTGGAGCACAGTGGTGCAATCTCATCTCATTGCAGCCTTCACCTCCTGGGTTCAAGCGATTCTCCTGCCTCAGCCTCCCAAGTAGCTGGGATGACCGGTGCCTGCAACCACACCCAGGTAATTTTTGTATTTTTAGTAGAGATGGGATTTCACTATGTTAGCCAGGCTGGTCTTGAACTCCTGACCTCGTGATCCACCTGCCTTGGCCTCCCAAAGTGCTGGGATTACAGATATGAGCCACTGTGCCCGCCCCAATTTTTTTTTTCTTGGAGATAGGGTCTCACTCTGTCACCCAGGCTGGAGTGCAGTGGTGTGATCTCTGCAACCTCTGCCTCCCAGGTTCAAGCAATTCTTGTGCCTCAGCCTCCGGAGCAGCTGGAATTACAGGTGCTCACCACCATGGCTGGCGAATTTTATTTTTGTATTTTAGTAGAGACAGGGTTTCACCATGTTGGCCAGGCTGGTCTCGAACTCCTAACCTCAAGTAATCCACCTGCCTCGGCCTCCCAAAATGCTGGGATTACAGGCACGAGCCACCACGCCTGGCCCTCTCTTACCAATTCTTATTTATTCCTAGAGCCATGTAAAAATGGTAAGTCTTATGAGGATGGTGCCAGGTCTGTCTTATTCTCCATTACACCCTCAGCACCCAGCTTGGTATCCAGCAAACAGCTGGTCAAAAATATTGGTCAATAAATAAATATTTATGATAGTAATTTTATATTACATCCTTTTTTCTCAATTTAGCAAATTGTACAACCTTTGGAAGTTATTTAGCCTTTGTAAATCTCTGTTTCTTCTGTGAAATGAGAAAAATAATTCTTAATAATATTTTTATAAAGATTAAGCATAATAAGTATAAGATAATTAATACACTGTCTGGCACATAAAAAGCACTTAAATGTCCATGTCTCCCATGATCATCACCATCATGATCATCATCATTATCTATTCATCATTCATCAACACCATGTAATAATAAATTCAGATATGCTGTTGTAAGAAGGAGGAAAGTGCAACAGAGCAACACAGCAAGTGTTTTATTGCCTGTGAACACAGTCATATGGGTTGATGTATAATAAGAAAAAGTATTTCTGAAACAAGTCAGGCAACTGTTTTCTGAGTGAAATATTTGTGTCAGGGGTTACTCAGGGACATTTCTTATATTCAGGAATTTTTCTTCTTCCCCGATTATTAAGTATCTAGTTGTAGTCTTGAAAGCAGAAATAACAAAAGACAAGGCTAGTCTAGAAACAGGTGTCTGCTGACAGGGAACTATATCCCAGTGGGCTACTAGTTATCTAGCATTTCTTTTGAGATGGTAAAGATTTGGGGGAAAGAACTGAAATACACACTAAATCCAATCTAAATGTTCATACCAGAGACTAAGAGATAAGAATAAGAAATGCGTAAGGTCCTTCACAGTCCAAAGCTTCTATACTTCCCTTCTATACTTAATATCAATCAATAACAAGAAATGAGGTAAAATTTATTTTTGCCTGCTTCAACGGTCTATAATTTTTTAAAGTCCAAGTTTCCCATGATAGAAAAAAAATTAAATTATTATATAAGAACCACAAGGAAATACATAATTGCTACATAAATAATAAAGGTTATCTGGAAAGTAATGGCAAATTGAATTTTAAGGCAAGCCAAATCCAAGAGTCATGTCTCTGTTTTTCAGCTCCATTTTTAAAGATCTGGATTCTGGCCACAACCTTGTGGTGAGTCTACTGAAATGGGTCTGACCACAGTCCGTAATATGCACTACCAAAACTGTGCCTTCCCTTATGGAGTCAGATTCCATTAATGCAGAGTGATTACATTATCCACTGTGTATGAAGCACCACTCCAAGGACCAATGGGGATTCAAATCACAGCCCTACCTTCAAGGACCTTCTGACCTTGAGGGAGGAATAAACTCCCTTGACTCCAAACCTCCCTCCAGATAGTGTGCCCTTTTTCTGCTCCCTGCTTGAAAGAACTGTCTTCACCTCCCATGGCCTCTTAAACCCACAGCCGTGTGGCTTCTACTCCCCAATACACACTGAAAGTTTCTTGTCAATGTCTCTAAAAACAAAAAATAACCACAATTTCCTGTCTTCTCAGCAGCGAGCAACACAGGTGCTCACAGCGGAAATGCTCTCCTGGCTCTTCCCTTGTCTCCCGACGCCTCCTCTTTGCCCTGCCTCTGAGTGTAGCGCTCCTGGGGCCTCACCGTTAGCACTCTTTTCCCTCTCTACACATTCTATTTAGGAAGTCTTACCCAGTCCCTTGGTGGTAAATGTCATCTCTATGCTGATGATTTTCAAATCCGTATCTCTAGCTTAGATTGTTCCTTTAAACTCCCCACACCTATATCCACCTATCTACTCAACATCTCCACTTCGATATCTAAAAGGAAACTCCAAGCTACTATGTGTAAAATTAGGTGTTTGGTTTCCCTACCAACTATCCTCTTTCATCCTTCATCTCAGTCAATGGCACCCCATACACCTCTGGCTCAAACCAGATCATCAGGCATCTCCCTTGATTCCTCCCCCATCCTTACTCCTCTACCCTAAAAATGAACTGATCATTAAATCCTATTAAAATCTATCCACAATTCTCCATCTTTACTGCCACCACCATCCCTTGACTGGGTGACTGAAATAGACACCGAACCTCTCATTTCTATTTTTGTCCTTTCTTTGATCTACTTTTCCATCCAGCAGTCAGAGAAACCTTTTGATAAAGTAATTCAGCATATCTTTTTATATGTTTTGTGAACTATGTTAATGTTTTATACCTCCTGTTGGTATAAATTATTAAATCAGCAAGGATGGAGGAAAAGCTAAAATTATATAGCTACAAGTGAACCTAACTATATATCAAATGATAGCATAACCACAAAGATGAACCAAAAAATAATTAGAAAAGAATTCATCAAAGTAACTTTTGAGCATGCTACTCTGGCAGTACATCACTGGTGATGCGTATTCTAAAAACAATAATAATAATAACTTCTGAACAGTCTTGAACTTTTCCTTAAAGATGTGTCTATGGTGGTGTTATGGGAGTAGGAATTCGTGCGTATATTTTAGGACTGGGCAAATGATATTGTTGTGAGCTACAGTTCTCACTGTGGGAGAAGGGAGATATAAATATGAAATAATGGAAGCAGAGGAAGAGTCCTTTGATATGGACTGGTTTGATGGTCTCAGAATAAACTTCAATTGATTATTCAATCATTCAACCTATAAATTGATCAATCTTCTAGTTGTATCTACTGAAAGGGTCTAGAGGCAAAGACAACTAGTAGCAACAAATGCAACTACTGCAGCCCTAGATTTTGGTTTCCAAATGTAATTCCCCACCACAAGGATCATGGCTCCTTGGTAAAATGACTGATTCTTCCAGGGCTGGGACAGGGAAAGTACAAGCTAAGCCAGGAATATCTTTTTGGGCAGAAAGCAATAACATGCTCACAAACTGATGAGAGTATATCCAAGAAAACTCAGGATGTGCATGAAGAAGGTCTCACTTGCCAAAGTTTTGATCATTTGAACATCAAAAAGAATGATAGGCATAGATTATACTCCCACTGAATTAAAAAAATGAATCTATGAGACCACACTAAAAAGTGCAACAAAACTATGAGGATGGGAAAAAAAAATCTTCTTTACAGAAGAGTACCAATTAATAAAGGTGGGAAGAAAATTAGAATATTACCATTTTGCAACCACCATTGTCATAATTATTTTAGTCAAGAATCATCAATTTATGCTATAACTATTGGGGGAAAGACTTTTAGAAATACAATATATACAGTCTCCAGGTTTCACTCCACAGATTACTCACTAAACACAAAGGGGAAAACTGGTAATTTTATAATAGAGACATCTGGCTGACACTACCTTAACCAACGATGCGGGTTGGGGAGAGGTGGGAGAATTCTGTCCCTCTGATGTGATGCACGACAAGGACACAACACTGACCCAGAGGCTTAGAGAACTCATTTTAGAATAAGAACAATCAAGAGATGTGGCAACTAAAAGGCATGTTTGATCCTTGTTTGAATCTTGGATACAGAAAAACAAAACCAAAAACCCCAGCTCTCTAAGACATTACTGACTGGCATAACTGGAAATTTGGATAGGAACTATATATTAGACAATACCATCATATCAATAACTTCTCTGGGTGTGATAATTATGTGGGAGAATGTTCTTTTCCTTAAGAGACACCTGTTGAAGTTTTTAGGGGTCATGTGTCTTGATGTCTGTCACATATTCTTAAAGGGTACAGCAAAATGGCCAGACTCTCATACACCTTAGAGCTTTAATACATGCTGTTCCCCTTGCATGAAATGCTGTTCCTCCTCTACTCATCTTTGCTTGGCTAACTCCTACTCATTCATCAGATTTCAGATGAGAAATTACTTCCTCCTCTGGGAAGCCTTCCTTAAGTTCTCATGCCAAGATTCCACCTCCCACCTTTACTGTACAGCAACTGTACTTTCCCTACAGTAACAATTATCACTGTGTTATTCATGCCTGTTTATCTGCTAACTGCATGGGGAGAAGACATCAATCCACCTTGTTCTCCTGACGTCTCCACAATATCCAGCAGAACATCTGGCACTCAGTCTGTTGTCATAGACATAAGTGCTCTCCAACAAACATGTCCAGTTAGTCCCTCAGGCACAGGGTAGAACTGCGCTCTCCTTTCCCTTTGAAGTGAGGTGTGGCCATGCAACATTCCTTGACAAAGAAGTCTGAGGGCAAGAGGTATTTGCCATTTCCAGGCAGGAGCCTCCAGAGTCAGACCATGAAACCCACTCAGTGTCCCTCAACCATAGTGACTGGTATAATCATCCAGGGTCATGGGGGGGAGTAGCGAGTAATGCGCCCAGTCACCCTAAAATGAAGACTCAAACAGCCCGTGTTCCTAAATACCTATAATGAGCAGGACCCCCTGCTAACTATACCCCTGACACCCCAATGGACCATGTTGGACATGTAGTATAAATAAAAAATAGGGCCGGGGGCAGTGGTTCACGCCTGTAATCCCAACGCTTCAGGAGGCCAAACTGGGAGGATTGCTTGAGGCCAGGAGTTTGACACCAACCTGGGTAGTACAGCAAGATCTCATCTCTACAAAAAATAAGAAATTAGCCAGATGTGGTGGTGCACGCCTGCAGTCCCAACTCCTCAGGAGGCTGAGGTGGGAGGACACGTGAGCCCAAATGTTTGAGGTTGCAGTGAGTTACAATTACACCACTGTTCTCCAGCCTGAGTGACAATGAGTCCTATCTGTAAAAAGAAATAATAATAAAATTAAAACTTAAAAATAAACTTGGTAGGCAGGCTTGGTGGCTCACACCTGTTATCCCAGCACTTTGGGAGGCCGAGGCAGACAGATCACAAGATCAGGAGTTTGAGACCAGCCTGGCCAATATGGTGAAACTCCGTCTCTACTTAAAATACAAAAAATTAGCCAGGCGTGGTGGTGCATGCCTGTCATCCCAGCTACTCCGAAGGCTGAGGTAGGTGAATTGGTTGAACCTGGGAGGCAGAGGTTGCAGTGACCTGAGATCATTCCACTGCACTCCAGCCTGGGCAACAGAAAGAGACTCCATCTCAAAAAAAATAACAAAAAATAACTTGGTAAAGCCAAACACATGTTTAGGTTGGTTATTGCTTCAGCATAAGCTAGCACATCTTGACTGATCCATATCCAACTAATGGCATCAGGTTAAAAATCATCTGAAAACCTAATTATTCTTCAATAGTGACTAATCAAATAAGTTGCCCTTGATAGAAATAGTGGAATACTATGCAGACATGAATAACGAGGAGGCTCTTTGTGTCATGATCTCCAAGATGTTCTGTCAAGAGGGACAACAAGGTTACGTATGCATAAATGATTACACATTTGTATAACATTTTTTTTTTTTTTTTTTTTTTTTTTTTTTTTTTTTTTTTGAGATGGAGTCTCGCTCTGTCGCCCAGGCTGGAGTGCAGTGGCCGGATCTCAGCTCGCTGCAAGCTCCGCCTCCCGGGTTTACGCCATTCTCCTGCCTCAGCCTCCCGAGTAGCTGGGACTACAGGCGCCCGCCACCTCGCCCGGCTAGTTTTTTGTATTTTTTAGTAGAGACGGGGTTTCATCGTGTTAGCCAGGATGGTCTCGATCTCCTGACCTCGTGATCCGCCCGTCTCGGCCTCCCAAAGTGCTGGGATTACAGGCTTGAGCCACCGCGCCCGGCCTGTATAACATTTTTAATGGAAGTGTTGATCAAGGAACCAAGGTAGGATGGATAAGAGATTCCAATGCAAATTTCTGGGACAAACAACAGACATTTCTAGATAGATTATAAGGATGAGTTACATGATCTTAAATGTCTTACTCAAAATGATGTAACAGAATTTAGAAAAAGAGGGCATATGAAGATTTTTGGAAAGGTCTGCTGGTGAGCAGCTAATCCTGTGTCCCATCCCCTTCCTCAGTCAGGAGAGAAGGCCTTCAGTGGGACCACTTAGAAACCTATGAGTCCCCTACCATTTGGGTGGGGGTAGAAGGCACCTAATATGAGTCCCCTACCATTTGGATGGGGGTAGAAGGCACAGTGGACTGCTGTCTGATTCCCTCCTAGAAAAGATGAAAGATCAGAGACTGGCTGGCTAGCTGCTCTGATGGCAGTATGAGCTTGGCCTGTCCTCCTAGAATGTGGTGGGGAAAAGAATATGTGGACATTGACATGGACTCTGTATGTGAGAATCTGTACAGATGGCTTTAGACAATGTGTGAACGGGCTATGGAGCAGAGGATATTGGAGCAGAAGAAAGCTGGAGGTGGACAGAGTAAGAAACCAGACAGGGCAAAGACACAGCAGCCCTCATCAAGACAAGCACCAGAGAGACAAGGCTGGCAAGGAGAACGGGGTCTCTGAGGGTGTGTGAAGGCAGCTCTCCAGAGAGTCAACTAGGGAACATGTGCCATGCTCTGAGAGCCCAAGGCCAGCTTACCACCATGACAGTCAACAAAGAATCGTCCTGCTCTCCAAAGCCAAGGACATCAGAAACATCAGTCAACGCATGAGGGAAGAGGAGAGCAGGAAAGACTGTGCCATCATCATATCCCTTTCTACCTGGAAATGACTGGATGATGGAAGCTTTGGTTATGCCACGGAACTGCACATTCTGCAATCTAAATCAAGTCTGTATTTTGTTGCTTAAAGCCATCATAAAATGTGTATAAACTGTGATCTGAAGTCATGGGGCTTACCCATGTTTTTATCTGGGATATGGAAAAAAAAACTCCTGTCCAGGGCAAATTGAAAGGAACAGTGGAAGACAAATAAGATTGCTTTATGATTACACTCAGGACCCCTTACATTCAAACTTCCATTCACACGTGTATGAAATACCAGTGCAAGAAAACACAAGAGGCTGTGTATAGTGGTTCCATCTCAAGTGGGAAACTAGAAATAAGTGTGAGAGGGAAGTTATATTTTTGTTATGTGTCCTTTTGTACATTTTTAGTGTTCATATGTCTTCATGCAAATGCGCAAGGAATATATACCAATTGGTATGGTTTGGCTGTGTCCCCACCCAAATCTCATCTGAAACTATAGCTCCCTTAATTCCCACATGTCATGGGAGGGACCCAATGGGAGGTAATTGAGCCATGAGGCAGGTCTTTCCTATTCTGTTCTCATGATAATGTATAAGTCACACGAGATCTGATGGTTTTATAAAGGGGAGCTCTCCTGCACAAGCTCTCTTGTCTACCACCATGTAAGACCTGACTTTGCTCCTCACTTGCCTTGTGCCATGACTGTGAGGCCTCCCTAGCCGTGTGGAACTGTGAGACCATTAAACCTCTTTCCTTTATAAACTACTCAGCGTTGGGTATTTCTTCATAGCAGTATGAAAATGGACTAAAATGCCCACATTGTAAAATGACCTGTTAGAAGTGAAATGGCTGAGTGGGTAAGAACTCCAATGCTTGGGCTTCAATCCTAGTCAGGCCGTGACAGTCATGTATTTGTAAGCATATTTACCTACCTCTTTTTGCTAGTTTCATTGACTGTAAAATGGCAATAATGATGGTGCCTCACTGGGGCACTGGGGAAGGTGAGATGATTTCTTTCTTGCAAAGCTCTTACGAAAGTGTCTGCCTCATATGTGCTCCGAAGTGTTGGCTGTGATTCTTACCTATTCCTATAATAGTAACATAATACAATTGTAAATGCTAAAGGAAGAAAATGCACCAGACAAAAAGTATGGAAAAATCTGAATACCATTAAAAGTGAGTCCATTTTCTTCTTGCAGAGAGCATAGGAAGGAGATTTAGAGAAGATGAAATAGCAATAAGATACTTAATGTTTAAAATTTACCATTTAGGAGACCAAATGATTAAAGCCAGAAAATAACAATCACCTAGTAAGTATTCTATACAAAAGAAGTAACAGCAAGTCAATTAGATTGTTCAATTAAAACAAAAATAATAGGGTATTAAAAAGTATTAGACATTACCCTGGGGAAAAATGCCAGGTATCTGAGGAGTGAACCATTCAAAATACAACTAGTCACTAATGGGGAGAAATCTCAAGAAGCCCTAAGAAAGCTGGGAATGGGGCAGGAGACATAAGTTTAACTACTAGAAAATTTGTTATGAACTTGTAATACCAGAATGGAAAGAAAAAACAAACACAGAAACACAACCTGGGGACATAGATCCTGCCCGCAGACATGCATGTGTCTAATGGCAGACGATAAGGATAAATGGGATAAGCAACTGTGACTCAATAAAAGAACTGTCAATTTGAAAAGACTGGAGACGGCTGCCCCAGCAACAAATGTAGGGACTCCAGGAAAGCAGAGCCCTCCACACAGGCAAGTCCTCTGCACACACCATCCACAGAGCCACCTGGAGAAACAAAAATTGAGAGACAACTGCATGGTTTGGCATTCAGCCCAAATCTGGAGGGACTAAGTCTGTAGTTCTTCTGGAGGCTCAGGACCCAGGAAGCATGCCTTTTAAGCAACTCCATGCTCAGGCTCTTCACCTCAAATACAACTCTGCTTCAGGCAGGTGAGGGCAGGAGGCAGGAAACCAGACATTCAGGTAAATTATGGAGATAGTGCAAAGGATCAGGCATCTCAATGCAAGAATAAATAAGGCCCCTAGAAGTGGAAGGACCAAATATCAAGGTTCTGGGAGTCAAAGGAAAGAAAGCACGGACTATGTGATTCATTAACAGAGAAAGCCTTTCTTTTGAGGAAATTGGATATAAATGCTAGGACTGACTAGAACAGAGGTAACCTTCTGGGAACGGCGACATGCCAAGCAGTTCAAGAGAATAACAACAACCAAGTGGAATGGGCCAAGCCTGCTATGCAAGGCTGTGCAGGTTGCATCCTGCACAAAGGTCTCCTGCTGACAGGATTAAATGGGCCAGGAAAGGCTGCCTCTTTGCAGAGGCTGCCTTTCCACAATTTACACAAAGTCATCTTATATGTTAAAAGTAGGAGAGGAAGTCTAGGTGAAGCATGGAGTGGGGTAGAGGGAAAGAAGGAAGGAAGGAAGCGTGGTCAAAGAAATGCAAAACCTTAAATTCTATTCTCAAACCTCAACATTCAATTGCGCCTTCATTTCTTAGGCCTCAGGAAGCCTTGTTATGGGGGTGAGGGATGTGAAGGAGTAGAATAATCCAAGATGCCTAGTGCACGGGGCCCACAACCAGAGCTCCATGGTAACTTTCTTTAAAATGCAGTATATTTAAATTTCCATCAAACTGTCATTTATTATGCAAGGTGAAGTATTTAGGAAGAAATAGACTGATGTGTGCAGTTTACTTTGAAATGCATCAAGAAAATAAAGTAGAATAAGGGATCAATAGAAGGATGGACAAATGGACAGATAGGTGATAAAGCAAGTATAGTAAAATGTTCATGGAGTAAAATCAAAGTGCTGTGTATATGGCTGCACGCAGTAAAATTATTTCAGCTTTGTTGTATGTTTTAAACTTTTTATAGTAAAATCTTGGGAAAATATTGATTGAAAAAAGAGGAATGCAAGATCTAAGAAAAAATAATGACATACCAGAATGGGAAATGACTGTGAACTCTCATAGAAATGTCACCAATTAGCTGTAATAACAATTAGAGTGTGTTGGGTGCTTACTATTTGCCTAGTACTATGCTAGCGCTTGACAGATAATCCTATTAATTATAATTACGGCAATTAGAAATGATGTAGGTCTTACCAAAGAAGGTCTCTAAGATTAAATTTTAAAAAGCAGAACTGGGAACAGAACAAGTCTGGCTAAAGTTAAAGGAAAGGAAACAGAAAGCTCCAGCCATAAAACAAAAGACAGGCTTTCTGTCCACAAGCGCGGAAAGGGCTGCCCATCCAAACACATATGTCAGGCCTGGAAAATCAAGTCTAATATTGCCGTGCATGGGGTTTGGAAGGATGTGAAAGTTCCACCTCATTCTTCCCATCACTCAACTCTTCCTCTCCAGTGGAGCTGACCACAATGCCACTGGCATAATCATAATTCCACTGTAGGTGGCTCCACTGTTTCACAGACTTCAAAGTGTTCTTATATGTACTATGTCAGGCAGCATAATGTCCTGGAAGGGCCAAAGACTTGGATGCTACAGAACCTCAGCTAAATGCAGAATTTTACCACTGACTATCTAGATGACTGTAGGCAAACAGCTGACTCTCCCTGGACCTCAGTTGCTAAACTTATAAAATGAAGGTGTTATCCGCATTCTACAGATGATAAAACTGAGGTCTGGAGAAGTAAAGTGACTTGCACAAGGCCACACAATTGATAAGAGGAAGAACGGGAACTGCGTCTTTTGACATGAGGCTTATGCTCTCAGAACTGACACAAGGCCAGAATCATGCCCATATGCCCCTACTGTAAAGAAAACTCAGCTCTGAATCTCCATTAATTATCATCTCAAAAGAATAAAGACAAAACACATGTAATAGTGACAATTTAAATATCTCTCAAGACAAATCATCTTTCAGCGTGTCCAAAAGAAAAGGAGGTTGATAATCAACCAAAGTAAAACTCTTTCCAAGTTATCCAAATTGACTTACTGTTTTCAGTTGTACATTTCCAAACATTTCTCACAAATATATACATAGTTTACAAATGCTAATAAATCACTGTTTTCCACATTATCACCCAGATCTAAGTACATTCTAGGGATTAGAAATTTGCCTCAATAATTAATAATAAAAATATTTAAAATACTCGAAGTATCTGTTAAATTAAAAAGTGGATCTTTTCAATAGTGAAATTTTCTTTCCTTTTTCTTTTCTTTTTTTTTTTTTTTTCTTTGAGACAGAGTCTTGCTCTGTCACCCAGTCTGGAGTGCAGTGGCGTGATTTTGGCTCACTGCAACCTCTGCCTCCAGGGTTCAAGCGATTCTCCTGCCTCAGCCTCCTGAGTCACTGGGATTGCAGGCATGCACCACCACGCCCAGCTAATTTTTTGTATTTTTAGTAAAGACAGGGTTTCACTATGTTGGCCAAGCTGGTCTTGTACTCCTAATTTCAAGGGATCCACCCACTTTGGCCTCCCAAAGTGCTGGGATTACAGGCATGAGCCACCATGCCCGACCAAAACTTTCTTAAACATGTTTAAACCAAAATTGTAAAAAAAAAAAAAAAAAAAAAAAAAAAAAAAAAAAAAAAACAGAGAAGTTCATAGAACTTTGACTAAGCCCCTGTTGTCAGTAACTAGTCAAGTATCTTCTTGGAACAAATGACTGTAAATGAACAAATTGAAAAAGACATTAACAATCACAGACAACACTGAAGTGCAGAGAAATATGTTTAAGCACCAAGATCTGAAGAACAAAGCCTCCACTGGGGAAAAGGGCCTTTTATTTCAAGGGCACTTTCAGAAACCAGAAGACCAAAGCAAGAAAAAAATAACCTGTTGCGTTTTTAATAAGACAGGCTATATATTAAAAAGTAGCTGCACCCACATACAATTATTCTATAATAGTTAAAGGCATGCTGACATAGAGATATAAAAATTTGGGCACATCTGTTTTACTTTATAAAGCCTGATATAAAAGTAAAATTATTTAAATCTCAGATTTTACTTCCTAACATTTTGAGATTTAGCTGAAAATTACATTTAAATATCATCGAAAAGCAAGTTAACGAAGGACAATTTCCTACTCACAAACGCAAGATCTAAATCAAGATACTCAATAAAGCATAGTTAGGTAGAAATTAAGGGTTCTGACCATACGTAGACATCAAATCTTAAGTAGAGTTTTACAAAAATGAGCCCATATGCATAGAAAAAAACATCTGCAGGAACACAACATTAAATTCTAATGTGGTTGTTTCTGAGGAGTGGGATTATAAGCGGAATATATATTGCTTTCATTATCAGGAAATATTCAAAAAGCATAGTGAGGTAGACTATTTAATGCTAGTTGGAAAAGAAAGAGACACACAAGTTAATTGTATAGGAGATCAGTGTTACCAAATGCAGAGCACTCTGCTATGTACAAGGAAAAACCAAGATGAATAAACAACATAAAAACCCATGCCCTCAAAAAAGCTTATGATCTAGACATAGAAGTGAAATACATGTTCCTACAACTAAGTACCAGACAGAATTAGAAAAGTGCTATTAATGCTGATAGTCCAACTACAGAATGCTGTAAAACAAATAGTAAGTACAGAATGGTATAAGGGTAAGGAAGAAGAGAAATTAATTCTAGCTAAATGGAATCAGAAAACATAAGGATAGAGAGATTTTAGAAGCTGGGGAAGGAAAAAAAAGGGCATCTCTTACTGAGCACTCTGTGTGTGACAGGTACTAAGAGTACTTCCATCTATTAATTCACTCAGTTCTCATATTCACCCTATAAGGGAGGTACTATAATTATCCCTGCTTTACAAACAAGGAAGGCGAAGCTTGCTCAAGCTCATACTAGGTCTAGTAAGCAGGAGAACCAGGATTTCACACTGGTGAGGGCTGCGTTCCTCATGACTTTGCTATGCTGTCCCTCTAGGAAAAGGGAAAACACTGGGACCCATAGGCTAAAGAAAAATGAGTTAAGAAAAATGGTGCACAAAATCAGAAAGAATAAAGAAACTTGCATTTATTGAAGGGTTTCCAAGTAGTTTCCGTATTTAATGCTTTTTATATACAATTTTGGTTATTTTTTCTGTGAAGTGCTGATTATGATGATCACATCTATTTTAATGATATGAACACTAAGTTCTAGAAAAGTTCAGTATCAGACCAAACAGCTAATAAGTAGCAGAACAGAATTGCAAACCCAAGTCTGAGCCCAATCTCAGGTCAAGTCAGACCTGTGGCTTTATATGTACTATCTCATTTAATCCCTAAAACAATCTGTAAATCTGGTACTCTTACCTTTTCTCATTTTACAGATAAGAAAATGAAAAATTAGACGGTAAATAACCTCCCCAAGGTCACAGAACTGGTAACCAGTAGACCCAAAATTTAACCCAGGCATCATGACTTCACACCCAGACTTCTGACCCTTTGGGTACACTGCCGGAAAAAGAGTAAAGAAGAACCCAATCACAAATGTCAAACTCGGAATCCATCAGTCATGCAAACTCATTGACAATTTTTGCTGTAAAAAACCCATGATCTAATAATGTGTTAGGAATAAAGTCCTCCAACAGACATACCAAAATTAGATTCTTAGCATGTAAAGCTTAATAAGACGTGGAACACCTTACCTGTACAGCTTTTCAAAGAAGGTAAACCATTGTTTTAATTACGTATAATCTACCTAAGAAGGTCATCTATGTAGTTTTTCAGCAAGCACTCACTTACCACAACCCCACTAAAATGTCAAGCCCCAACTAAACGTTGTAATACCTTGTCTAGCATAAAGTACATTGGATTTATCCATTATTATATCTTCCTACAGAATTCTATACATAGTGGTGTAGAAATTACAATGTGAGTAATTGATAATTGAACTTGCCTTCCCAAAGCAAAACAAGAAAGAAGGTGAGAGGGGAAAAAAGGGGCCAATAACTGAAATGAGTTTGCTTTTTACATTTCGTTTTGCCTCTTGGCTACAATCTACAGTATTTCACACCAAACATTATCCCAAGCTACCCAGCTCTGAGGCCTAGAGTTACCCACCTACAAAACAAGCTGCAAGCTCCCTGCCACAAGGAGAGTGACTCATCCTAACATCCGGCATCAATTCTTAATGAGTCCCCGAGCCCCCGCAGTCCTGTCTACTTTTCTTTTCCAGTGAATCCTCACAGCCCCCTTTCCCTGCACGTTCTCTGTCCCAAATTTCTGAAGCCCTTCCCCTTCCGTCTCTTAAGAATCTCTACGAACCTGAAACCCTGTGAGGCTGATGGCACGTCTGTGGTTCCTTTCTCCTCCTTCCCTCCATCCCCACAGCTCCCCGGGACCTGACCCTCCCCACTCACCAGGTGCAGCGCCAGGGGCAGTAGCAGCAGGAACAGCCACAGGTAGAGGTGGCAGCTGTTGGTGAACTTGCTCTGCTCCGGGTCGTGGTACCAGCCCCCGGTGAGCGCGGCCCACACGCCCTGCCGGAGCAGCTGCAGCACCTGGGACACCATGCCGGCTGCGTCCCGGGGCTGGTGCGCGCCCCGTTGCACCCTGCGCGCCCCGGCCGGCTCCCCGGGCTCCCTCAGGTCTAACACCCGGGCCCGCGGGCCGCGCCTCCGCCGTCGCCGCCGCCGTCGCCGCCGCCGCCTCCTTCCACCCCACGGCTGAAGCTGGAGCTGCTCTTCCGCCCGGACCCGCGAACCGCGGCGCCGGAGCCGGCTGCTGCCGCCGGGCAGGTGAGCGCCATGTCCGAGGGAGGAAGGATTTTCCCAGCGTGCTCAGAGGCGGCTGCTCAGAGGATGCTTCCGAGGCTCCTCCCAGCGCCCGCGCAGTCCCTCCTTAGCCTTCGCTGGGGGCCAGAAGGATTTCTGAGTCTCTCCAGCTTTTTCTTTCTCTCTTTCTTTCTCTCTCTCTTTTTCCTTCCTCCTTCCCTCCCTCTCTCTTTTTTCTCTCTCCTTCCTTCCGTCCTTCCTTCCTTTCTCTCTCTCTCTCTTTCTCCCTCTTTTTTTCCTTTTTTTTTTTTTTTTTTTTTTTTGCCACTCCCCGCTTCCTTTCCCCTTCTCTCCCATCCTCCTATTAGGGGACATGCAAAGGTGTTCTCATGCAGAAGGCACAGACCAGGACACGTTCCTTGTCCTTGTCCTTGTCCTTTTTTACACCCAAATATTTACCTCATACAAGGTCCTGTCACTCAGCACTCAAAGCAATTTCTTCTCCTGAGCACTTCCTGCACGCCTTCGTTCTCCTTAATTAAGGGCTGACCCCAGACGTTCTATTAATCTAAGCTCTACCTAGTCCTCTGGCACTGACCTTCTGTCCTCCCTGACTTCCTCCTCCACTCCCTGTTGTCCAACTTGGTGGAGAAAGAAGATAACCACCTCCCTGATAAGATTTCAGGAGCTTCAGTTAGGCTCTTTAGTTTTTTATCTCTTTCCTAGAACATAATCCCAGGTATTTAACTGGCTATTTAGAACATTGATCTAAATCTCTCTATGCTGTTTAGATAGGAAGACCCACTGGACAAAAACTTAATAATCTTTAAGCTATTATCTATTTTATCGTTTACAGTGGATACAGTTCAGATTCTCTTTTGAGAGTGGGTTTTGGAAAGGGAAGAGATAAAAGGGAGCTTGTCTTCCTTTGGGATGAGGAGCGGAAGCCCTGTGTGTGTGAGCTCGGGCCTTAGGGAGAGACAAAGATTAGAGGGCTCCATGATTCTCAACATGCCTTCCCTGCATCATCCTTACCTGGTCTGTCCCAACACATCACACTCCTCTGACTCGTGTGCCTGCCTGTGTCCTGGCCGTGTTCTGGTCTGCAGCAGCACTTGCTTGTGGGCGCCCTAGTCAGGCCCAGTAAAGGCACACCAGCCTTCCCAGGCTGAAACAAGGTAAGGACAGGCCCATCATGAGGAGAGGGCCCAGGACATGAAAGGCCACTGAGTTACAGCAAAAGCCTCACTATGGTGTGTCTGCCGTCAGCCATAACCACTCTTCCTTCTACTTTACATTCATCAGTAGGAATGAATCATCAAAATGGAATATGGCTTCTTTCTGTACTGGAAGAGTAATTTTCTTAAAGACACAGCTTGTAAACGGGCTTTTTTGTATATCTGCTCAAAATATTTATAACCTACCAGGTGTTGTATAAATGTTTAATGGATTAATCTACCAATAAACTCCACACTAAAGGAGCGCTGTCATGTGCATGGATACAGGAGGAAAGGTCATGCAACAGTCTGTTTCTACATGGAGGTTGTGCCCTTGTTCACTTGTCCTGATTCATCAAATATTTACTGAACACCTTCTGGGTGCCAAGCATTTTGCAGAAGACTAAGAAAGCAAATGTAGGGCCGGGCGCGGTGGCTCAAGCCTGTAATCCCAGCACTTTGGGAGGCCGAGACGGGCGGATCACGAGGTCAAGAGATCGAGACCATCCTGGCGAACACGGTGAAACCCCGTCTCTACTAAATAGTACAAAAAAACTAGCTGGGCGAGGTGGCGGGCGCCTGTAGTCCCAGCTACTCGGGAGGCTGAGGCAGGAGAATGGCGTAAACCCGGGAGGCGGAGCTTGCAGTGAGCTGAGATCCGGCCACTGCACTCCAGCCTGGGGGACAGAGCGAGACTCCGTCTCAAAAAAAAAAAAAAAAAGAAAGCAAATGTAAGTCAAATATAGTCCCTACCATGAAGGAGTTAACAAACTACAAGAGGAGGCAGGAAAATAAAAGACTTCCAATAAAATGTGCTGCCTGTTATCATATTGTAGAAATGGACACATATCCAGATATATGGAAGCACTGGGGCACTGTGCAGTGCAGAAGACATGTACAAGTCTGTGAAGGAGGGGTGGTGTCAATGAGCACCAGGGAACCGGGTCTTACAGCTAAATACTAGCTCTCTCCACAGGGAGTGGAGAAGGAAAAGTCAGGGAGGATAGAAGATCAGTGCCAGAGGACCAGGTAGAGCTTAGATTAATAGAACGTCTGGGGTCAGCCCTTAAGGAGAATGAAGGCGTGCAGGAAGTGCTCAGGAGAAGAAATTAGTAAGTGTAAATAGTTCTCCAGGAACATGTATGTGTGGAAAGAGGAGCATGGCAATTTGGGGAAAATGTCAGGATAGTCTAATATATCTGGAAGGTAGGGCTGGGAATGGGAGAAATGGAACAGTAGGAAACTTAATGAGATAAGCAAAGGTCAGTCTCTTGAGTCATACAAAGTTCTTCATATCTTATCCTAGGCAATGGACAAGAACTGGAAGGCTAAAGCATGCATGTGTCATGATCAATAGTACAGGGGCAAATGCTGAACACCTGAACCAGCAGGAAGGTACAAAATGTTGAGGGATCATATATGATCTTAAGGCTTAGAGATCAATTCAATGTGGAGACAAAGGGATAAGGAATGTTATGATTTTCCGTTTTGGGTTCAGATGACTATACTGTAAAATTAATCCATTTATAAGATATAGGAAGGTTAGCAGCAAAAGATGACTGCACTGAATTTGAGTTGCTTAGGGACTTTGCAAGCCATCGGGGAGAGAATGTTTCTGAAGCTTAGGAGAGGTTTTTGAAATAGAGATTTATACTTGAGAGAGATCAGCAGATAATCCCATAAAAGGGGATGATAATGTCCCAGAAAAGAATGTAGCCAAGAGGGCTGTGAATTACAAGGATTAAACACACAGGCAGGACAAAAAGAGGGAGGAAAGGAGGAGAATAAGGTGAATCTGATATTATCTAATAAATGGGGAAAGAACAATTCAAGAAGGAAGTGATTAATAGTGTCAAGTGCCATAGAAGAGGCCAAGTACAAAGGTTGTTATTAGGACACAGCCATTAGGAGTGACCTAATGTGACATAGCCCCAGCCATTCTGAGGATTGAAGATGATAAAGTGGGCAGGTGCCTAATTGTGTTGTATTACAAAAGATTGAATACGTAGTGAATGCAAAAGCAGAGGGAGGCAAAATCAGCTACTCCTTAGGGGAGCCTGGCCATAGAGGTGAGTGTGATCTAAATGCAGGTGCAATGGTCAAGAAAGTGTTTGTTTGTTTGTTTGTTTGTTTTTGAGACGGAGTCTCGCTCTGCCGCCCAGGCTGGAGTGCAGTGGCCCGATCTCAGCTCACTGCAAGCTCCGCCTCCCGGGTTTATGCCATTCTCCTGCCTCAGCCTCCTGTGTAGCTGGGACTACAGGTGCCCGCCACCTCGCCCGGCTAGTTTTTTTGTATTTTTTTAGTAGAGACAGGGTTTCACCGTGTTAGCCAGGATGGTCTCGATCTCCTGACCTCGTGATCCGCCTGTCTCGGCCTCCCAAAGTGCTGGGATTACAGGCTTGAGCCACCACGCCCGGCCGAAAGTGTTTGTTTTGACTGAATGGCTTTTAATATTAAAAACTAAGTATGCTGGCCAGTCATGGTGGCTCATGCCTGTAATCCCGGCACTTTGAGAGGCCAAGGTGGGTGGATCACCTGAGGTCAGGAGTTCGAGACCAGTCTGGCCAACATGATGAAACACCATCTCTACTAAAAATACAAAAATGAGCCGGGGCGTGGTGGTGAGTGCCTGTAGTCCCAGCTACTAGGGAGGCTGAGAATCACTTGAACCCGGGAGGTGGAGGTTGCAGTGAGCCAGGATCATGCCACTGCACTCCAGCCTGGGTGACAGCGAGACTCCATCTCAAAAAAAAAAAAAAGCAACAACAAACAAAACTAAGTATGCTTCTTCTTGACTACTCTGCTTTCCTGGCATCATTATAGCTTTCACTATAATGCATATGTTGGAGACTCTAAAATCTTTATATTCAGCCCTAACCTTTTCCTGAATTTCAGATTTAAATCCAGTTGGGTACCCTTCTACCCATAGGCCCTCAACATATTCAAATGTGAACTCACTGGCTTCTCCCTTACTGTGATTCCTCCCATTGTGCCTTTTGTATTTTGATCTCAGCTGATGAAACCACAATCCACCTGGTCACTTAGAACCAGGAGGAAACCTAAATTCCTCGTCTTCTCATCCTCCTCTCTCTCACTACCATATCCAGTCAGTGACCAGGTCTTATCAATTTTATTTCCAAATGATGATTAACTACATATGTTTGCCCTATCCCTGTTGTCACGAATTCAAGTCAAATCCTCAGAATTTCTCCCTTGAACTATCAAAGTGGCTTCCTAACTAAATTTTGTATCTCCAACTAAACCTTCTATATCAATGAAGGGAAGAAAGGAGCAACTCTCTAGCTTTCAAGGCATACGTAAGTTTACACAGGAAATAAGAAAGCTGAAAAAGCAAACAAGGGATCATACAAAGCAGAATATGCACCTACCACTCCTAGGACTGGAAGAACAGTGGGAACAAGTAGTATTGTTAGAAGCCACAAGCCAGAGGTTGGTGGCAAGAGATAGATCCATGGCAGGGCAGTCTAGAAAGAGCTGGAGCCTTGAGGACTTGCAGCGGCCACAGAAAGGGAATGGTTTTGAGTGGGGAATATGATACCAAAGCAGATAAAGACATGACGGGAAATGAAAACTTGGCCATGTATTATCCTGCCTTAACAAAAGCAAAAATTCTTAAAAACATATTAGCAATCTGAGTCCTGCAACATATAAAAAGGATTACATACTATGACCAAGTAGAATTCATCCCAGGAATTCAAGGTTGGCTTAACATCCAAAAATCAATCATATATGTGAGGGTAGCCCTAATCTGTGTGATGGAGGGCACCACAAATACCTGCTACATTCTTGTACACCCTTTCTCAGAGCTACTGGAAAATATGCTTCATTAAAAGGAATGAATATACTAAGAAAGATAAAGCATGGGACCAAGGGAACAAGCTTTTTTTTTTCTTTTTTCTTTTTTACAGAGTCTTGCTCCATCGCCCAAGCCAGAATGCAGAATGCAGAATGCAGTGGTGTGATCTCAGCTCACTGCAACCTCTGTCTCCTGGGTTCAAGTGATTCTCATGCCTCAGCCTTCTGAGTAGCTGGGATTATAGGCATGCACCACCACCCCTGGCTAATTTTTATATATATATTTTTTCTGGTAGAGATGAGGTTTCACCATGTTGACCAGTCTGGTCTCAAACTCCTGACCTCAGGTGATGCCCCTGCCTTGGCCTCCCAAAGTGTTGGGATTATAGTGAACCACTGCACCCAGCCAAGAACAAGTAACTGAAAAGAGAGAGAGAAAATTAAAAAACAATCTCCAGGACAACAGTTCACAAAACAGCAGGCCTAGAGAATAACCAAATCAGATGAAGCATTGAGATAAATTTTGAATGTAATATCTTTAATAATTTTAGGTCTAATTGATTTTTTTACTACTTTTATCTTTTTGATAAATATATTTTTTTCTAGGAATTTGTTCATTTGATCTAAGTATTCTACTTTATTGGTATAAAGTTTGTCATACTGTCCTCTTGTGATTTAATAAAAATGTTTGTAAGATATGCAGTGGTTTGTGCCTTTTCATTCTTAAAATCAGTTATTTGTGCCATCTCATTCTTTCATGATTATTCATTAGGAATCTCTCATTTTATTTAGTCTTCTCAAAGAAACAATTTCAACTTTTTCATCTTCTTTATCAAATGATTTTTTTTATTTTGTCAATTTATGTTCTTTATGTTTCTTTCTCTTGTACTGTGTCTCAGTCTTATTTATTCTAATTTTTCTACCTTCTTGAGATGGATGCTTCACATGCGTTTTTTTGCTTCTTTCTCATATATATATACACACATACAGTTAAATCTATACATTTTCCTCTAAGTATGACATTAGTTGCATTCTACAAATTTCAATATATTTTACTACATTCAGTTTAGAATATTTTCTAATTTCCATTAGGATTCCTTTGATCTATAGATTAATTGGAAATATATTGCTTCTAAGTATGTATAGACATATATGAGCACTTCCTAATAATCTATATCCTCATTTAATTCCAGAGAACATACTCTTAATAACTGTCAGACTTGATTTATGGCAAAGTATATGATTAGTTTTGTAAATGTGTGTGTCAGCTTAAAAAGAATGATTTTTCTGCATGCTAAAAGTCCAGTATTCTATAAATGTCCACTGGTTAAATCTGCTAATAATTTCTCAAATATTCTTCATCCTTACAGACTTTTTGTCTGCTTTTCTATCAGTTAGTGACAGAGGTGTCATTCTTTTTAAGATTTTCCAAATACAAATGCACACACAAATGAACCATATTATTTAACATAAATCAAGCCTCAATACATTTCAAATAATTAAAATTATTTAGAGTTCAGAGTATTTCCTACAGAACTAAGTAAGAAATCAAAGATCATTATAAAATCATATGTAGTCCCAGCAGATCATTTGAGCTCAGGAGTTTGAGACTAGCCTGGGCAACATGGCGAAATCCTGTCTCTACAAAAAAAAATACAAAAATTAGCTGGGTGTGGTGGCATGTGCCTGTAGTCCCACCTGCTTGCGGGGGCTGAGGTAGGAATATCCTTTGAGCAGAAGAGGTCATGGCTTCAGTGAGCCGTGTTCACGCCACTGTACTCCAGCTTGGGCGACAAAGTGGGATCCTGTCTCAAAAAATCATATATGTACATATATATCTATAAAACCATATATACATATTATATACACACCATGTTAAATTAAAGTTTTATATATTTCTGAAGAAATGAACCTTTTCTAATCATGCAGAGTATCTCCAGGAATTTTTATAATTTAAATTCTATTCTGTCTGATATTAACGCAGTCACCCCAGGGTTCTTCTGGTTAGTGTCTATATGGTTATATCTTTTTGTATCATTTTACTTTTAACTTTTCTGTATCTTTATGTTCTATCTTTATGTTTGTTTCCTATAAGCAGCATATCATTGAGATATGGTTTTTATTTGATCTGATAATCTTCGACTTTAATTAGAATATTTAGTCTGTTACATTTCATGCAGTTGTAATAGTACTGGATTTAATCATATCATGATTTTCAGTTTGTCTTTTTTCAGTTTTTCTTTGCTTTCTCTTGGCTTCTTTTGAATGATCTATTTTTTATTATTCATTTTTACTTATATCAGCTTAAAAGTCATAAACTTTTAAAACTTGTTTAAAGGGGTCAAAAATATAAAGTGGTGCATTTCCACTGGAGGTGGAATTATACAGTGGACAGGATGGTGTCAGCACATGGGGGACACATGTGAAGAAGTGACACAGAGGAGCATGAGCATGGGGTAGTATTATTTTGTGTAGGAGTTAGAGGTAAAGCAAAGATTATTTATAATGATGTGAGGATCTCACAGAACAGAACTGAAAGAAGGTGGAGGGGGCAGAGAAAAGATAGGCTAATCCTCATTCAGTTAGCACAAAGAAGGGAAATACAGACAACAAAAAGACTATGTTAATGAAGAAATGCCTAATAGGTAGAATACTAAACCTTTACTCCAAGATAATTTGATATTTTCCCACATGTGTTTAACTCTACCCAGGAGTAAGCATAAAAAATAAAGTACATCTTTTGGCTCTTTTAAGCACATATTATAATTCAGACAGTGAAATGTGAAATAGAAAACGCCAGTTATTACGAGATGAATAAAGGGAGGGAAAGGAAGCAAAGGTGGGCAGAGGAGAAAGGATGAAAAAGAAAAAACAGAGTGGCTTTTACTCATTTGTAGCACTAGGCGGCACCAGAACCCTGCTCAGAATGTAGTAAAATAAAATACATTATGGGTATTGCAAAGCAAGGAAGGACTTTAAACAGGGCAAATTCAATATTGCAAAAAGCTTGTTCACCCAAATGACAGTTCTACTTTTCACCTAATTACATTTTGTGAAGATCACCTTCATATCTTGTATGGTCAGTGTATATTGTATGTGTGTTTTGTGTGTGACTGTTATTTTTTTTTAGGTTATTTTTCCTTAATCTTCTACACAGATTAGTGTTCCTGAATAACAGAATAGAAATAATGGAATCTAAGGAATATTATGAGTTATAACTGAAGAACTTTTTCAGAAACAAAAGAGGTCTTTAACTTACCTAAACATTAAACAGATGTATCATTCCCCATCCCCAAAATGACAAAAACAATGATAACAATAACATGAAGAAAGGTTCTAGGGCAATTGACTTCTGTATAGTAGAAGAAGTTTCTTTATGGTATAAACATATTTTGTATATAGCTCCTTTATTCTCATATCTGTTTTAAAAGACAAATCATAAAGCAAGAATTACAAAACTATGTTGAAGGACTTATAATATATAAAGATACAATTTGTATAAAAAGAATAGCACAAAGGAAATGAGATAAAATAGTTATATTGTTAGTTTTTATGTAATATTGAAATGAAGCTAATATTAATCTGAATTAAATTGTTTTAATATGCTAATTGTAATCTCTAGGGCAATCACTAAAATATTAAATTTCATTTTATTTTTATTTTATTTATTCTTTTGAGACAGAGTCTCACTCCATCACCCAGGCTGGAATGAAGTGGTATAATTACAGCTCATGCAGCCTTGACCTCCCCGGCTATAGTGATCCTTCCCCACTCAGCCTCCCAAGTAGCTGAGACTACAGGCATGTACTCCCACACCCAGTTAATTTTTAAAATTTTTATATTTTTTGTAGAGACAGGATCCCACTATGTTGCACAGACTGGTTTGAATCCCCTGGGCTCAAATAATCCACCCACCTTGGCCTCACAAAGTATGGGGATTATGGGCACGAGCCATTATTATGCCCAGCCTAGAAATTAAATTTTAAAATACAGTAAAGGAAACACAAAAGGAATGAACTAGAAAATATCCACTTAACAACAGAAGAGGCAGTAATGGAGGAAGAGAAAAAGAAAAACACACGTGACATAAAAACAAGTATCCAAATGAGATATAAATTTACCTTATCAGCAATTATACTAAATGAAAATGGGTTAAACACTAAAATCAAAAGGTAAAGTTTGCCAGGATGAATTTAAAAACATGATCAAACGATATGATCAAATGCTGGAAAAGACACACTTTAGATTCAAGGATATAAACAGGTAGAAAGTAAAAGGGTAAAAGAAGCAAACCAAGAGAGTTAGAGTGTTTTGTGGGTGACTATTATTATTTATTTGTACTAATATCTGACAAAGTAGACTTTGAAACAAAAGTTTTTACTAAGAAAAAGAAAAGCATTTTATAATGATTAAAGGGTCAATTCATTAAGAAGATAAAATAGTTATAAACCTACATGTGCCCAACAACAGAACCTCAAAACGTAAAGAACAAAAACTGACAGAATTAAAGGGAGAAGTTAATAATCCAACAACAATAGTTGGAGACTTTAATATCCTGACTTTCAATAATGGATCAAACAACTAGGCAGAAGATTAACAAGGAAATAGAAATCTTGGGCAACAACATGTAGATATCCTGTACTGGTAGCATGGAGCACCATCTAAAATTTGGTTTGGATGTCAACACTAGTGACATCACACAAACAACACAAGGTTCTAAAAACGCTTATTACTCACTTAATGAATCTATCTGGGGAAAGCAGGGCACGTCTTTTAGCAAGTCTGAAAAGGCTCGACAGAGCACAGAAATATTTTATTGGGTTGGGAAATATACATGTTAAGTGGCTGAATTGTATGGCATGTGAATTATACCTCAATAAAGCTGTATTCAAAAAACAAATAAACCAAAATATGTGCTTGAAGGTATCTGACTCCTTCACATGATAGTGAAGAATTATTCAATTTAGATTTTAAGATTTGATTTTTCCCTTGTGTGTTTACCAGTTCCGAAGGGGCAATTTATTCTGAGAATGTTGTGATTAGGAAGGACACTCAGAGAGCTTCTGGAATATGAAAATATTCTGTATGTTTACCTGGCTCATGATTACAGGAGTATTTGCTTTATAAAAATTTATTAAGCTGTGTATATATGTTTTATGCATTTTTCTCCGCAAGTACTCTACCTTAAAATAAAATAGTGATTTTTAAAAAGATATATATTCTGGTAAAGTTACCAAAATTTGAAGATAAGGAATCTGTTGGGTAATCCGATAAAAAAATAGGTAAATAAATAAAGTTACCTATAAAAGGAAAGTGGTAGCTTGACCTCAGAATTTTCTTCAGGTTTATATAATGTGAGAAGTTGATGAAATTATGGTTACAAAACCCTCTGTGAAAGATCAATGTACATTTTTGCTACTTGATATACTTTGGATATTTGTTCCTTCCAAATCTCATGTTGAAATCTGATCCCCATCTGTGCAGGTGGGCGTGGTGGGAGGTGTTTGGGTCCTGAAGGCAGATCCCTCATGAATGGCTTGGTGCCATTCTCAGAGAGAGGGAGTTCTCACTCTTAGTTCCTGGGAGAACTGATTGTTGAAAATAACCCGGCACCTCCCTCCTCTCTCTCGTGCTCTCTCTCGCCATGTGACACACCAGCTCCCGTTTGCTTTCTGTCGTGAGTGGAAGCAGCCTGAAGCCCTCTCCAGAAGCAGATGCTAGTGCCATGCTTCTTGTACAGCCAGCAGAACTGTGAGCCAAATAAACCACTTTTCTTTATAAATTACCCAGCCTCAGGTATTCCTTTAAGGCAACACAAAAAGACTAAGGCACTGTTATTATGGTGGATCTAAAAATTTTTGTAAGAGATAGTGGTAGCTTCCATTGAATAATCTCTCTGTGCCTGGCACTATTATTAGCATTCCACATCTGTTCACTCTTTTAGTCCACAACACTACTCTCTGAGGAAGGTGCTATCATCATTCCCATTTTACAAGCAAGAAAACAAGCACAGAGAGGTTAAGTAAATTGTCTGTGTGCTAAGGAATCGCGGCCAGTTTCAAACCTCAGCACAGTGAGTTCCAAGCCCACGCTCCAGAGCTGCATCTGAACCACTGCATTACCTCTAAGCAAAACAGTCATTTAAGCATGAAGGCCATGTAACGTGTAAGAACTCAGAAGACAACATTCACATGAGTCTTCTTGGAAGGGGTTACCAAAGGATGAACTTCTGTTAACCAAGTAATGAATTGAGAAACTGACAAAAAGCCAGATGTGAGCACTGAGTCCATTTAGTATAAATAAGACTAAAACAAAGGTACTGCTTATGATATAGAGCAAGACACAAATGATACCAAATCCGTACATGAAGAAATGATACAACTAACTAAAGCTATCAAAAGAAATGGGAGAAGAAGCTGGGCCTAATGGCTCATGCCTGTAATCCCAGCACTTTGGGAGGCCAAGAGGGGCGGATCATTTGAGGTCAGGAGTTCGAAACCAGCCTGGCCAACATGACAAAACCCTGTCTCTTCTAAAAATACAAAAAAAATTAGCCAGGGCATAGTGGTGGATGCCTGCAATCCCAGCTACTTGGAAGGCTGAGTCAGGACAATTGCTTGAACCCAGGAGACGGAGGTTGCAGTGAGCCGAGATAGTGCCACTGCACTCCAGCCTAGGCGACAGAGCAAGACTCTGTTTCAAAAAAAAGAAAGAAAGAAAAAGAAATAGGAGAAGAGAGAAGGTAAGAAGCCCGAAGACATTTAATTCTGACACACCAAATAATAGATGTATAAAGATATTTAATGGTATAGGAGTAAATCCTAAGAAACATAAACTTACCAGATAAAGCTGAGGGGTAGAGGAGCAGAAGAAAAGAAAAAGAAGTAAAAATAAACTATTTTTAACCCTGTTTATAGTAAGAAATCAATAGAGAACATCTAAAAAAGATTAAATTAACATGTTAAATTTAAAAAGATACCTCTAAAGCCAAAAACTATAATTCTTCCAAATTTTCAGAAGCTGCATAAAACAAAATGGTAAAAAAACACAAACTACATAGTGAAAGATTGTTTTTAAAGTAAAAGAAACAAATGAAACACAAAATGTGATAAAAAATGGCACAAAATATGTTGGTAATATCAATAAGTGTAAATGGCTTTAACTTACCTATTAAAGGACAAAAGGAATCCAAATGAATCTTAGAGAAAATCCAAGAATTGGTTGTTTATAGGAGATACACCTATGAAAGAGTGTCTCAGACAAACTGAAAGTAATAAAAATAGGCAAAAGCTCCTCAGACAAACGGGGAACAAATGGTAGGTGGGTGTGTGATAAGGGAAGCTCAAAATCTTATCAAATAAAATTAATGAAATCACATTATTAAATGAGACAATCTTCATAAAGAAAGAAATTCACAATACAAAATTTGAAGTTATGTATATCCATGATCAAAAGAAAATAGCACCAACATTTATCAGTTAAAATATTTGGAATATGTCCAGGTGCAGTGGCTCATGCCTATAATCCCATCGCTTTGGGAGGCCAAGGCAGGTGGATCATTTGAGGTCAGGAGTTCAAGACCAGCCTGATCAACATGGTGAAACCCCATCTATACTAAGATACAAAAATTAGCCGGGTGTGGTGGCAGGCTTCTATAATCTCAGCTACTCTGGAGGCTAAGGCAGGAGAATCCCTTGAACCCAGGAGGCAAAGGATGCAGTGAGCCAAGATCATGCCACTGTACTCCAGCCTGGGCAACAGAGTGAGACTCCTTCAAAATAATAATAATAATAATAATAATAATAATAATAATAATAAAATCTAAAAATATATATATAACTTAATTTGGCTGAGCGCAGTGGCTCACACCTGTAATCCTGGCACTTTGGGAGGCTGAGGTGGGTGGATCCCCTGAGGTCAGGAGTTCAAGACCAGCCTGGCCAACATGATGAAATCCCATTTCTATTAAAAATACAAAAAGTAGCCAGGCATGGTGGAGGGCACCTGTAGTCCCAGCTACTCAGGAGGCTGAGTTGTGAGAATCGCTTGGGCCTGGGAGGCAGCGGTTGCAGTGAGCTGAGATTGCACCACTGTACTCCAGCCTAGGCGACAGACTGAGACTCCATCTCAAAATTTTTAAAAGAGTAAAAATAATAAGCATTTTTGGAATAAATAAGAAACAACCTAAAGAAGGATTCAATTCTCCTTTTTCTGCCCATTACACATCAAATAAATAATAAAGTTATTAATAATTCCTGAATAACATAATTGATACGTGTATGTCAACTATGAACTCCATTTATATAGAATGTACCATCATTTCAAACATTCTCAGAACACTCACAGAATCTGAGTCTATATTCATAAAAGAAAATCTCAACGAACTCACAAGAGGAAAAACAATACAAATAGTATTTTCTGATCATAATTTAATAAAATTAGAGGCTAATAGCCAACTAGGAAAGAAACCAATATCTATCATCCAGAATTTTTAAAAATTTTTGCTCAAAACCTGTTGGTTCAAAAAATAAGTAAAGATCAAAATAATGAAATATCTAACGTATCTTATTGAAAACTGATAGTATATCAGTACCAATAGGATCCAAAAAGGGAAAAAATATTGGCTCTCAAAGGAAAATATACAGACCCAAATAATTATGCTATCAAAAATATGTAGAGGAGACCACTCGTTGTCTACCAGAAACCACTGTCCCCTTCTTGAAGAATAATGCACACCACATTTCCCAGAACATCTTTTGGGGAGTTGCAGCCACGTAACTGAGTTCTGGAACAGTAGTGGGAGAGAAGTCTGTATCCTGTCAGGCCCAGCACATTCAGCTTCCCAGATGTTCTTCCAGGTCCTTCTGCTGGCTGGGTGCTCGTGACAGTAAAGTTGCTATGAAGTGTCTCTGTCCATGTGTATTGCTGTAAAGGAATACCTGAGGCTGGGTCGTTTATAAAGAAAAGAGGTTTATTCGGCTCATGATTCTGCAGGCTGAACAAGAAGCATGGCATCCGTATTTGCTTCTGGTGAGGGCCTCAGGCAGCTTCCACTCATGGTGGAAGGCAAAAGGGAGCTGGTATGTGCAGGTCACATGGCAGGAGAGAAGGCAAAAGAGAGAGGAGGGAGATCCCCAGCTCTTTTTAATCAGCTCTTCTAGAAACGAATACAGTGAGAACTCACTCATTACCACAAGGAGGGCACCAGGCTGTTCACCAGGGATCTGCCCTTATGACCCAAATATCTCTGACATTGGGATCAACTTTCTTTTTTTTTTTTTTTTTTTTTTTTTGAGACGGAGTCTTGCTCTGTCGCACAGGCTGGAGTGCAGTGGCGCGATCTCGGCTCACTGCAAGCTCCGCCTCCCAGGTTCACGCCATTCTCCTGCCTCAGCCTCCCGAGTAGCTGGGACTACAGGCGCGCACCACCACGTCTGGCTAATTTTTTGTATTTTCAGTAGAGACAGCGTTTCACTGTGTTAGCCAGGATGGTCTCGATCTCCTGAGCTCGTGATCTGCCTGCCTCGGCCTCCCAAAGTGCTGGGATTACAGGCGTGAGCCGCCGTGCACCGCGGGATCAACTTTCAAAATGAGACTTGGTGAAGCCAAACACACATATCCAAACCATAGCAGGAAGCCACAAGTTATGTTCAGCCTGGGTCTCTGACTATGAGAACATCCACATGGCTGAACTGAGTTCCTGCCCAGGTGTTCTAATAAGCCAGATAACATTTTTTATTGTGTTAAGCAACTAAATTGTAGGGATTTGTTTGTTACCATAGTATTACCTACCATAACGAACACAGAAGCTATTACCTGGAAATAGTGTACTAATATAATAAAACCTAAAAGAGCCAACATTGCCTGAGCAGTTGTTTAACAACTGAGGAACAAGGAGGCATGGCAGCCTGCCTGGAAAGATGGAGACCCAAGTTATGAGGTGATCAAAGACTTTGCAAAACTCACCTTCAGGAATTTGGAGGACTTACCAACTACCAGCAAACCCATGGCTCCAGAGGTGGAAAAAAAAATGTTTGTTTATATGTGTTGCCAGTTCTTGGCTCCATTTTGCAAATTATAATAAGAAGAAAGAATTCAAGTTTCAAAGCAGAACACCAAAGCCTTGAATAACTTCAGCATAGAAAAACTGAGTAATAGGCACAAATATCTGCTTCTTACATGGAAATAAATTGCAATAGAAATAAATTGATTTTTACTGCATTAAGTCACCAAAATTTGGGGGATCCATTTGTTACTGCAGCTTAGCCTATCCTAATTAATACAAGAAACAATAAAAATAAACAAATTAGACATTGAAAGCAAGAATTAAGAAAAATAATAACAATTAACCCAGGGAAGGCAGATGGAATGTACTGATAACTATAATTGCAATAGAAAATACAAAAATAAATAGAACTTAAAAATAATTACAGCCGGGTGTGGTGGCTCATGCCTGTAATCCCAGCACTTTGGGAGGCCGAAGTAGGTGGATCACCTGAGGTCAGGACTTCGAGACTAGCCTGGCCAACATGGCAAAACCCCATCTCTACTACATATACAAAAATTAGCCAGGTGTGGTGGCGGGCACCTGTAGTCCCAGCTACTCGGGAGGCTGAGGCAGGGAGAATAGATTGAACCTAGGAGGTGGAGGTTGCATTGAGCTGAGACTGCACCACTGTACTCTAGCCTGGGCTACAGAGCAAGACTCTGTCTCAAAATAATAATAATAGTAATAATAACAATAGTAATTACAAAGCTGGTGGGAGATGGGCACAGGAAACAATAACATAGATAAATTAATAGCCAACCTAAGCAGAAACAAAGGGTAAAGGACAAATAGGCACAAAGGAAATGAAAAGGAGAAAACAAATAGAAAAGGAAGAAATTAAAAAATCTTAAGAGAATAGTTTGCTCTTGAGTAGTCAAATAAACGTAGAACCTAGGTATAAATTGGATAATCATCTAGAAAAATATAAATTGTGAAATCATGCCCCAGAAGATACTGAAAATCTTTATGTATTGAAATAAGAGAAAAATGATCTCTAGAAGAAATAGAGAATATTATTACAAAACTATAATTTCAAGAAGCACCAGGCCCAAGTTATTTCACAGCAGATTTTTATATCAGCTTTATGAAATAGGTAATTCCAATGTAACTTAAGCTATTTCAGAACACTAAACAAGAGGAAAAATCCTTCTAAATTCTCTGTATGAAGGTAGCATAATACATTCCAAAAATTCAATAAAAATCCATAAACACACTCAATCCCAATTATGAATGATGATGTAAAAATCCAAATTAGGTATTAGAAACAAATGTAGCAACACATAAAAACCCGAACAGGGTTCATCCCTGGAGTACAAGGATGGTCAAAACATAAAGGATGCCTAGTAAAATAGGGAAATTTTGGATGTCCATTAGGAAGACTACTATTTATATTGTTCTGGGCTTTTTTCAATGGATTAGAAAAAAAATTCCTGTGAAGAAAACCTTAAAATGTAACTGAAAGAAACAAAAAAGGCTAAGCAAATGGAAAGGCATAGACACTGTGTACCCAGAAGATTCAGTATCATAAATATACTAATTCTTGCTAAACTGACGTATAACTCTAACATTATCTCGATTTTGAAAACCCACAGGAAGAAACTAAAATTACACATCACAACACAGATGGATCTTAGAAATAAAATGTTAATCTCAATAAGCTCAAAGGAGTTTATGATTCCATTTATATGAAATTAGAAAACAGGCAAACCTAATTTGCTATGACAGGCCAGCAATTAGAAGGAAACACAGGGAGTTTCTGGGCTTCTGGCAATGCTCTGCTCCTTGATCTGTGAACTGCTCACAGGCATGAGTATAGTTTGTATTCAGTATGAATGATTAAGCAAAGAAGAATTGTCAGGAAAATTCTAGAAAAAAATATTAGTGAAGATTAGTCCTAGCAGACACTATAATATTGTGGCACGGAGGGATGGGTAGACAGACTTGTCAGTGAGATGGGACAGAGAACCAGGAAGTGGTATGGAATAGAAGAAAACCTATGAAAAATAATTTTCAGTAAGTGGGAAAGACTATTTGTACTATGACTTAGAAACCATAAAGGAACAGATTCAACAACAGATTCAACTATGTAGAAGTAAAAGCAAGAAAACAAGCAAGCAAGACAGAAAGAGAGAAAGTGCGGAGGGAATGAAGAAAGAAAGAGAGAGGAAAGAAAGAAAAAGAAAAAATCTAGACAAATCAGGAAAAATATGTGAACCTCATGACCAAGACATATAAAGTTATTTAGTATACACAGACCTCCTAAGCATCAATAAGAAAAGACCAACCAAAAATAGACAAAAAGAAATAACAGCTAGTTCACAGTAAGGGTAATTAAATGACCCAAACATAGGAAAAAATGTGCAATCTCACATATATATAAATATATATATATACACACACATATATATATAGAGAGATGCATACATCTATCTCTGGATGTATTGTATACATCTATTTCTGGAAAGATACAAATTAAATTCTTAAGCAAGAAAATGGATGGCTGGGGAGTAAAGAGTATGGGAGAGAATTTTAACTTTTCAAATTATCCTTTTGTGTATATGACCTTTTCAAAACGTGTATTTTATTCCATTTTATTTAAAGATATGTGTATAAAAATAATTAGAGAACACACATCCAAGTTTTTCTAGGTTACTTCTACATGGAAAACATTTAAAAAGATGGAGGCAACTAATCAAGAGAATAATTAACAGCTAAGAGAATATTAACTTTGCTTTCAGAAGTAGGGTTAGAATCCATCTAAGTAGGAAAAATAAAGTTTTCAGTACCAAAGTTAATATGAAGGAGAATCAATATTGTGTATAAATGGAAGCTGTGACTCAAAACCATAATTTGTCAATATTTTTCGAGATGTTTAATTTGAAATCTTTGCATTAGGCTGGGGGCATTTTTTTTTTTAATATATTCTTACATTATTACAGAAAACCAGTTTGTCCAAGAGAATTGTCAGGTAAGAAAATACCCCTGAAAGAGATACTTACTGGAAACTCACTCACTGAACCCTCAACTTTGTCAAGTGACATTGTACAAGATTAGGAAGACTTCAAATGACCTTGTTATTAAGTAGCAACCACAAATAATACTTCACATTTATATGACACATTATAGTTTTCAAAGTACTTCACATTCACCAGTGCCTTCAGGATAACAAAGACCACCCTATAGGGTAACAACAACATCCCGAAAATTCAGGAAGGCCACATCCTAACGCAGATTCTATGTCTTTGGGCACTGAAAATTCTTACAGAGAATAAGTGATAACCAGGAGGTTAGATAAAGCAGCAATGGGAATGGATTCAAACAGAGCAGTCATAACTGGTATGTTCCGCATTCACATATAAGAGAAGAAAAGATTAGATAAGTTAATTTAAGAGTGCTTTGGAAATGTCAGAAAATATTTTAAAATACTGCGGAAAAAACAGAGATTATTTCATGAAAGAAACTGGAACTACATAGATTGTGCTAAGTTAGCGTACGCTTCATGCAGTAACTGGAAATAAATGATTGGATTTATTTAGTCTTTCTTTTCTGAGAATTTCAAAAGAGCTGTTCAATTTTATCATCTCATTACTTCTCATTATAGTCATTATATAGTATTCTTAAAGGGGTATGTTAATACTAGTCTAATTTTATATGTGGATGAAAAATTTGGAGAACTGAACAAAATCTCAAGGTCTCTAAAATGGTCAGTGGTGTAAGTTCAGCTTTTAATGAATGTCACATTCCACTTTAAGGAAGTTACACCTCCCAAAACTAGACCTGATATCCAGAAAACCATCATTTCCATAGAACAAATAAGATATAAGGCACTACAGGGTAAATTTGTGCAGGGAAGGAAAGTTAACTCACAAAAACAGGTAGTATGACCAACTTTTGGCATTTAAAAAACAAACAACAAGTATAAACCAATTTCTCTATGATTTATTCTCTGTGACCTTAGAAGGATGACTAGCCTTTTTAAAAAAATAATCTGTGTCCTCTGTGTCCTTTGTTTAATATTTCTAGCAGGTTGTGAAGAATTACTCATTATGTTTGAAAAGAGTCCAGTGAATTGTAAATACAATAAAACCAATTTTCATCAGACAAATGTACAAAAACAGCAACTCAGGGTAGAATGGCAGCCTTCCTATCTCCGGTTCAAGGTCAGGAGCTTGATAGTTTACTTCAGAAAGGATATCTTCAAGGGTTTACAAAAGACCTGGGCTTTCTGGAACCACTCAGGTTTTTACATTGTTGCATTATTGAATGAAGTAGCTCATTGTCCATTTCAGCAGCGCTTGCTATAATCTGTCACTCTAAGCATGAACAGGCAGGGCTCCAGTCCTGTCCACTGATTAAAGTTACAGAAATTCTAAAAAATCACAATTACTCTGTTTAAATAGCTGAAAGGCAGCTGAAGCTGTGAGAATAGAGAGAAACCTAACACAGGCTGAATTCAAAGCTTTGACACTAACAACAGATGCCAATAAATGTTAACTTATTACTGTTCCTGTATCATCAGCACCATCAGCATTGTGGTCATTATTCTTACTTGTTTAACTGCACATCTTTTTTTTTTTTTTTTACTTGTTTGTTTTAACTTGTCACTAAACTGAAGCTCAAGACCCCACATCTTTAAATGCATGAAAATGAACCAGAGAACCAGACTCAAGGGAAAAAAGCTAATTTACAAGTTCACAAGACCTTCAAAAAGAACTTCATGCTACTTTTTACTAACACCTCCTTCATTTATAATTACTCAACTGTAATACTGATGTAATGAACTGGGCCTTCAGAGAATGTGAAAGTCGAGACACTCCCTTGTAGTATTTGTTCACTTAAACTTTCTCCAGATAATTGCTTGCCAAACCCCTCTTGTCCCTCAAGTCTTCGCTCAAATCTTATCTTCTCAATGAGGCTACCCTGTCCTCCCTACTGAATACCAGGCCACCTCCCGTCCCCATTCCTGGCCCATCTTACCCATCTTTTCTTACACTCCTTTTACTTTTTATACAGAAGTTATCAAATTCTAACATACTACATAATTTACTTATTTATCCTGTCTATTTTTCACTTAATCCTGCTAAAATATAAGGTCGATGGTAACAGGCAACTTTGTTTTATTCACCATTATATTCCAAATAACTAGATTAACGCTTGACGTTCACAAAAATAGGTATCAAATGATGAATCTATTCTTTCTGTATATTTTGTCCAATCTGTTTTACAAACCAAATGAATATACTTATTACTTGGATTTACTGCAGCGTTGTTCATGATGAGTAAGTCAGAATACTGATGACAACAGGGCTGGGCACAAAGGCTCAAACTTGTAATCCCAGCACTTTGGGAGGCTGAGGCAGGCGAATCACCTGAAGTCAGGAGTTCAAGACCAGCCTGGCCAACATGGTGAAATCCTGTCTCTACTAAAAATGCAAAAATTAGCTGGGCGTGGTGGTGGGTGCCTGTAATCCCAGCTACTCCGGAGGCTGAGGCAGGAGAATTGCTTGAACCTGGGAGGCAAAAGTTGCAGTGAACTGAGATCGTGCAACTGTACACCAGCCTGGGCAACAGAGTGAGATTCCATCTCAAAAACAAACAAACAAACAAACAAAAATGATGACAACAGGATAAAGGTTACAATTAATCTCTTATACGTATAATTTGGTTTGCTCAGAAAGCATTATGTTTTTAGATGTGATATACTCAAGAGTCTTGGAAGTTACTAGTCCATCTTTTAATTCTGATTATCCTAAGGAAATTGTTTAAATTTTTTTGGCACAGTGAAATTGATCTTTGGCATAGGAAAACATACCAAATGTGGGGTAGGGGGAGAAGGAATAAATATGCCTTCTATTGAATTTTCTGTTTTAATAAGTCCTTCATAAACAGTATCTAATATTAAAATAACAGCTAACATGTATTAGCACTAGTTAAATGCTATGTTTTAATGCATTAGCTCAATGAATCCTCAAAACAACACCACAGGGCAGATACTATTGTTCCACCATTTTACGAAGGGGAATAAAGAGGAGGTTTCAAGTTACAAAGGCAAAGCCAGGGTTGGAATCTATGTCTTCCTGCATATGCTTGCTGTTAATCGCAGTGTTATGTTCCCTTGTATTGCTCAGCAATTGATGGTGGGCTATACCAGATTATACCACCCAGGTAAAACACACATACATACACACATGCCCTATCTCCCAAATGTAATCCACCGTAAGTATGACAGCTGGCATTTCCAAAGTTTCAGGATACCAATCCAGATGCTTTTTGTCTCAAGATGTTTGGCACGGGACCCAATACGGGCAATCCTATTGAGCTATTAATAATCTCTAAAATTGTGCGTTTTACATCTAGAAATGGAAAGGTTTGGGGGAAAATAACTAAAACTTGGGGAAAACATTTTATATCTCAAAAAGTTTTCCCTTTTTTAAAGCATTCACATACAGTTTCTGAGGGAGTATTTTTCCTCACCCCTCCCTCTAACCACTGCAGAGTTTTTCATCTCTCCTCATATCCAGATATCTCAGTCCATTTTTAAGTCCTTTCTAATCTGATTTCCTTTCTCAGCTCCTTCCAAGAAAACATCCTTTTCTCTACTTGAGTGACCTCAATGGCTGATGAACCCATAATCATTGTTCTGTGTCTCTATGAATACTTTCTTCTTCCATCTCCTCATGATCCCATCACTCTCCTGCCACCTCTTTTTTTTTTTTTTTTTTTTTTTTTTGAGACAGAGTCTCACTCTGTTGCCCAGGCTAGAGTGCAGTAATGTGATCTCAGCTCACTGCAACCTCCGCCCCATCCAGGTTCAAGCGATTCTCCTGCTTCAGCCTCCTGAGCATCTGAGATTACAGGTGCCTGCCATCATGCCTGGCTAAGTTTTGTATTTTTAGTAGAGATGGGGTTTCACCATGTTGGCCAGGCTGGTCTCAAACTCCTGACCTCAAGTGACGATCTGCCCACCTCAGCCTCCCAAAGTGCTGGGATTACAGGCGTTAGCCACTGCGCTCAGCCAATCTCATCCCTTTTCACTGACCTACTCCTACCCACCCAGAAAGTCCCCACTTACGTTTCATCTGCAAGACTCTCTCTTACTGAGGGTGACCAGCCATCCCAAGACTTCAGGACTGAATGTCCTGTGGCCAGGAATCCAGGACATTTGGTCACCTCACACAACCCTCCTCACTGATACCCACCGTCTTTCAGTTGCTCCACAACTCCATCCATTCCACAAAGCCTGTCCCTCTCTCGGGTTGCTATCTCCTTATACTGGCTTATCTTGACTCTGTAAGACCCTCAATGGAAAGGACAGCTCTGGATTAATGTCCACCATCTCCACTTCCTCATCCCTCATTTTTTCACTGTAAACCACACCCCCCGTTTTGTACTACTGAAGCTGAATTTTTAAACGTCAGAGGTTTCTTCACCACCAATTCCCGTGGCAACTTTTTCCTCTTCTTCCTCTCTAGGGTCATGACTGCTCCTGCAGGCAGATTAGATCTCCTATGAAAGGGATGATCTTTTCTGGTATTAGCTACTTGAGGCGCCTTTCAGACAGGAAACTGAAGTCAAAGCAGGTGCAACAGGAGAGGAAAAGCATAATCACGCTCTGAGCTTATGGTCCTCAGGTCTAAGTGGAACCCAAGAGAGAAAGCCAGGTGTTCTGGGTTAATGTGAGGGCTGAATTCCATTTTGTAGTCTCATTTACCTTTGGTAACATCTTGCTTAAACGCCCCAGCTTTGTCTGTACTGCCCTTGTTATCACAAGGTATTGAACAAAGGGTCCTATGCCCTCACTTGAACAAATGCTTTATCGGCAGAGTTTATTTCCCTTTGTGGACAATTCTCAAATGTTTTTGATCTCAGGACCTCTTAACATGCTTAAAAAATTATTAAAAACCTCAAAGAGTTTTTGTGTATGTGCTTCATAACTATCAACCATTTCTATATTGGAAATTAAAAGAGACGTGTAAAATATTTATTTATAGCTTTATTTTAAAGATAACATCAATAAATCCATTACATGGTAACATTAAATACATTTTTAGAAATAATCATTTTCCCCAAACTAAAACATATAGGTAATTTGACTGGTATTGTTTCATATGTTTATAAATTTTCTTTATGCCTGGGTTAATAGAAGACAGCTGCATTGTCTTATATGTTTCTGCATTCAACATGTTGCAATATATTGTTCTGGCTGAAGTATATGGAGAAATTCTGGCCTCACACAGATATGTATTTGCAAAAGGCAAAGCATTTTTTAAACTTTTTGTTTGGATGGAACTGTAGATTTACATGCAATTGTAAGAAATAATACAGAGGAATCCTAAAACCCTTCACCTGATTTTCTCCAATGGAATTATGCATAATTATTATGCAACAATTATGCAATAATCATACATAATTACTGTACAATATCACAACTAAGAAGTCAATATTGATAAAATCCGATGACTTTATTCAGATTCCACCAGTCCTACATACATTAACTTGTGTGTATGTGTGTGTGTATATATTTAGTTCTGTGTGATTTTATCACATATGGTCAAGACACAGTACAGTTCCATCCCACAGGTCTCTCATGCTACTGTTTTTATACCTGTTCCCTTTCTCCCTTTCTCCCTTTCTCCTTCCCCACCTCTCTAACTCCTGATAACCACTAATCTTTTCTAAGGCAGATGTATCTTTAATAGCCTTTTCGGTAACCATGGATATTCTTTGATACCATACCAAAGCTAAAAAAAGTAGTAGTCGTTTAAAGATTAGTTGCAATGTGGAATGTGAAACCATTGTCAATGAACTTTTCTTTAATACACTTTGAATGGATCTTTTTGCACACTTTGGAGATACCAAAATGACATTGGTCTTTTGAAACATATTGGTTCTCTGAGCTATTTAGATTTTCCAAATGTTGCCACATCTCATTATCCAATATCAAAAATCTCATTAATTGACATCACTACCAACCTTATCAAGAAAGCCTTTTAAGTATTTGAAAAGTTGTTGAGCTCACATTAGCAGCTAAAAGCTTTTTAAAATCCTGGTTGTTGCTTGGAAGCTCAAATTTTAACACTGATAACAAATACTGCCAGTGGTTTTCCATGGAATAAGAGATTTACTTTGTTCATTTTCAAGAAAATATCTTCTTAGTATCCAAGTCTGAAAAATTGTAATTAGTCTATCAATCATTCTTTCAAGTAAAAATGGTGTTCCATACAAAAAACTAGCCGGGCGAGGTGGCAGGCGCCTGTAGTCCCAGCTACTCGGGAGGCTGAGGCAGGAGAATGGCGTGAACCCGGGAGGCGGAGCTTGCAGTGAGCTGAGATCCGGCCACTGCACTCCAGCCTGGGCGACAGAGTGAGACTCTGTCTCAAAAAAAAAAAAGAAAAAAAAAAAAAAAGGGGAGGATGAGATCAATGTACAACTCAAAGAATCACCCAAGTGCTCTTTCCTTCCCTTCCCTTCCCTTCCCTTTCCTTCCTTTCTCCTTCCTTCCTTCCTTCCTTCCTTCCTTCTTTCTTGTTTTTCTTTTTTTTTTTTTTTGAGAGGGCGTCTCACTCTTTCACCCAGGCTGGAGTGCAGTGACGCGATCTCAGCCCACTGCAACCTCTGCCTCCCAGGTTCAAGTGATTCTCCTGCGTCAACCTCCTGAGTAGCTGGGATTACAGGCTGGAGCCACCATGCCTGACTAATTTTTGTATTTTTAGTAGAGACGGGGTTTCACCATGTTGTCCAGGCTGGTCTCAAACTCCTGACCTCAAGTGATCCGCCCACCCCAGCCTCCCAATGTGCTGGGATTGCCGGCCTGAGCCACCACACCCAGTCAAGTGCTTTTTCTTTAAAATGTCATCATACTTGGGTGTGCAGAATTGCTTTATATGCATTTCTCATTTGTCATATAGAATATTAATCACCTGTACTGAAGATTTGAGAGTAAATAAAATTGGTATTTTTTACTACTTTGTCAAGGACATTTTAAAGTGAACCTGGCATTTTTCTTATATTGCATGTGCGTGACACTGAAGAATACTACAGTTTGAAGCCACTGCCTTGGTTTGTGCAACTCATCCTTGCTTTTTGCGTCATCAGTACAAATGTCAACAGAGTGAATGAAAGCAAATAACATTTTCCTAGAATTATGAAAACAATTTTGACCTTGTAGACCCCCTGAAAAGATCTCAGGGGTCTCTCAGGGGCCTCTGACCACACTGAGAACTGCTGAGCTAAGATAATATGTGCAGTAGTAATTAAAGATTCCCAAAGAGAAGGTGATTCTTAAGGGTTGATTCTCCTTTCAAGACCAGCATTGGAGAATTCAAATACATGTATAAAGACAGCAACCCCATACAGCCATTCCTTCTTTCCTGAACACTAACCTTTTGTCCTCTTTGTCTGATTCTTTTAAATTATTACCTTGGTTCTCATTCTTGCCACCATCTGTTTAAATACACATTTGCCACCCAATTTCTGTCTTAGCTCTCTGTTCTTGTGTTGCAATAGACGTCCTTGGTGCTGGGCTCGAAAGAGCAGATGTGGTTACAGTACATGCCTATGAGTAGGGCACGACACCAATGCTTTTCTCCAAATGTCAGATTTGGGGGGTTACATAATGGCACTGAAGCAACAAATGATACATTTTAGGATAATCAAGCCCAAGACAGACTCTCATCTGGGACAGCTTCCTGCTCAGAGGTACCAGATGGGGAACAGGTCCCAGAGAATCACACTGGTCCCTGATTAAGAAGGAGGAGTCTGAGTCGTGGTGTGGAGGGTTATAGACACTTGGCACTCCTCCTAGTACCAGGTGTGTGACTCAAGAGAGGGATGAAGTCTACATAAGCTAGAAGATTCTGCAGACTGGATTCCTCTGGAACTTGATGAGCTTTGTTTTGGCAGGCAGCAGAAGGGCAGAGCACAAAGAGTCAGCCAGCATGAATGGAACTGATATAGTTTTAGATGGATGTTCTAAGTCAAAGGCACCCCCACCCTGCCCCAGCACTCCCCGCCCCCTTGATCTCTGCATGACTCAAGAGTGCAGTTTGCTTCAGTACCTGACATGCTGCTTAGGACACTTCTTCCAAAATGTGATTTCCTCTACCCTTCCTCACCTTTCTGAGTTCCTGGTTCTCTCCCGTTCCATCTTTATAATCAGTTGCCTCAGAGCAACACATCAATAAATTACCTTTTCCCTAAAACAATATTCTGGGTCATTTCATATCATTACTATCCACCTAGTTGCCTAGGCTAAAAACCTGGGAGGAATTATCTTGAACACTTCCCATAAACATCCACAATTCTAAAATCCAATAAGCTCTGAAAATAAAACTTGCTTTTGGAAGGTGGCATCAAAACTCATTTGGCATCAAAACTTGACTTGAAATGACATAAGGCTGTTTGTGGTGTTTATTTATTCCACTTGCTGAGACTATTCTTACATTTCAGGGCAGAAATATTAACGTGTTTGACTATAGGGTGCTGCCTCATACCCCACTGGGGAAAGTGTTAATGTTTACTTGCGTACTATCATACTAAAATCCCCCAAATTCTAAAATCATCAGATGCTCAAGTCCCATATGTAAACCGGTATAGTATTTGCCTATAACCTATGCACATCCTCCTGTATACAGGCATGCTTCAAATTATCGTGGTTTGCAGACACTGCATTTTTTACAAATTGAGGGTGTGTGGTAACACTGCAATGAGCAAGTGTCTTGGCGCCATCTTTTCCAACAGCATTTGCTCACTTTGTGTCTCTGTATCATATTTTGGCAATTATCACAACATTTCAAACAATTTCATTATTATTATATGTGTTATGGTGATCTGTGATCGCGGATTTTTGATGTTACTAATTGTCATTGTTTTGGAGCACCACAAACCACAGCTATGTCAGACGGTGGACTTAATAAATGTGATAAATGGCTGGCTCCACTGACTGGCTATTCCCTGTCCCTTTCCCTTCTCCTCAGGCCTCCCTATTCTGAGATAGGACAATACTGAAATTAGGCCAGTTAATAAGTCTACAATGACCTCTGAGTGTTCAAGTGAAAGGAAAAGTCACACCTATCTCCCTTTAAAGCAAAAGCTAAAAATTATTAAGAGTAGTGAGGAAGGCACGTGAAAAGCCAAGATAGGCTGAAAGCTAAGCCTCTTGCGCCAGTTAGCCAAGTCATGAATGCAAAAGTTCTTGAAGAAAAGTAAAAGTGCTACTCCAATAAATGCATGAATAAGAAAGTCAAACAAGCTTATTGCTGATATGAAGAAAATTTTACCAGTCTGGAGAGAAGATCAAACCAGCTACAACATTCCCTTAAGCCAAAGCCTAATCCAAAGCAAGGCCTTAACTCTCTTCAATTCTAGAAAGGCTGAGAGAGGTGAGAAATTTGGAAAGCTAGTAGAGGTTGGATTATGAGGTTTAAGTAAAGAAGTCATCTCAACGTAAAAGTGCATGGCAAAGCAGCAAGTGCTAATGTAGAAGCTACAACTAGTTATCCAGAACATCTAGCTAAGATAATTGATGAAGGTGGATACACTAAACAATGGATTTTCAGTGTAGATAAAACAGTCTTCTATTGGAAGAAGATGCCATCTAGGACTTTCATAACTAGAGAGGAGAAGTCCAGACCTGGCTTTAAAGGACAGGCTGACTCTCTTGTTAAGGACTAATGCAGCCAGTAACTAAGTTGAAACCAATGCTTATTTACCATTCTGAAAATGCTAGGGCCCTTAAGAATTATGCTGAATCTACTCTGCTTGTGCCATATCAATGGCACAACAAAGCCTGGATGACAATGACAGCACATCTGTTTACAGGATGGTTTACTGAATTTTTGTTTTGTTTTGTTTTGTTTTTTTGAGACGGAGTCTTGCTCTGTCGCCCATGCTAGAGTGCAGTGGCGCAATCTCGGCTCACTGCAACCTCCACCTCCCGGGTTCAAGTGATTCTCCTGACTCAGCCTCCTGCGTAGCTGGGATTACAGGCGTGCACCACCACACCTGGCCAATTTTTGTATTTTTAGTAGAGATTGTTGGCCAGGCTGGTCTCAAACTCCTGACCTCAGGTGATCTGCCCACCTCGGCCTCCCAAAGGGCTGGGATTACAGGTGTGAGCTACCACGCCCAGCCAGTTTATTGAATATTTTAAGCCCACTGCTAAGACCTATTGCTCAGAAAAAAACGATTCTTTTCAAAATATTACTACTCATTGACAATGCACCTGGTCACCCAAGAGCTCTGATAGAGATGTACAAGGAGATGAATGTTGTTTCTATGCCTGCTAACACAACACCCATTCAGTAACCCATGGATTACAAAGTCACTTTGACTTCTAAGTCTTATTATTTAAGAAATACATTTTGGCCGGGCACGGTGGCTCACGCCTGTAATCCCAGCACTTTGGGAGGCCGAGGCGGGCGGATCATGAGGTCAGGAGATTGAGACCATCCTGGCTAACACGGTGAGACCCCGTCTTTACTAAAAATACAAAAAATTAGCCGGGCGTGTTGGCAGGCACCTGTATTTCCAGCTACTTGGGAGGCTGAGGCAGGAGAATGGTGTGAACCCAGGAGGCAGAGCTTGCAGTGAGCTGAGATGGCGCCACTGCACTCCAGCCTGGGCGACAGAGAGAGACTCCGTTTCAAAAAAAAAAAAAAAGAAACACATTTTGTAAGGCCAAAGATAGCAATTCCTCTGCTATGGGATATGGGCAAGGAAAATAGGATTCACCATTCTAGATGCCATTAAAAACACTCATAATTCGGCCGGGCATGGTGGCTCAAGCCTGTAATCCCAGCACTTTGGGAGGCCAAGATGGGCGGATCACAAGGTCAGGAGATCGAGACCATCTTGGCTAACACAGTGAAACCCCGTCTCTACTAAAAAATACAAAAACTAGCCGGGCGAGGTGGCGGGCGCCTGTAGTCCCAGCTACTCAGGAGGCTGAGACAGGAGAATGGCCCGAACCCGGGAGGCGGAGCTTGCAGTGAGCTGAGATCGGGCCACTGCACTCCAGCCTGGGCGACAGAACGAAACTGTCTCCAAAAAAAAAAAACCACTCATAATTAATGAGAGGAGGTCAAAATATCAACATTAACAGGAGTTTGGAAGAAGTTGATTCTAACCCTCATGAATGACTGAGAAGTTCACGACTTCAGTGGAGAAAGGAACTGCAGATGTGGTCAAAATAGCAAGAGAACTGGAATTAGAAGTGGAGACTGAAAATGTGACTGAATTGCTACAATCTCATGATCAAACTTGAACAGATGACGAGTAGAGTTGCTTCTTATGGATAGGCAAAAAAAAAGAAAAAAGTTTCTTGAGATGGAATCTACTCCCAGAGGAGATGCTATGAACACTTTGAAATGACAAAAAGGATTTTGAATATCACAAACTTGGTTGGTAAAATAGCAGCAGGGTTTGAGAAGGATCACTCCAAGTTCCAAAGAAGTTCTACTGTTGTTAAAATGGTATCAAACAGCTTCCCATGCTACGGAGAAGTCTTTTGAGAAAGGTAAAGTCAATCCATGTGACAAACTTCATTGTTGCCTTAAGAGTTTGCCACAGCCACTCCAACTTTTATGCAACCACTGCCTTGATCAGTCAGCAGCTATCAACATAGAGGCAAGACCCTCCGCCAGCCAAAAGATTATGACTTGCTGAAGGTTCAGATGATCATTAGCACACTTTACCTATAAAGTACTTAAAGTTAAGGTATAAGCATTCTTTAGACACAATGCTATTGCACACTTATAATTACAGTATACTGGAAACATAACTTTTATATGCATTGGGAAATCAAAAAATTCATGTCACTTGCTTTATTGCAGTGATCTGGAACCAAGCTTGCAATATCTCCAAAGCATGCCCATACTTTAAATACTTAGATTACTTAATATACCTAACATAATAGAAAATAATAATACCTACTATAATGCAAATGCTATGTAAATAGTTGTTATGCTGCATTTTATTTGTATTATTTGTATTGTATTGCTATTTTTTGGTTTTTTAAAAAACATTTTTGACTAGCTGTTCGTTGATTCTGCGGATGCAGAAGACCAACTGTAAAACTATTAATTCATTTAGTCTTCCTAAAAACCCTATAAAGTAGGTACTATTTTTTATTATTCCCATTTTATAGATGAGAAAACTGAGTCACAGAGAAATAAAGAAACTTGCTCAAGGTCACACAGCCAATAAATAGTTTGATCTGAGAGACTGAAAGAAAACTGAAAAGGCAATAAATCTCTCTTTATGTAACTCAGAATGTTACTGTATCCTCGTAATATCTAAAATTGTCCCTCCTGTTATTGGAAGTACAAGATCCACAAGTTAGGAAATTCTGGCCTACTACAGGATAATCTAATATCTTAGAATTTTAATAATAAAACGCTTCTTTTTAACCTCATCACCTGCCACAGTAACCTGTCAACCTCTGGCACCCAACCATTGCCAATGCCTCCTAAACCCAAAACTGTGGGTTTCCAGGGAGACTGGGGCATTTTCCATCTGAGTAGACAGTAAAGATAAGCAAGGGATTGACCATCATGGAGCTTCTGGGACTATACTGACCAGGGGTCACTCTGCGCTGCAATCTGTAACCTAGTCAGTTCTGAGATGCACGGTGGCTCAAACGCGCTTAGCTTGGTGACTTGCCACACGCACTGGCCCAGATCTGGCACTGCGCTACAATTTCTTCTGCAGCCCGTTCTGAGATTCCCTGTCACTCTCCCAGAACTGCAACTCTCCCTCTCCCCGCCACACCCTAAAGCCCCACATCTTCTCGACCCTCTCCCACCGCTTCTTGGAGAAGCGTCCACTCCCTCAGTCTTACTTTGGCTTAATTTAAACTCTCCCGAAAATGTATAGCGGATGACGGCCGACCCCGCCTCCCAGGCCACGTGGGCGCGGCTCACCATTGCTCCGGGGCACCTGCGGCGGGGGCGGAGCGGGACCAGCCAGGCAGGCCCAGGGGGCGGGACTCGCCCAAGGTGGTGGGGGACGGGCCCGGGCGCCAGGGGCGGGACGAGGCTCTGGGGACTGGCACAGAAAAGGGAAGTGAACCTGGCGAGGGCGGGGCGGGCTGGTGCAGTTGGTGGGGAAAGGTGGGGCGAACCCAGGAAGGCGGGCCCATAGGGCGGGCGCAGACTGAGCGCCCGGGACGGGTCAAGGAGGGCGGAATGAACCTGGAGAGGGCGGGGCGGCTGGGGGAGGGGCGGGAAGGCCCTGGGGACAGGCCTAGGGGGCGGGCCCGGGAGGGGGGCAGCGCGGAATGGACCCAGAGGGGGCGGGGCGGCCCTGGCGCGGCTAGGGTAGGGTGGGGCGTCCTGGGATCGGGCTAAGGAGCGCGCGGCGGGCGGGCCGCAGGCCCTGGGCACGACCATGGTGGGACATCGCCTGCGGCTGCGAGGACCTCTGCGGAAGGAGAGGCGGCTGGGCAGGAGCGCGGGCCGAGGCCGGGCCCTTTGGGCAGCAAGCCCGTGATCGCTGCCGTCACCGATCGCGATTCCTTCCCCCTCGCCTTCCCCCGGCGCCGACTGCCACCCCGCCGGACGATGCGCGCCCGGGGCCGCCCGGGAGGCTGAGCCCAGCCTCCCGCTCCGCCTTCCCCGCACTGCTACCCCCATGGCTTTGCCGGGCGCAGAGTGCGCGGCCGACACCCCGGTGTCCTCGGCCCGGGGAGCCCCAGGCGGCTCAGCGTCCTCGTCGTCCACCTCCTCGGGAGGCTCGGCCTCGGCTGGCGCGGGGCTGTGGGCCGCTCTCTATGACTACGAGGCTCGCGGCGAGGACGAGCTGAGCCTGCGGCGCGGCCAGCTGGTGGAGGTGCTGTCGCAGGACGCCGCCGTGTCGGGCGACGAGGGCTGGTGGGCAGGCCAGGTGCAGCGGCGCCTCGGCATCTTCCCCGCCAACTACGTGGCTCCCTGCCGCCCGGCAGCCAGCCCCGCGCCGCCGCCTGCGCCGCCGCCCCCGCGGCCCAGCTCCCCGGTGCACGTCGCCTTCGAGCGGCTGGAGCTGAAGGAGCTCATCGGCGCGGGGGGCTTCGGGCAGGTGTACCGCGCCACCTGGCAGGGCCAAGAGGTGGCGGTGAAGGCGGCGCGCCGGGACCCGGAGCAGGACGCTGCGGCGGCAGCCGAGAGCGTGCGGCGCGAGGCTCGGCTCTTCGCCATGCTGCGGCACCCAAACATCATCGAGCTGCGCGGCGTGTGCCTGCAGCAGCCGCACCTCTGCCTGGTGCTGGAGTTCGCCCGCGGCGGAGCGCTCAACCGTGCCCTGGCCGCTGCCAACGCCGCCCCGGACCCGCGCGCGCCCGGCCCCCGCCGCGCGCGCCGCATCCCTCCGCACGTGCTGGTCAACTGGGCCGTGCAGATAGCGCGGGGCATGCTTTACCTGCACGAAGAGGCCTTCGTGCCCATCTTGCACCGGGACCTCAAGTCCAGCAACAGTAAGTGGGGCTAGGGGGAGGTGGGGGAAGACTACCTTCGTGCCAGCCTAGGGCGGGCTCCACAGGACATAGTACCAGATGGAAAGAGGCGGGAGTCAGCCTTAGGGCGCCAGCAGCAGCTCATGTCCAGGCCTTCAGGGCTTGGAGGTCCAGCTAGTCCTTGGTTATTTGCTTTGGGGCTGGTGACACGCTTAACCTTGACTTGCCTTTGGGTGCTTTTTATAGAAGCTCAGACCAGACTTGCTTGTAGATGAAACATTTGTAAAATACCTGGATCTACTAGAAACCTCAGGGGGCAGTCAGGCCTTTCAATACCAGAGGTGATTCATCTGGGTAGGACTTTGCAAACCGAGGCCTTCTGCAGATTATATGGAACCCATGACGGTCCTCGCCCAGTGGCCTTCATCAAAGTCCTCGAATGCACTCGGGGACGTCAACTTTACAAGTGCTGTATTGAGGTTGCTGTTTGCCTATCCAAAATATGACTTTATGTCTCTTACCTTTTCCAAAGACTTTTTTCATTCAAATGTCTCTCTATGGACCGGGCGCGTGGCTCATACCTGTAATCCCAGCACTTTGGGAGGCCAAGGCGGGCAAATCACCTGAGGTCAGGAGTTTGAGACCAGCCTGGCCAACATGGCGAAACCCTTTCTCTACTAAAAGTACAAAAATTAGCCCAGCGTAGTGGCAGTCGCCTGTAATCCCAGCTACTTGGGAGGCTGAGGCATGAGAATCACTTGAACCCGGGAGGCGGAAGTGGCAGTGAGCCAAGATCGCGCCATTGCACTCCAGCCTAGGAGATAGAGTGAGACTCTGTCTCAAAAAAAAAAAAAAAAAAAGTGTCTCTATGTGAAATATGATTTTGTTATTGGTTCAATGACTTCTTTTCTCCAGACAAGAGGCATGGTGTGCACCGTAATACACTTTTGGGTTAATAACAAGTGCATTGTCCTTGCACAGGTACTTGAAACCCTGAAGACCTGGCCAGTGTCATTGATTTTATTTATAAATCAGGGTGGATTTTCCAGATGTCAGTAAAGAACTGACAAATGACTTAAATGCAAATCCTATGAAACTTTGCTGTATAAAAGAACCTTATAGAATAGCTGTTTGATGTTGGTTCTTTAATATTGAATATCACTTCATATTCTTAGAATGAGATGAAATCCCTTGAAAGGTTTAAGGACGCAGCCAGAACTGGCATTGGCCTACAATAGCTGGAGTCTTTCAATCCTGTGAAACCTGCTAGGACAGGAGCTAGCTCAAGTGAAAACATTGTCCCTAAAGAAGAGTGACAAGAAGAAATTTACTTGAAAATTACTAATGTAGCATTTTCGCTGGGAATTGTAAATAATTGGAATATTATAGCTAAGCATAAGCATTAGGCATTATTTCATGATCCTCCTTCCCCCCAAGTCTCTCTATAACTTAGATTGCATCTGCTTAGGCGATGAGAGCAAAGTCTAACAAAATATGTTATTAGTGGTAGTGGTAGTGGTAGTGGTGTATTCTTAGTACTTTGACAGACCACGTGAAGGACTATAGCATTGCTTGCTTTTGAACTATGTTATAGTAAAAACAGAGTGCAATTTCCTAAAATACACTTTTCTTTCAATAATGTAATTTTTTTCAATAAAAGAAATGTCTGACCAGGTGCTGCCATAGAATGGGTGACTTGTCCACGTGTCCCATACGCCCTCTTTCCAGTGGTGTCCTGAAAGCCTGTGACTGCTGGGAGTTTTCTGCAGAACCAGGTATTTTAAGGACATCAACAGCACCATTCATTCCTTCCCCTGCCTCTTGGTAGTTGCAGCAACTCTGTAACAACACAGAACCCAACATTTTACAAATGTATCCAAATCATCAACACAAACAAACACTTGGGTGGTACTGGTCCTTAGGCTAAAAAGTTAAAGGGCATAGGCCCTTTAACTTTTACATTGTACTTAGTTTTGTTTGGTTGCAATACTTTTCGAAGTTCACACAACACAGGGTAGAGAATGTTTGCTAGTGTTTTTAAAGCATGTTTTAAAAAATGTTGATCCATTCCTATGGATTAACAATCCATAGGATTTATGGATCAAACAACAATCCATAGCAATTAATGCAAATAGTAAATTTTTATAAAGTTCTATAAAAGATAAATGTTTAAAGAACTCCTAATATTATTAAATGGTAAAAAGAACTAACATGACCCTGGAACAATAACTATGGCCAAACAGTCTTTACTGACACCAGAAAAACTTGTATAGTGGAGTATAGACTACTGTATATTCAGTAGATATTACATAATTTGAAGGTGATTACATGCTGCTACTTAGTTTTTGAAAGACTTTTCAGTCTCAGAATAAATTGCCAAACTTCGTGGAGTATTTTAATTTCTATAATTGTCAGGCAAGATTCCCTTTGCTTTAAATTGTTGCACTCTTATAAAAGACTTAATTAGCTAGTCACTAGCCTGGCCAAGTATTTGTTACAATATGACCATTATCATAGTTATTCAATTACTATAAAGTGAAAAGTGTGACTAGGGTCTAGAATGTGCAAACCATGGTACTTCACACATGGTCTTTATCCTGAATGTCTGATTTTATTTGTTCAATGAATAAATGCAGAGTTGACATTCTCTGCTGTATATGAAGCTCTAACTTCTTGTTTATATAAAAACAAGTCATACAAAAAAAAGTCATATAAAAGTTATATGACTTTTGAGTATAACAGATACTCAATTTCAGCATGTTTTGTTTGACTTTATTGGATATTTGCTAATGGTGGTAGTGAGTTAGTGATAACGTAAACAAGGTTTTAAAAATCAATATTGAATTTCATTTTCACTCCAAAGTGTACTCATGTACCAAAGAGCTAATAGAAGACTACTTGGAGCCAAATTCAGTGGAAATCACTTTTTTTTTTTTTTTTTTTTTTGAGACGGAGTCTTGCTCTGTCGCCCAGGCTGGAGTACAGTGGCACAGTCTCTGCTCACTGCAAGCTTCGTCTCCCAGGTTCACGCCATTCTCCTGGCTCAGCCTCCCGAGTAGCTAGGACAACAGGCGCCTGCCACCACGCCCGGCTAGTTTTTTGTATTTTTTTTTTAGTAGAGATGGGGTTTCACTGTGTTAGCCAGGATGGTCTCGATCTCCTGACCTCGTGATCCGCCCACCTCGGTCTCCCAAAGTGCTGGGATTACAGGCGTGAGCCACCGGGCCAGGCCGGAAATCACTGTTTTAAACAAACTTTTAAATTTGTCTGGAGAATATGTTATTCTTGACAGATTTTCTTTTATCTTTTCTAGTAGATCTTCTTAAGTTTTATCATATCTTGTGGGGGAATATCTATGTCTAGATAATAGCTGATATGTTGTGAATGATATAAACAACTTTGTCCTTTTTCTAACAGGTAGCAACAGATTGAAAGTTGTGCCAAGTTAGCAAGCTTTAAGCATCATTTATGTTTTAAATAAATACTAGGCCCTATAACTCCCTCCTGGATGCAAAATAAGTGGAAAATACTTTATATAAGTCTACCTATATGCATCCCCCAGAGAACAATAGAAAGCAACTTCAGGTTACTGTGAAAATCATCGGTGTTGCCGGGCGCGGTGGCTCAAGCCTGTAATCCCAGCACTTTGGGAGGCCAAGACGGGCGGATCACAAGGTCAGGAGATCGAGACCATCCTGGCTAACACGGTGAAACCCCGTCTCTACTAAAAAATACAAAAAACTAGCCGGGCGAGGTGGCGGGCGCCTGTATTCCCAGCTACTCTGGAGGCTGAGGCAGGAGAATGGCGTGAACCCGGGAGGCGGAGCTTGCAGTGAGCTGAGATCCGGCCACTGCACTCCAGCCTGGGCGACAGAGCGAGACTCCGTCTCAAAAAAAAAAAAAAAAAAAAAGAAAATCATCGGTGTTATATGCATTTGCAGAAGAGAAAAACATTGTGGAGAGCTGGAACTCATTTAACACTTTTGGAATGCCCACCCTGTGCCAGTCACTTCTGGGCCTCAGGAACACATGGCAAGCCAGACATCAATGACAACAAATCTGCCATCATAGAGCTTAGTCTAATGGGGAACATAGATGGCAGTCACGTAATCACAAATAGATTAGTAAGTGCCGTCAAGAAAATTAAGCATGGTAAGGGGTGGAGAGTGGTAGCGTGGAGGATGGGGGTGCTGTTTCACACAGTGGCTCTCCAGGGAAGGCACTCCGAGGAGGGGCCACGAACTAGTCAAGCAAAGACCCAGGCAAAGGAAAGAGGAAGCAAAAATGAGCCTTCAGTATTGGAGGTGTGAGGAGAAGGCTGGTGAGGAAAGGCACGCGTGGGGCGGGCCTGGCAGGCCTCCCTCTGCTGTGCACATGGAGGTTTCACTCTGAGTGACGGTACTGGCCTCTGTGGAGAAGGGACTGCAGCGGGCTCAAGTGATGGCTTTCAAGGTTGTCTGTATGAGAGGGGCACCGACTCTGCCCAGAGTGGTAGCAAGGGGAGTATTTTGCAGAGAGGTTCCCAGGGGGCAGTGAAGATAAAATCTGCAATATAAGAATTACTAAGGATGGTTTGAAATATTAGAATTTCATTTAAGAGTTTTAAACAAAAACTGCAGAAGTGCAGGATTGAAATAGGATTGTGTGGCATCATTCACGAGCCGAGGCGGGTGGATCACGAGGTCAGGAGTTCGAGACCAGCCTGGCCAAGATGGTGAAACCCCGTCTCTACCTAAAATACAAAAAGTTAGCTGGGTGTGGTGGCAAGTGCCTGTAATCCCAGCTACTTGGGAGGCTGAGGCAGAGAATTGCTTGAACCCAGAAGGCGGAGGTTGCAGTGAGCCGAGACCACACCACTGCACGCCAGCCTGGGCGACAGAGTGAGACTCTGTCTCAAAAAAAAAAAAAAAAAAAAAGATTATGTGGCATCATTTATGGTTTCCTTTTTCTTTTGTGATATTGCTTATTGTGTTCTATTTTCTTTTTTCTTGAGAGGAAATAAGCTTTCCATGGGGAACTGAGCCACAAATTATGGTAGCTACTTACTTTTATACTTTTTATTTCAATGATTAAGTATTTATTATCTCAATGTTTTTAGTCTTTCGGGAATAATTATTATCTATCTACAGTATTATTTACAACTACAACTACATCTACAATAGTTGTATTTATTATGAAATGCCATTTGGAGCTCTTACTATGACAAACTGCAAAAGGAATATAAATTTTGCTTTAGCTTTTTTTCATTAGTACTGTGTAAATAAAAGAACTATCTGAGAAAATGTAATCTCCAAGTAAGATGTTTAAATAGCTCATCAGGGTGATTTGGGGAAGCTATTAATTTCACTATTATCAGTTATAAGACGTAAGTCCCCTTCTCTCTTCTGTTGTTATACTCAGGACACGTAGCTTCATGCTATAGCTGCTTCCTGTTCCAGGAGGCACAGAGAAGTCAGTCCGGATGTCCCAATCGTAACTGAGATCTATATCTGCTTTTGAAACAAAGTTAGCAAAAGGTTAGACTTTTAGAAGAATAGCAATCACAGAAGAGTCACCACATCTTCCCCCATCATTTTCATGCTTGCATATTAAAAAGTAAGTAGCTGGCCAGGTGTGGTGGCTCATACCTATCTATAATCCTGGCACTTTGGGAGGCCAAGGTGGGAGGATTGCTTGAGCCCAGGAGTTCGAGACCAGTTTGGGGAACATAGTGACACCCTGGACTACAAATTTTAAAATGTTTTAAAAAATAGGCAATGCCTTATTTTTTGTAGTTGTGAGGGGTATAGCTAGTTAGTTCTGAATTATGCAAACTATCCATATTTGATCAGTTTTGTAATCATTGGCAAGTATATCAAAGCAGGGTAAAGGAGACAGGAAAGTATTTTATCTACTCTACCCATTTAAGAAGGTCATTTGTAAGCCCTGCTTTCTCACACTAGCATTTAAGTGCTAAACTTACCAGAATAGTGCAGCTAAGGGAAAGAGCATTGGCTTTTTTTTTTTTTTTTTTTGTAATAAAAAGTCTTGCTATGTAGCCCAGGCTGGTCTCAAACTCCTGGACTCAAGCCATCATCCTTCCTCCTCAGCCTCCCAAAGTGCTGGGATTACATGTAAGAGCCACCACCTCTGGCTCTATCTAGCATTGCCTTTAAAATCAGTCAGATCTGGATTTGAATATCAGTATCCTCATTTACTAGCTGTGTGACCTTGAGCAAGTTATATAACTTCATTGAGCCTGATTGTCTTGATTTCTGATACTGTATTCGTTTCTTGGGAGATTTGTCAGAAGTCCTGTAGGAAAAATCTGTTTAATGTTTCCTAACCCATTAGAGGCAATTAGGTAAATACTGGCATGAAAACATATGGCTTTTTCAGGGAACAATGAGTCATTAAGTGTAACTAGAATGAAAAGTGGAGAAAGGGTTTTTTGTGGGGGAAGGAAACAGGCATTTAGCATGTGGTCAGGCAATGAGTGTCATGGATGCCATGCTAAGATGTATGGACTATTTAAGAGACAAGGGAGAGCCATTGATGGTTATTGAGGAGTAGTGTAGTATGGTCTGCTGCGAGAAGACAAATCTACAGACAGAGAAACATAAGCTTGGTGTCATTTGCTTTATGACTGTACTATCATAGATTGTCAGAATGGCAATAATAAAAACTAAAATAATTTACTTAGACATTGGCTTGACCACATCGTTTATCATTTACAATCCAAGCCTACTTTTTAGCATCGCAGTTTGTTTACTGAATTAATTTAGACCACATTTTCTCTCTGATTTCTAACTCCCTCCAAAATTAGAAAATATTCTCTAGCTTTACCATGTCAGGCCGATGATCTTAACTCCAAATGTTAATGACTGTCCCCAAACCCTCTGAGGCTCCCCAAACCCTCTGAGGTAAACCAGGGCTCCCGAAAAGTAAAAGCACCCCAATGAAGGAATTTTAACAGGCAGAAGGTTTTGTGGGGGACCTGGGAGAGCTGTGATGGCTTTATTTTGGAGCCTGAAACTTAAATTTGTACAGTTGACTGCTAGGCTATGTAAATTTAGTTTTTAAAATTCATCTTCTCCAAATATTGCTTCATGTTGAGTGCTTTTAACTAAATGATAGTATTAATCATTGCAAAAACCACAATTACCTGTGCACCAACCTAATAGTAACAAGATTAGTTGTCAACATTTATTTAGGGCATACTAGATGCTGAGCACTACTCACAATTTATCCTCATTTATTTGTCACTACAACCTTTTGAGGTGACACTCTAATTATCCCCAACTTACAGGTTAAAAAAAAAAAACTGAACTCAATGATTAGTTGACTTGATCAAAGTCATTCAGCCCATCAAAGGGTAGAACTAAGAATTGAATCTGGGACCTCTGATCCTGGAACTTGTGTTTTATTGTCTCTGTATATTGCCTGGATTAACAGTTCTCGTATATTTGCTTTCAGGACTCCCAAAGAGCTTTGCTTTATATCAATTGATATTTATCATATTAGAAATTTAAAATGATACATTTTAAAAATGTTTAATAATATGAATGTAACGTAGACTCCATTACATCTTAACATGGCATTTGTAATGGGAAAACTCCCATATTTTCCAAAACAAATTTAATGAGGATGGTGGCATTTCTTTGCACTTGTGGAGTTCACTTTCATGCCAGACTGTGAGAGAAGACAGACGGATGTTCATATCTGCTTCTGCAGTCACACTGTTGCCATCTTAGGGAACCCTGGGGATCCCTAGACCATACTTTGAGAACCTATAGGCTAAATGATTAGTTCTGTTGATACAGACTGACACTCTTTAGCAGTAGTTCCCACACCTATTGTGGCATCAGAATCTCCCTGAGAACTTTTCAAAAATCACATGTTCTGTCTCATTTTGGGATATTCTGCTTCAGTGAACCTTAGGAATAAGCAATGCATTTTTTTTCCCTAATATTTTATTTTGAAAATCTTGGAATATATAGAACTGAAATCATTTTAAGTGAAAATTAAAATTTTACTTAAGGCTGGGTACAGTGGTTCACACTGTAATTCCAGTACTTTGAGAGGCTGAGGTGGGTGGATCACTTGAGGTCAGGAGTTCGAGACCAGCCTGGCCGACATGGTGAAACCCTGTCTCTACTAAAAATACAGAAATTAGCCAGACGTGGTGGTGGATGCCTGTAATCTCAGCTACTTGGGAGGCTAAGCAGGAGAACTGCTTGAACTGAGGAGGTGGAGGTTGCAGTGAGCTGAAATCGTGCCGTTGTACTCCAGCCTGGGTGATAGAGCCAGATGCTGTCAATAAATAAATAAATAAATAAATAAATAAAATAATTCCCTTAAAATTATTCACTTACAAAAATTATTTCACTTATAATCCCACTGCCTAGATTCTACAATTAACATTTTACTAATTTGCTTTAACATAGATTTAACCCTTAGGCATCCATTAATCTATGTCACTTTCTGATGAGACAATAATTTTTCTTTGACGATTCCAGATGATTCAGATATAGAGTAAAGTTTGAAAGCTGCAGTTCTGAGGACCAGATTTGTGGATTCCTTCTTATATGTTATCTGGGTTGATATAGAAATTCTTCCATTGGCTATAGACTATATCCAAATCAAGTAACTGTCTGCTGATAAGTGTATGGTGAGTCGTAGCAGGAGCCAGGTGACAGTATGCCTGATATATTCTGCTGTTATGACTCTGAGAAAAGGTACATCTCAGAGCATTTGTTCTTTTCACATTTGAGGACAAATAGTGTTGTTGTGGTAGAAGGTTTGAGCTCTGTCTGACTCCACTAGCTTTCTGAATAGGGTGACGTGACGATTAAGTGAGATAGTGTAAGTCTGGGGTTGGCAAATTTCTCCTGTATAGGGCCAGATAGTAAATCTTTTTGATTTTGCAGCCCATATGGTCTCTGTTTGCAACTATGTAATTCTGCTGTTGTAGCCAAAAACATCCTTGACAATATGTAAACAAATGAGTGTGGCAGTGTTCCAATAAAACTTTATTTACAAAAGAGGCATTGTGCTGGATTTAGCCTGTGGGCTCTAGTTTGCCAATTCCTCATAAATGTCACAGAATTTGGTAAACTGTAAGACAAAATGTAAATGCAAGCTGTCGACTATATTCATTTTAATGTTTTACTTAGAAACACTTCAAAGTGTTTTACATTTAAAATATTTATGCTTTAAATATTTCCTAATGTGTGTATGTGAACTCATTGATACCTAAACATTTTCTACAACTCTTTGCAGCCTAATAACATTATTATTTTTATTCATTCTGCAAAATCAGGTGTCGCTTAATCAGGTATTTGTTCATTTTAGTTGGAGATGAGAGTCTTTTTAATTTGGCTAACTTGGGTGATTCCAGGCAGCCTGCAGTATGAGGAAACAGTTCAGAGCCTTGTTCCCTGCAGGTGCGCTGAGATCTGTACACTTTGGCAGGCCTGCTTGTGACTTGGGTTGATAAGTTGGGTCAAGGTGAAGGCATAAAGTATTAAATTGCTCTTGTAACTGTTTCACTACCAGGGTTCATTACTGGTTTGTGCATTTTTTAAGCTATTGGAAAAAGAGCAAATCATATTCCATTTTGGAAAGTATCTTGATGGCATATAGGATGTTTGAATTATTACTTCTGAAGATCTGGCTTCACGTGATTTTAAGTGGTTTATTTTGTTTCAGGTTTTCTGTAAATAATGCATCGGTTGTATTAAATATGTTACGTTCTTACTAATATCTTAATGTAGAATATTATGGAAGATTTTTGCCTCAGTTTGCTTTATTATGTACCTTGACTATTAAAATGCTAACATGATAGAAATTTAGAGCTAGACTTTACATACAATGAAATGTAAGTGATTTTCTCATTAAAACTGTGTATACTATGTGTCCATGAAAAGGCTTGTCCCATGAAAGATGGATTTTATTTCAGTATACGAGCAATGTGAAGTTCTGTTTTAGCTTACCACATCTGTTTTTTCTTTACAGAAGCCTTTCTTCTTGTATTCAGTATGCTAGCTCATTCATTTATACAATAGTTACCTGTTGATCATATACTATGTACAGAGCTCTCCTAGGCGCTTGGTATTGAGTAGTGAACAAAGCAGACACAAATTCCTCCCTTAAGGATCTTGCATTCTAGTGATTGAGACAGACATTAAGCAAAATAAATAATAAAATGTGTGGTATCTTGCAGAGTGGTAGGTGCTCAGTATAAAAATTAAAGTTGCAAAGAAGGATGGAAATGTTGGGTTAAGCAGTCAAAGATTGCGTGTCTAAGCCAAGTCTTGCAGAAAAGATGGATTTTCAGTAGAATCTAAGTAAGTGAGGAAGTGGGTCATCTGGGAAAGAACATGCTTGTTACAGGGAACAGAAATTGCAAGATTTCTAAAACAGGAGGCCAGTGTGCTGGGAGAAAAGTAAAGGTGGGCAGAACAGCAGGACATGAGGGAGAAGCAGGGATCCCTCAGACTATGCAGTCCTCGGGGCCTACAGGGTCTTTGACTTTTACTATGACACAAGAGAGTTTTGAACAGAGGAGAGCTGTGGTCTGATTTACATATTAACAGGACTATACTGGCAGCAGTTTTGAAATTAGATGAAGGGGAACCAGGTTAGAAATATGAATGTGAGAGTCATCAGCATGAGAAGGTATGTGAAGCCCTGAGATTGACTGAGATTATCTAGGGAGTGAGAGTAAATAAGAAAAAACTAGACAGAGGTCCAAGGACTGAGTCCTAGTAGTCTCCAGTCTTTAGAGGTCAGGGAGATAGGGAGGACCCAGGAATAGCTAGAAGTAAAGGGGAAAATCAGGAGTGTGGAGACCAGTGAAGAAAGTGTATCAGGGAAGAATGATCAGCTATATCAAATGCCACTGATAGATCAATATTCAAATAACTGTTTTGCTATAATTATTTTTAAAACAATCTTCCTTTCTTCTTCTTCTTCTTCTTCTCCTTCTTCTTCTTCTTCTTCTTCTTCTTCTTCTTCTTCTTCTTCTTCTTCTTCTTCTTCTTCTTCTTCTTCTTCTCCTTCTCCTTCTTCTCCTCCTTCTTCCTTCTTCCTTCTTTCTTCTTTCTTCTTCTTTTTTTTGAGACAGGGTCTTGCTCTGTTGTCCAGGCTGGAGTGCAGCAGTGCTATCACAGTCCAAGACAGCCTTAACCTCCTGGGCTCAAGTCATACTCCTACCTCAACCACCCAAATAGCTGAGACTATAAAGGCGAGTGCCATGATGCCCAGCCAATTTTTAAATTCTTTTGTAGGAGGTCTCACTGTATTGCCCAGATTGGTCTTGAACTCCTGGGCTCAAGTAATCTTCCCACCTTAGCCTCCCAAAGTGCTGGAATTACAGGCCTGAGCCACCGCATCTGGCCAACAGTCTTCATTTCTTAATGTCCAGGATCCTAATACTTCTTTAGGAGGTTAGAGGTGAATCGATTTTTTGTAATTAGCAGCTGACTTAGCATGAAAGGAAAAGCTTATAATAATTTGTCTTCTTCATATTCATTCTTCCCCTAAGAGTATTCATTATTAATTTCCTCATTCATTCAACAAACACTTGAGCTTGTTAAAATGCCAGTTGCTGTGCAGTATTGAAAAAAGATTAATTAGGCACAAGTTCTATCCTCAAGCTGCTTACAATTTAATAAGATGAGATTATAACAAGGAAGACAAGACAGGATTTAAGTGTAATGGGCAAGGTACAGTCTAAATGTATTAGAATGCAGAGAAGTAGCTGAGGTTAGGCAAAAGGCAATGGGAAGATGTTGCTTAAAGACTCATCTAATATTGGAGCAGGAAGTGTTGCGATTCCAAAGGCCAATGGACTTGTAAGTGGCTTCACAGTTAATGCCATGGAGGTCTGGACTAAGAGCTCAGTGCTGGTGCCCTGATTGAGAGGAAGGTCCAGTAGGAAGTGTGAATTTTATAGAGGGCAGAAGAGGAAGGCATTCCATGCTGTAAGGAGGCACATGGAGGTGGGGAGACAGAAAAAGGCAATGCTGTAGTTTTGGGAAATGGCACACGGAATTGTTAGAATATCGGGTTCATTTGGGAGAGTACAAAAGAGAGCTGGGAAGATTACTTGGGGTCTGGGGTGTGAATCAGGAGGCAAGGAAGTGTTTTGAAGCCTATTTTCATCAGTCCTTTCCCATGTCTGCCTGTCTGGAGGTTTGTAAGAATGGGGAGATAATGTGTATAAAAGTGCTTTGAGAAACAAAGTTTTATAGAATGAGATTGAGAAGGGACGGAGGCCAAAATGAAAGTGTGGGCTTTATTCCATAGGCTGGATAGTGAGTGGGGGATATGTGTCTGGAGTGGGAGTCGGGGGAAGTGGGGAGGCAGATGGTGCTGGAGTGAAGGGGAACTGGTGCCGCTGGAGAACGGGTAGAAAGAAATATGAGAAACATTCTATGCTATATGTAAATTTAGAAAATTATCATTCATTTCATATAAATTGTGGATTGTCCTCAAAGTTGAAATTTATAAAGTTTGGTAAAGTTTTTTGTTAATATATTCTTTCACATTATTGCTTTTCTCAACTTGTTTTCTTGCTTATGACATTTTTTTGGATAATACATTTCCAGTTAAAGATTAATCAAAACTCATTTGACCCATTAAATGGAATTTGGACACAGTGATCCCATCAACGTTGAGAACATGGTGTACATAGTAATTGCTTTTTAAAAAAATATATGTTATATACTATAATTCTGAAAATACCAATGTGAAACTTCAAAGGAGCTGAAAAAAATTCAGTGCCTCATGGTTGAATAAGTAGGCTAAGTACAAGGTTGTAAAGGCCAGTTGTTAAAGAATGGGGCTAACGAGGGTCAAAAATCTTGACTGAAGTCACAGGAAAGGGTGCTCAAACAGTTGTTGCTAGGATACTTACAAGAATTTACCATTTCAGTGGCCAAAAAAGTTGGTTTGCCTGGTTTGTACATTAAAATCAGTGGTGACCAGCTAGTGCACCGTGGTTCTGCCTGCGTGAATGACAGGAAGCGGAAGTTGGCTGCCAACCACGTGTCTTTAGGCTGAAACCTGGCAGTGTGCCCCATTATGTTACCTGTTGTGGGACGGGCTATTTTTGGTTTCAGTCACATTGCCCAAAAGATATGGCATTCCAGGAATTCTGCTGAACACCTCTGAAATGGAATCCAGAACAATGGGCCTTTCATGGAACCCTAAAGGGTTGACATTTGGAGTGTGATTTGAACTTCTTTTCTGTGAGCCCACAGTGTGGAGGTGCCTGGCTCCTGTGGAAACTTTGGACCGAGGAATAGGGGCTGCTGTTCTGAAACTGTCAGAACCAAGCCTGCTAATATCATACGCTGCCATCACATTTATTTGGGAATGAAGTTTGTTAGTGTTTGGTTTTTAGTTCTCACTTTTGATGCTGTTTTCATTATTTAGAGTAGACTTTCTTTGACCTTTGCATCGCAAGGGCTGCCAGCCCTTACTTGGGGTCTGGGGTGTGGACCAGGAGGCAAGGAAGTGTTTTGAAGCCTATTTTCATCAGTCCTTTCTCATGTCTGCCTGTCTGGAGGTTTGTAAGAATGGGGAGATAATGTGTATAAAAGTGCTTTGACAAACAAAGTTTTATAGAACTGCAAGCCATTTTGATCATTAATTTGGGGTCTTTTGGTGGCAGGAACAATTATTGTTTAAAGGTGAAATTAATGGTATTTCTAGAAGGAAAAGATAATGCAGCTGATGAAAAAAAAGCTAATTAATTCCCCTGTATTCTTTTGTTATTGTTTCAGCTTCTTTCTGTGGTTTAAGTACATGGGTTTAAAGGATTGGGGACCTAAATCTCTTTTTCTGTAGGTATTTTTTTTTCTTTATACTCATAGGGAATAAGGACCAAGAAACAAATATGCCTTTAGCTGATGTGGATGGAACATTCAAAAATTAATCTCACAAAATGAGATTTCTGGTTGCTTTGCCCTCTTCTTATAACCAATAGCTTCTGAGCAGCACAGAAGAGGGCTGGGGATGAACTCCAGCTCTGTGTTTTAGCTCTTTGATCTTGGATAACATTTCTAGGCTCTGAGCTGGTGATTATATTCCTGCCTCATAGACTAGTGTCACGATCAAGTGAAATATTAAATGTGTGGAAACAACTCTGCATAGCCAAGAGTTGGTAAATGGTGGGCAATATTCTTATTATTTGAATCAGTGATAATTATCATTAGCAAAAGATATTCCATTGAACATTGTGATGTACAAGGCACTATGTTAGGCGATATGGAGGATTCACAGAATGCTATAAAATACAGTTCCTGAGATTAAGTAGCTTGTACATAACAGGTAGAGAAGTCTTAGGTAAAAAGATAACTGACAAAATAATGTCATATGTGAGTAATAAATGATAGGGAAGATAAAATCATTCACAATTTTGTGCGATGTTTAGGGGGTTTTTCTAAGGAAGCTGGTCCTTGAAAATCAGGACAGTATAGATGGATAGGAAGAATGAAAGGCTATTTCAAATGGAAGTGGGTCTCTGATTTCTCTCCTCCCTGCCTCTCTCCCCCTCCTTTTCTCCATCTCCCCCTATGTAGTACAGCATTAAGAGTAGGAATGGTAGCATGTTGACCTTACTGTTTAACCACTGTATAACCGTGGGCATATAGCCATCCTAAATCGGATTCTTCATATCTATAATGGAAATAAGAAGAGAACAGATGGTTCTTGCTCTCTAAATTTCAGTTACAAGATGACACGGAGAAAAAAGTTATAACATAACAGTATTTATTCAGTATTGATTGTTTATCTAATAAGCCCTTACTCAAATAACCCTCCACATTTAAACCTAGTGTTGGTTTCCGCCAATTGGGTTCCCTCCAATTACCTTAGCTCCTATGACTGCCTGATATTGTAAATGTTCGACAATCCAATCCAATCAAAATGCACATCCACTGGGAAATCTCAAGCCTTGAAAAAGAGGCAGGATTTCCTGAAGTTCATGAAATTGATTTTGAAGACTTGCTAAAAACACTTTCAAACCCATTGATGAAAGTGTGTGTGTGTGTGTGAAATTCTTACAGATTGCTTACTGTGTCTCAGCCACTGTTCTGAGCACTTTATATGTATTCATTTACTCATCCCTACAATCTTATGATATAGGTACTATCGTAATTCACAAGACAGGCAAGGAAGCAGAAGCACATGGGATCCAAGCAGGTGGCCCTAGAGGGCTTGCAGTTCATCGCCACTCTACACCGCCTCTGTTTAGATCAGTTAATAATTGACCAATGACAGGAAATCAAAAGGGAGGAGAATGGGCACCTGAGTAGAGAGAGATTTCCAACGGATAAAGAAAGATCTTGTGAAAAATTAGTAAAAGCTATCAACTAAATGTGTACACAGTGGTTAGGACCATAGGCTCTGGAGTCAGACTAGTTGAACTTCACTGCTCCTTAGCTCTGTGACCCTGGACAGATTACTCAACATCTCTGTTCCTCGGTGTCTTTATGTATACAGTGGAGATAATAGTATCAACCTATAGCACTGTTGTATGGGTTATGTAATTAAAATACCTATAACCTCACCTGACAAGTAGAATATACTCAGAAGTGTTAGTTTTTACTAAAACTAACATTTGAAAAAAAAATGAGCCTCTTTATGATTATGTTCTACAAATCAGATACCCTCTCCTGTCTCTATAGAAGGGATTAGCTAGAGGAGAGAGTGGCAGCCTCCAGCTACATTAGAGCCTCGTGGAAAACCTATGGAACATTTCTGCATGGGTCTAGGCAGAGGCAGATCAGCAAAAGGGAGAGAAGCTGAAGGTGCCGGGAAGGGCCAGGGAGGAGGGTGCAGGTGAGGTGTGAATGAAGTGCTCGTGGATACGAAGAATCAATATCGTGAAAATGGCCATACTGCCCAAAGTAATTTATAGATTCAATGCCATCCCCATCAAGCTACCAATGACTTTCTTCACAGAATTGGAAAAAACTACTTTAAAGTTCATATGGAACCACAAAAGAGCCCACATTGCCAAGACAATCCTAAGCAAAAAGAACAAAGCTGGAGGCATCACACTACCTGACTTCAAAACTATACTACAAGCCTACAGTAACCAAAACAGCATGGTACTGGAAACAGGCAACCTACAGAATGGGAGAAAATTTTTGCAATCTACCCATGTGACAAAGGGCTAATATCCAGAATCTACAAAGAAATTAAACAAATTTACAAGAAAAAATCAAACAACCCCATCAAAAAGTGGGCAAAGGATGTGAACAGACACTTCCCAAAAGAAGACATTTTTGCAGCCAACAGACACATGAAAAAATGCTCATCATCACTGGTCATCAGAGAAATGCAAATCAAAACCACAATGAGATACCATCTCACACCAGTTAGAATGGTGACCATTAAAAAGTCAGGAAACAACAGATGCTGGAGAGGATGTGGAGAAATAGGAACACCTCATTACTGGGCATATACCCAAAGGATTATAAATCATGCTGCTGTAAAGACACATGCACAGGTATGTTTATTGCAGCACTATTCACAATCACGAAAACTTGGAACCAACCCAAATGTCCATCAACGATAGACTGGATTAAGAAAACGTGGCATGTATACAACATGGAATACTATGCAGCCATAAAAAAGGATGAGTTCATGTCCTTTGCAGGGACATGGATGAAGCTGGAAACCATCACTCTGAGCAAACTATTACAAGGATAGAAAACCAAACACTGCATGTTCTCACTCATAGGTGGGAATTGAACAATGAGAAGAATTGGACATAGGGTGGGGAACATCACAAACAGGGGCCTGTCATGGGGTGGGAGGCAGGGGGAGGGATAGCATTAGGAGAAATACCTAATGTAAATGACAAGTTAATGGGTGCAGCAAACCAACATGGCACATGTGTACCTATGTATCAAACCTGCATGTTGTGCACATGTACCCTAGAACTTAAAGTATAATAATAATAATAAAAAAAAAGAAAACACATTTATTGCAGCTGCAGAGCTACACAAGAGCTCAGGGACAGATGCTGGCATCAGCTTCACTCCTGGGAGTTGCCCTTGTGCATCCTCTACATTGGCAGGAGGCTGGCATTGGGAAAACCAGCAACTGGATGACTGCTGTGTTTACTTTTTGCTATATTTTGAGCTCCAGTAAAGCAATTATATCTCCTACATTATCTTTATTAGTTAAAGAATCTGTAAGCCCTTTCCAAATTTAATGTAAGATAATGTTTGATAATAATGAGCTATGGTAATATATCATCTAATTTCAGTATTCTCCATTTCTGTAGAAAAGATTCTGTACTTAGGTCAGAAAATAATGTATTTTTTTCATATCAGGTAAATTTTTACAGACTGCTGATCCTACTTGTAATATCTCAGGAAATGTTTCTTGCTCTTAGAAATCATTTACTTTCTCAGAAAGAGAACTACTCATAAAGAGCATTAAATTGTATCTTAAAATAACTTGTAACTTCAGGCACAAATAACCCACTAAAGACTATAATAGGTGTGCTGTAAGTAAAATGGTAAAATACCAGTTTATTCTTGTTTATTCTGCCAACTGCAGTGAAGATTGTGTTTTACATGCCATAGAAAAATTGTGACAGAAAAATTAAAAGAATGTGCAAATGTCTCTCACTTTTGATTTTTCTTTAGTTTTGCTACTTGAGAAGATAGAGCATGATGACATCTGCAATAAAACATTGAAGATTACAGATTTTGGGTTGGCGAGGGAATGGCACAGGACGACCAAAATGAGCGCAGCAGGCACCTATGCCTGGATGGCCCCTGAAGTGATCAAGTCTTCCTTGTTTTCTAAGGGAAGTGACATCTGGAGGTGAGCTTTTCCTTTTGCAAACATCTGCAGAAACTGCTTGCTATGCTTTATTTCAGTGAGTCCCAAAGTATTCAGTAATTCTCAGCATAAATAGTCTAGGCATTTTTGAATAAATTTTATGGTTTTGATCAAAATAATTGTAATGACAACAGAACAGATAATTTGATGTTTGTATTGTCATATGACTGCATTTCAGAGGAGAACTTTCTTGTTAAATCACAAGTTTAGTTAAAACTAGTTATAATTTGAATTAACACCAAATGCCCAAGATTTTGTAGGATGTGCCAGTAAATTAAAGTGAGTTTTCTGTGATGCAATCATGGCTCATTGTAGCCTCAACCTCCCAGGCTCAAGTGATCTTCCCGCCTCAGCTTCCTGCGTAGCTAGGACCACAGGTGTGCACTACCGTGCCTGGCTAATTTGTGTGTGTGTGTGTGTGTGTGTGTTATATTGTTATTTCTTATTGTTGGATTTTTTCTGAATATTTTCCATACGTGGTTGCTTGAATCTGCGGATGTTGAGAGTTGACTGTATTATGAAAAAAACTGAGAAACTACCCATTCTTGGAGCTGCTTAGTTGTAGGGTCAAACATCCTTGCACATCTCCATTCATGTACAAAAGCACATTGTAGGACATCAGGATGGGCAAGAGCAGGGCAGGTCATCTCTTTGAATTATAGATACCATTGCTGGGAAGTCTCTTTTGATGATATTTCCATAAAAAAAGTTTCATTCAAAAAGCATGTCTTTACCTATGCAATGCTAGGGATTGGTGATTTGATATTTCTTGATTTTCTTCTCCTTTCCCTTCTTTCTAACAGTTACTATACTACAGAGTAACTGTCTTATGCACTTAGATATTGTCATCTAATTTTTACAGCTCTTATTATCCTGGTTTGGCAGGTTAAGTAGCCGAGGCACAGGAAAGTTAAGAAATTTGCTTAGTTGTAAAACTAAGAAGCAGATTTTAGGTCCAGGACTGAGATCCGCGACTCCCGACACCACAGCCCTGAGTCATTACACTTCTTGAGTTCTCAGGAGAGGGCTTCATTATACTGTATTCTACCCAGTTTAAGAGAACAGAAAAATGTGTACTATACTTTAGAAGTAGTTCTTTGAAATAGTTACATTTTTTTTCACACTGGTTTTTCATGGGATAAGCCCTTCTCTCTCTGGAAAAATGATCCATCCTAGATTATCCATTTCCTGAAACTTCCAAGAAGCAAAGTTATATTGCTATTCTTTTAGTTTTGTTATTTTTTTAATAGGAATTTCTTTGAATTTAGATAATTTTAGTTATTCTATGTAAGATTTTTGTTTTTGTTTTTGTTGAATGATCTATGAGTTAAGTTTACTTATTTTTGAAATTATGAAGGTATCTCCTGTAATGAACTATAATATAGATAATTTTTAAGAAAATTATCAAAAGGAAACACATAAGCTTTGGAAAATAATGATTTTAACTTTAGCTAACAGTTATAGCATTGTATAATTTACAAGTAGTGCATTATATATATTATATATTTCCTTTTTGAAATAAAACAATATTTTGAGATGGTAGAGCGGATCTCACTATTATTTGATAGAAGAGTTCACTGAAGATCAGTTTTAAGGGCCTTGTGAGTGGAGAAATAGCTAGTGAGTAGTAATACCAGCACTTTCGGAGGCCGAGGCGGGTGGATCACAAGGTCAGGAGTTCAAGACCAGCCTGGCCAATATGGTGAAATCCCATCTCTAATAAAAATACAAAAATTAGTTGGGCATGGTGGTGGACGCCTGTAGTCCCAGCTACTTGGGATGCTGTGGCAGGAGAATCACTTGAACCTGGGAGGTGGCGGAGGTTACAGTGAGCTGAGATTGTGCTACTGCACTGCAGCCTGGGCGACAGAGTGAGACTCCATCTAAAAAAAAAAAAAAAAAGTAACCAACACATATGAAATAATTCAGTGGCCTCTAAATTTCACATTTTTAAAAAAGTTAAAGCTAACAAGGTTTTAAAAGATTAGGAAAGTGAATAGAGCTTCACTAGTTCTATTAGCAGAATTTAAAAGGAAACCAAATATGACTGTTCCTTTTAATTAATTTTTATTTTATTTATTGGGTGAACAGGGTCTTGCTCTGCTGCCCATGCTAGAGTGCAGCGGTGCCATCACAGTTCACTGCAGCCTCATCTACCTGGGCCTAAGTGATTTTCCCACCTCAGTCTTCTGAGTAGCTGGGACTATAAGCACCTGCCACTATGCCCAGCTAATTTTTGTATTTTTTTAGAGATGAGTTTTGCCATGTTGCCCCGGCTGGTCTTGAACTCCTGGGCTCAAGCATTCTGCCTGCCTCACCCTCCCCAAATGCTAGAATTACAGGTGTGAACTGCCATGCCCAGCTATTTTTATTTTTCAAATGACATAATCATACATATTCATGGGGTACATAGTGATGTTCCAATACATACAATGTATGGTGATCAGATCAAGGTAATTAGCATATCCTTCATCTCAAACATTTATCATTTGTTTGTGTTAGGAACATCCTCTTTTCTAGCTATCTGAAACTATATATTATTGCTAACATTAGCCATTCTACAGTGCGTTAAAACAGGGGTACTTAGGTACTTATTCCTATTATCTGGCTGTAATTTTGTGTCTTTTCTTTTACTTTTTTTTTTTTTTTTTTTTTTTGAGTCTTGCTCTATCACCCAGGCTGGAGTGCAATGGCATGATCTCAGCTCACTGCAACCACTGCCTCTGAGGTTCAAGCGATTCTCCTGCCTCAGCCTCCTGAGTCGTTGGGACTACAGGCGCACACGCCACCACACCTGGCTCATTTTTGTATTTTTAGTAGAAACAGGGTTTCACCATGCTGGCCAAGCTGGTCTTGTACTCCTGACCTATGGTGATTCACCTGCCTTGGCCTCCCAAAGTGCTGGGATTACAGGTGTGAGCCACTGTGCCCGGCAATTTTGTGTCTTTTGACAAGACAGTGTTACTTATATGGTTATGTGTTTCAATTTGAAGTCAAGGGCATCATATGGAGTGACTCTCATTCTTTAAATTTACTTAACAAAAGATATCTGTGTGTACTTTATGTTTTGAGGAAGAATAAGGGAAAATCAAGGTACTGACTTGGATAGCAGAAGAGAATAAATATATACAATGCAGAAGGCTCATGCCTATGTCCCTGTGTACTAAATTGAATTTGGGGTATCTCAGTCTGTGGTATGGAAGTGTAGTGAAATTCAACCCTTCATGGTAAACATTCATTTAGAAATCCTCTTCTGTGCCTTTGCTTGTTCTTGTTTGTGGCTGCATCTGCATCCCATGTGATGATGCTTTGGAGAACTCAGGGACTGTAGTTGTGCCTTGCTTTTTATTTCCATTTCACCCTGGCTTCCTCTATTACAAAAAAGAGACGTATGTCCTGCCAGCAGGTGCAAGGCGGCCCACACTGATGTCTTTCTGTTCTTCACTGTTCAGCAATATGATAGAAACATTAGTAACACACCTAAATATAAAGAGAGAGGCAGGAAGATAAACAGTTTCAAAAAACTATTTAAAAATAGTTAATCAACATGATTCCGTGTCAGCCCTGTGACATGCACCATGAGATCTCTGTGGGGCTGTGCTCTTCGGTGTCCTAATAATCCTCAAGAGGTTTTATTTAAGTGTGGAAAAAATGAGATAGAAAGAGAAACAGCAAAATAGCCACCTTACTCCTAAAGTGTGACCTGGTTCTGGACCCTGTTTAATTCAATTGTGTACTACTGTTACGCTTTTCTATTCATTAAGTAGTTTAAATTCCTAGAATGAATGCATACTTGATTTCTGGGATGGAATGTATTTGCATGTGTTTGAATTGTTGACGGGAAGAATCCACCTCCCACTTTGGGATGTCAGCCACTTAGAGGCTTTTCTGGAAAAGAGTGTCCTATTAGGAGTGGATGAAGGTACCGAAGTGTTTATCTCACTAAGTGTGTCATAAGGAAAAGACACCATCTAGCCCATTGAACATATGAAATTCTTGCTTTCTAGCTATGGAGTGCTGCTGTGGGAACTGCTCACGGGAGAAGTGCCCTATCGGGGCATTGATGGCCTCGCGGTGGCTTATGGGGTAGCAGTCAATAAACTCACTTTGCCCATTCCATCCACCTGTCCTGAGCCATTTGCCAAGCTCATGAAAGGTATTTTCTGTGTGTGTGTCTTTGTGGGGGCAAGAATTTCTCATTGGAATATCTTTAAAAAAAAAAAAAAAAAAACAAAAACAAGGCTGGGCGCAGTGGCTCATGCTTGTAATCCCAGCACTTTGGGAGGCCGAGGCGGGCGGATCACGAGGTCAGAAGATGGAGACCATCCTGGCTAACACGGTGAAACACCGTCTCTGCTAAAAATACAAAAAAAAAAAAAAAAAAAAAAAAAAAAAAATTAGCCCAGTGTGGTGGCGGGCGCCTGTAGTCCCAGCTACTCCGGATGCTGAGGCAGGAGAATGGCCTGAACCCGGGAGGCGGAGCTTGCAGTGAGCCGAGATCGCGCCACTGCACCCCAGCCTGGGCGACAGAGAAAGACTCCTTCTAAAAAATAAATAAATAAATAAATAAATAAATAAATAAATAAATAAATAAAATGATAAATAATAAAAATAAAAGTAAAAAAAGCAATTTCTGTGACTCTAATTTTCGAAGTAGAGGCCTGGCACAGTGGCTTATGCCTGTAATCCCAGCACTGTGGGAGGCCGAGGTGGGCGGATCACCTGAGGTCAGGAGTTCGAGACCAGCCTGGCCAACATGGCGAAACCCCATCTCTATTAAAAATACAAAAATTAGCCGGGCATGGTGGCGTACACCTGTAATCCCAGCTACTTGGGACGCTGAGGCAGGAGAATCGCTTGAACCTGGGAGGTGGAGGTTGCTGTGAGCCGAGATCATGCCACTGCACTCCAGCCTGAGTGACAAGAGTGATGAAATTCTGTCCAAAAAAAAAAAAAAAAAAAAAAAGAATTAGAAACCTAGTCTTTGATCTAGAATGTCTGGTAAAGTTTTAATGAACTAAGTAGCTTAAATACAATCCAGTTTTATCAGTGACTTATTTAATGTATAAAACTCAAGTGAATAGTAAAAATGTTTTCACTAAGTACATGAGTAGAGTTCAAATACAGTATTGAATTGGCCCCAAATCTCCTATTTTAAATTTGACTTAGTGAACAGAAATGCCTTATGGTCTTAACAGGTATGATTTTGCCAGGACCATGTCTATTTGATCCTTATCTTTTAGAAATTGTTAACTAACTCTTTTTGTAAGCCTCAAGTTACCTTCCTTCATTGTTAGGCTATTTTTTAGAACTTCTCATATGGATATAACATTTTAGAGACTTTGAGTTACATGACTCCATATCAGTAAATCATCTGGTTGTGGTGGCTTAACCCCCGAAACATGGTATCCGTAGTAAAGCATGGGAAGCACACATCCATTTATTAAATGTGGTATCGTATAGACAGCAACAGCCTCCTCTAATAGTCATTATTCTGCATGCCTGTGACATGAACACTGTGTAAAATAAACTATTCAAACTATTACCAATGGATTCTTAATATCTCCAGGAGCAGGTACTATAAATGAAGGCTTCCAGTTTGGAATGACAAATTGTTAAGTTGAAATACACTTCCATGTAAAACATTTCTTAGCAACTCTGATGTCTTGGGGATAATCTGAACTGTGTTGAGAGATGGAATTAATGTGATTCTTGTTTATTTTAGAATGCTGGGAACAAGACCCTCATATTCGTCCGTCATTTGCCTTAATTCTTGAACAGCTGACTGCTATTGAAGGGGCAGTGATGACTGAAATGCCTCAAGAATCTTTTCATTCCATGCAAGATGACTGGAAACTAGAAATTCAGCAAATGTTTGATGAGTTGAGAACAAAGGAAAAGGTGAGAGAAATTTTTAAATAGCATAATGTACTCAAATTTATGAAAATTGTGGAAAATATGAGGCGAGAAGCACTGTTAGCATTATCTAAAATATTTTTAGATATCAATATTTGTTGATTCTCACTTTCAGGTTAAAAATAAAACAAAAACAAAACAGAAGTGTACTCAATATGTATAATTGGGGAAAATACCCTTTTATTAGAGGAATTTTCAAAGTAAAAAAGAGAGAGAGAGCGAATAGCATAAGAGACACTTTGTAGGCATTAATCAACTTCATTTTTTGTCATTATTTTATCATTTTATTTGTCTCCCTTCCCCATTATCTCTTGGCATGCTGGCATAGAAATTAATAACAGGTGTGTCATAGGCATTCCCTGAAATGCAGAATATTTTCTTAAAAATGTGATTTCAGAACCCGTCTGTGGGAGATTGTTTTGAGTTTCAGTGTTAGGCTGTCTTTCTTACTACAGGCTAGAATAGTGCCACAGTCCTAGGACTCGGAGATGGATATGGCGTTTGTACCCTTGAATGATCCTTTGAATGCCAGGCTAGTGATTTGGACCTTGTTGACAAGTTTTCAAAAGGGGCTCCATGTAATCTCTTGAAGCCAGACATTGAAGTAGAAGCTCCTCCCACTTCCCCATGCCTTCTCTCCTTCTTTCCCTTATTTGTGATAATGGGATCACTGTTCTCCCAGGTACCCAGTCTCAAGGGTCTTTTTACAATGTTCCCGTGGTTTTCTGTGTGACAAAGACCCTCAGGGGCAATTTTCTGCCCTAATCCCTGCCAACCCCACTCATCACCAGCACGGCTGCTGGAGCATCCTTACTGGGCACTCCCTGTCCAGCCTTGCTTCCCTCATCTGCCCCCTTCTCCTTCTAAAATGCAAATGTGATCAGCCTTGCTTCCATTGCCCACTTTTTTTTGCCACGTTCACTCCCTTCCTCTTTACATATTTTGCCTTAAATTTCCACTGCCTCTGTCCCCAGCCGTACTGAATTTCTTCCAGTCCCCATGATGTCTTGCTCCTGGCCTGTAACCTTGGCACATGTTCTTTCCTCTGCTGAAGATCCTGTTTCCTCCCTAGCTTCTGTGCCCACTTCATGAGTGGTGGCCCCTCTGTTCTCAGTCCCTGATAGCTCCCTCCCCTACTCTACTCCACCGGGTAAACTGTGGGTGATCGGAGTGTCTTGTGCTTCGCTTATCATGGCATAAGTCATACTGTATTAATACTTGCTGATGTAATTGTTCTTGGTCTGTCCTTTCTGCTAGATAATAAGATAATAAATTCATGAACTATGCTTTTACATTCTTGTTCATTTGCATACACAGCATTGAACACAGGACTCAGCACATGGCAGGTATTAAATGAACCTAAGTACAATTTGTTAATATACTCCTGATATCTAATTTAATCATTGAGATAGTGGCAATTATTACTGTTTTAATGAGCAATTATTATTATTGTCGTCATTGTTGTTGAAAGCGAGCAATGAATTTTAAAGTGTATACATATTCCTGTTATGAATCTTATGCCGTAATAGAGGCATGTGACTCAGCCGTTCCACTTCCGCTTATAGATTCTTCAGAAACTCACACATGTGCTCAAGGAAACATGCTTAAAGTTGTTCACTTAGGCATCATTTGTAATACTGCAAAGCTTAAAACAACCCAGATATCCATTAACAGGGGAATAGATGCCTAAACTATTGTATTCTTATGCAATGGGAAAATGTATAGTTCAGTAAGTCCTCACTCAATGTTGTGGATAGGCTCTAGGAAACTGTGACTATAAATGAAATGATGTATAATGAAACCAATTTTACCATAGGCTGATTGATAGAAAAGAGTTAAGTTCACACGGCGTATTTCTGGTTGCAAACACATCTCCAAACTTCGAATTAAAGAACAAAGCCCTTCTAATATTAAACATTGAAACAAATGTGAGCTATACATAACATTTCAGAAAGACTAATGGCCAGGCGTGGTGGCTCACGCCTGTAATCCCAGTGCCTTGGGAGGTCGAGGCGGGTGGATCACCTGAGGTCAGGAGTTTGAGACCAGCCTTCTTCTAATCAATTTCTTTTAAAGTCATTTTTTAAGTAGACATACAGATAATTCACTCTGTCCCTGAGATTTTTCAGTATTTGGTTACACTGAAAAATGCACAACAGGTAAATGCAACCCAAGACTGTGACACCACTAATGAGTACTTGGAGTTCATCAAGGAGAAACACCAATCCCATCTGCCCTGTTCTGCTCAGACCCCCAGAGTGACGTCTGACTGCAAGCATCAAGTCTTAAGGAGCCTCCTGGCGTGGCACAGGAGAGGATGGGGAAGCCTGGGAGTCTAAGCCCAGGAAGGACACGCAGCACACAAGGGGGTGGGGACCGCTGGGGCTGCCCATGTGTGGGGAGGACTTTCAAGTAGGGAAAGAAGACACCAGTTGCATGTTATTCCAGAGGGGCTCAGTAGGACTTCTGGGTGAATGCTGCAGGGATGGCAATCTGGTCTCCAAGTCAACGACTTGCTAGCCCTTGGAGCTGGCTGGTGGAGAAATAGACTGCTTGGATGACCGCCTGTTTCCCTTCTCCAGGACGGGACTGAATGGGAAGTCTCTATGGGATTCTGAAAAATATGATAGGCCCCCCCACCCCCTGCCAACCACCACCAACCCTTTTTAAAAATATTAAGTCTTTTGCGAATGCCAGAATAGCAGCCTAGTGTAGTGGTAAAGACCAGGAACTCTGAGCCAGACAGCCCTGTTGGCATTCGGGCTCTTGTGCCTGATGGTTTTGAGGCCTCTGACTTTGTTACTCTGTGCCTCCTCATCACTGGGGCCATCACTGCAACGCTGTGTCCTTCAGGGCTGGGGCGGGGCTTAAGTGAGTCCTGTATGCAAAACCGCCAGAGCCCTGCCTCTTAGTAAGTGCTAAATAAGTATCAGTCTCAGAAAACAAAAAAGAAAGTGGTGACATTTCACAGAAGCTGAGTTTCCCTAGCCCAGGCGTTCTTGGAAAACTGGCTGGAACACCACTGACTGGAAAAGGTTTGACATCCTGCAGTTCTTTGAAATATTACTACCAATGATATCATTGACATGTTTCTTGGAAACTTTTATGTACTTTGTTGACTTAAAATGATACAGGAAAGACTCTTTTTTTTTTTTTTTAAGACGTCCCCAAATTGTTTTCAGGAATTCTAAAATTAGGTGTTTAATTACAAAAATGAAAAAGATTTTGAAGAGCAGGAGAAGACTTTGAGAAAGAAATAAAGCTTCAAATCCTAGAATCTAAAATTTGGAAGTGACATTACTCACAATTAGTTACTGGCTAGGTGTGATGGCTTGCAGCTGCAGTCCCAGCACTTTGTTTAGGGCCGAGGTGAGAGGACTGCTTGAACCTGGTAAGTTGAGGCTGCAGTGAGCTATGACTACACTGCTGCACTCCAGCCTGGGTGACAGAGCAAGACCCTGTCTCAAAAAAAAAAAAAATTATTATTATTGTTATTATCTGGAGACAGAGTCTCACTCTGTCACCCAGGCTGCAGTGCAGTGGTGCGGTCTTGGTTCACTGCAACCTCCACCTCCCGAGTTCAAGTGATTCTCCTGCCTCAGCCTCCCGAGTAGCTGGGATTACAGGCACCCACCACCACAACCAGTTTTTTTTTTTTTTTTGTATTTTTAGTAGAGAAGGGGTTTCACCATGTTGGCCAGGCTGGTCTCAAACTCCAGATCTCAGGTGATCCTCCCGCATTGGCCTCCCAAAGTGCTGGGATTACAGGCATGAGCCACCAGGCCCGGCCTTATTTTAACCTATTTTAATTATTGACAACTGTTTATAAAACTGGAAGATACAGGCATCTTCAGTGAGTTCTTAATTATATGTTGTATTAAAATAAAAGCATGCTTCCAGGGTGGATGTCAGCTCTTTCTCTACTTTGGGATTTATAGTAATTTATTTTTTGGTTGATTTTTGAGCTATCATGTAGTGGTGTCTGTTTTTACTTTGTATTTTATCTTTGTGCATTGCTCCTTGAAATACAGCATTTATGGTATCCTGTAAGCCTTTGGATTTACAATTAAAGAATATATAATACTTTTTTTTTGGCTTAAAAGTTTCCAGCTGCATCTTTTTTGAAGAAGTAAAAAGCATAGTGTACGTGCCCTATCTGCCTTTCTTGTCCGCGGATTGCTTAAGGTAGGAGGCATGAGACTTGGAATTAATGGTCAGTAACTTGACTGTGGTCTGTGTTATTCAGTAAGCCGTAGCCTCCATAGATACTGGGCCCTCCCTAAACTCCTGGCTCCTTATCTCTGTGTGTCTGTATTTGTGCATTTTGTGCATGCACCTGTCTGTGACCCCCCCACACGGAGGCATGCCACCGTTAATGATTAACAGCCACTGCCAGGGACCTGGATTTGCCATTACCAGAGTGGCCTGTGCCAAGCAATTCAACAAATATTACTGCTAGTAATCTCATCAACCGAAAGAATGTTTCTGTGCTTCATACTTTCGAAGTAGTCAAAGGGTTCTCATACCCCAGTTTTAAAATTTACTTTTGAATGTGTTAAAATGTATTCAGAAGGAAGAGTACTTTTGCTGCTTTCTCTTCAATCTTATTTTTTTGTCTTCTGAAGTCTTAGGCAAGTGATTTCTTGTTTATTATTTACAAAGTTGTTCACAGGGATTCATGATTTCACTTGGTACCTGGAATTAAAATTGGTTTTTTATTCAATTACTATCGTAGCAACACACAACCTAATTGGATTTGCTGTTCTGATTGCTTTCTCATGCCATCTCATTTAACAATAGCTAATTGGAATGGTATCAACACCAGTGAAAAGTAATATCTTAACAAAAAGTTTTAATGAGTTAGAAATTGAAAAGTGACTGGAAATTTTCCTCTGCCTCCAAATACACTATAGTAAAATGTCCAATTTGGACAAACTAGTTGAACAGAAGTCACTAGTTAAAAAATGGATTGCAGATTTTTTAACATGTAACATTTTCCCCTTTTTTTCAAGTAGTAAATAATAATTTATATCTGACACAGTGTAATGAAGAAGTACTCATCTGCTGTATAAATAAAAACCAACTGATACATATTAGCTGAAGTGATTTAAACACCATGTGGTCTAAAATAAATCATTTATCCTGCAGTTTTGCTTGCGAAATTTGTTTGAAAAAATAAATTTAAAGAAAGTTTTAGGACTGAATTTCAGTCCACTTTGGTAGAATTACCCCAAATTCATAATCAGTTTGATCTGAATAAATACATTTCTTTATTATTAGCACTCCCTAGTCTCTTCGTGATATTGTCTCATTTATTTGTGGGAGGATGGTCTTCCATGTTTATTTTCTTTATGATAATTGTACTGATAGGCTCAGATTACTCCTTGAGTCCGTCTGTAAAAAGTCCAAATCATTAGTAGATTTGAGTTGCATTCTAGTCCCTTGGTTTGGGTCTAGTTTCTTCCAGGAGCCCCAATCTTACTGTGTTTTTCATGGATCAGCATTGCTGAGGTGGGCCTATTTAAAGTGTGGCCTGTTTATGTAAAGTAGGAAATGTTTGCACAGTACTCATAGCTCTCAAAGCTCACAGCCCAAAGCTCCACCTGAGAAGGCCTCTGCAGTTTCTAACAAAGATTATGGTATTAGGGTATTCTCAGATTAAATTTGTCTGGAGCAGTGGAAATAAAAGCTTGCAGATGCTTTGATTTTTATGTGAGTGCTTGATTTCTTAGCAGAGTAATTTAGAAAAGAAAGTAGGTCAGCACTACAAAGAATATTTATGTCTCTGGTAAAGAACAGAACACTTCATAGAAATGAAATAAAAATGGGGATATGATTTTAAAACTTTGTAGAGTTCTCAGTTTTACTGTGTAATAATTTTTCCTAATAGGAATAAAAGTATTTTTAGTTCTTCGATTTTCTCTTTCTCAGAAGTTCAATACTTCAAAAACCAAAACCAAGAGGAGGTCTAACTTTAATCGGTATCATAAGAGAGGAACTTTTATTAGCTAACTCCTGAGATCTGTAATAAAGTGATAATTTCCATGTATCAGTGGGATCTGAAAAGTTCTTTGTATACGGAATGTATTTTCCTTTGGCTTGCAATTTTAGAGGTAGCTTCATTTTCATTTCCAACAGACCTTCAACAGACTCCTAACACCTTAGCTTGAATTCTCCACCAAGATGTTTTATTCCCTAAGCAAAGTTGTAAATACCCTAAGGAAGTTCTAAGTTGTCTGAACTGCAGTCTTGTGTAACTAAAATAATTATGCTTTAGTTAATTGAGCTTGAACTTTTGGCTTTATTTTGAAATGGGTCATTCACATCTGCACTTTGTTGCCCTTTGTTAATGTCTATTTTGTGGGTCAGGTGAGAGATGGAGAGGGAGAAATGTTAAAAACCAAGTGTAGAACATTTATGATGCCTCTTTTAGGATCATAAAACTAACAGAGGAGGATGGCGTTTGCGCAGAGGCTTGGGCTTTCATTTAAGTGAATAATCCGCTGAAAAGGTTTCAGCTGGGATTGTCCTGACTGCAAAGACCTTCCTGCCATGAGGACCTGAGTGACAAGGGCTTGAGCAGAGGAAGAGGGAATTTCAGCTTCTCCTTGTGCACAGGGGTGCCCGTGGCCGAGGGGTTGCCGGTGTAGTGTCATAGACGGAATTCCATTCTTCCTACTGGGAATGAGTCCGATGGGTGTGAATCTTTGTCGCAGGAGCTGCGATCCCGGGAAGAGGAGCTGACTCGGGCGGCTCTGCAGCAGAAGTCTCAGGAGGAGCTGCTAAAGCGGCGGGAGCAGCAGCTGGCAGAGCGCGAGATCGACGTGCTGGAGCGGGAACTTAACATTCTGATATTCCAGCTGAACCAGGAGAAGCCCAAAGTGAAGAAGAGGAAGGGGAAGTTTAAGAGAAGTCGTTTAAAGCTCAAAGATGGACATCGAATCAGTTTACCTTCAGGTATGATCTTGTTTTCATGTTTTTGAAAGATTTTTGTGTGTCCCTTTTTTTTTTCTTTTTTTTAATTACACTTTAAGTTCTAGGGTACATGTGCACAACGTGCAGGTTTGTTATGTATGTATACATGTGCCCTGTTGGTGTGCTGCACCCATTAACTCGTCATTTACATTAGGTATTTCTCCTAATGCTATCCCTCCCCCTTCCCCCCACCCCACAACAGGCCCTGGTGCGTGATGTTCCCCACCCTGTGTCTGAGTGTTCTCACTGTTCAATTCCCACCTATGAGTGAGAACATGCGGTGTTTGGTTTTCTGTCCTTTGGCAATAGTTTGCTCAGAATGATGGTTTGTTAATCAGTTTTCTTTGTTTATCAGAACCAGGAAAGAGATGGGGAAGTAACTTTGTAAAACAGTGAATGAATGAGTATCTTCAGTTGTGGGCTTAGATTCATGGTTCTAATGTAATGGCCTAATGACAGTCCATGTAGAAAACAACGTTAAGAGCACATCGTAGTCACAGCACACAAGGATCTAACTCTCAGCGTACTTTATTGATGGATTAACTGATTGACTCCTTTTGAAATTGAGGCAGAGTCATATTTTAGCTGAGCGTCCTGAACCAACATCACGTGGCATTGTGAAGATCCAAAACAACAAAACTGTTAATATTTCATCGTTAAGTTCATTGCTTCCACAAGGATCTATGATGTCATCCGCTATCTGGGACACTGATATTGTTGTCAGCACTTTCAATAAAATGTATCAAGTCCCCTGAGATACTTTCCCATGAAGGTTTAAAATCCGTCAGGCACAAAAATCACCCAGTAAATCTAGGGAAGCTTTTTAAAACATTGTGATAACAACATACAAGGATGACTAAATCATTTTAGTAATGTGTTAGGAGAAACTAAAGGGAATAGAAAATCAATCAATATGTCGATCAATACATATAGATATTGACTGATAATCAAAATATATCAATCAATAATAGCAGACATATATTGATTCACTAAATTAAGTTCTTTAATATTATGTAGCCTACTTGTTGTAAGGAAAAAACAAATACCTCCACGGTATTTAGTGATTCTTTCTAGTGCCAGAGCGGGATGATGACCGAGCAATGCAGATTTCACTTTTATAGAATCTGTATGAAATATCTCTATGTCAATGTCTATACCTGTCTATGGGTATATGTATTATGTATTAGAGTGCTCGGATGGATTCTAGTGTTTTCCTCAGATGTTTGTTAATGGCATGGTAATTTGATTTAAAGTACAACAGTGACAGTTTTCTGTCGAGTGTGTATAAATTGTCTTACAAAATATATATTATGAAACACTGGAAACCTTGCAGCATCCTGTGACTCATTTAGGTTATTGCAGGTGTCCTCAGTTGATCAGAAAATTGCTAGTATGATGGCTGGGTGCAGTGGCTCACGCCTGTAATCCCGGGACTTTGGGGGGGCCGAGGTGGGTGGATCACCTGAGGTCAGGAGTTGGAGACTAGCCTGGCCAACATGGTGAAACCCCCTCCATTTCTACTAAAAATACAAAAATTAGTCGGACATGGTGGTGGGTGCCTGTAGTCCCAGCTACTCGGGAGGCTGAGGTGGGAGAATCGCTTGAACCTGGGAGATGGAAGTTGCAGTGAGCCGAGATCACGCCATTGCACTCCAGCCTGGGTGACGAGAGCGAAACTCTGTCTCAAAAAAAAAAAAAAAAAAAAAAAGAAAGAAAGAAGGCTGGGCGTAGTGGCTCACACCTGTAATCCTAACACTTTGGGAGGCCTAAAGGGGCGGGTTGCCTGAGCTCTGGAGTTCGAAACCAAACTGGGCAACACGGTAAAACCCTGTCTTTACTAAAATACAAAAAAAAAAAAAAAAGTTAGCTGGGTGTGGGGGCGGGTGCCTGTAATCCCAGCGACTTGGGAGGTGAGGCAGGGGAATCTCCTGAACCCGAGAGCTGGAAGTTGCGGTAAGCCAAAATTGTGCCATTGCACTCCAGTCTGGGCAACAGAGTGAGACTCTGTCTCAAAAAAAAAAAAAAAAAAGAAAAAAAGAAAGAAAGAAAATTGCTAGTATGAGGTGGTCATGATGAGAATCCAGTATATGTTATTGATTATTTGGTTTGATGAGGTGAGAATAGACTGTGGATCCTTATCACTTTTACCTTCAACCTCTTTGGGGTTGGGGGTCGGGGAAGGTCCTTTTTCAGGCTGTCTTCTGATGTTTTCTCTTAGCTGGAGGGTTGCTGGCAGGGTCACTGACTGGTCTGTCTTATGTGTCAGTCAGCCATAATTAGAGAACAGACTATTTATTTATGATGAGGCTTCCGCCTTCACACATAGATGAAAGAAAAATCCATAGGTGCGCTAGATGTGAGTTTTCTTCTCCATTTTTCAGCTATGTCAGTTTTCTTCTAGCTGTGATTTGATTATGTTATCAAAATTAATATTTATTGTTTCCCTTGGGAAACTTTGGGGGAGGTGGAAAGGATTAAGAATCTGGTGGAAAGGGAAGTAAATTTGGAAGAAAAAATGAAAATCATTCCAGTGATTCTTTACTCTTCAGTGGTAAAATGATTAAATCAAAATCTTAGCATTTCTGAGGTCAGATTTTCACTCTTGCTTTTCTTCTCAAATGTTCCTTGGCAAATACCCTGGGATTATTCAAAGCAGACTGAATATTATATGACTATTTTTACTAGATTTTTAAAAAATCTAGTAAAATCTAGCTTTTCTTTTTCTGAGAAGAGAGGGGAAACTTTAGTTACACATTTATTTACTTTTTGGCATTTAATGAAAGATTCCCAGTTAAAACATAACCAAGAAATCTGCTATAATTCTGACCCAACACAAAGGAATGAAATTTGGTTTCTGGAATTTTTAGCATGACAGTTACCTCTTCTGCCCACAAGATGGCACTACATTTCATCTTAATAATAATACTGGTACCAATATGGAAACTTTCCTTAGAATGCTCCAACCCTAAACACACACACATGCACACATATTTACCTGTACAATATCCTAGAATGGGACAGATATCAAAAAAGGGAAATGATAACTATAAAAATAATTATTTTTTTTCTTGAAGAATTCCCCTTAGTATAGAAGAGAAAGCAAACATATGTAACTTAAAATCAACGGAGTTAGTTGCATTCAATATTATCTGCTAGAAAATTCTTTAAGTTAGTATTGTTTAATAGGGCAAACAATTCAGGACATGGGCCTAGGCAAAAATTTTATGACTAAGACTTCAAAAGCTCAGGCAACAAAAAACAAAAATAGACAATTGGGACTATATTAAACCCAAAAGCTTCTGCATAGCAAAGGAGACAATCAACAGAGTGAAGAGACAACCTGTAGAATGGGAGAAGATATTAGCAAATTATTCATCTGACAAGGGACTAGCGCAGAATATACAAAGAACTTGAATAACTCAATGGCAAAACCACAAATAATTTGATTTAAAATTGGGCAAAGGAACTGAATAGACATTTCTCAAAAGAAGACATAAAAATGGCCAGCAAGCATATGAAAAAATGCTTAGCATCACTAATCTTCAGGGAAATGCTAATGAAAATCACAATGAGCTATTTCACCTTAGTTAGAATGGCTATTATCAAAAAGATGAAAAATAGTTAATTGTTCATGAGGATGTGGAGAAAAGGGAACTCCTATACACATTCTCTTGTAATTTTTTCCTTGAGAGTTATCACTCATCATTTTAAATCTTATGGCTATTTATAGCTATTGGAAGTGTAAATTAGTACAGCCATTGTGGAAAACAGCATGGAGGTCTCAAAAAAACCCTAAAAATAGAACAACTGTGTGATTCAGGAATGCCACTACCAGGTATTTCCTCAAAGGAGAGGAAATCTGTATATCAAAGGAATATCTGCAATCCCATGTTTATGGCAACACTGTTCACAAAGGCGAAGACAAGGAATCAACCTAGGTGTCCATCAGTGGATGAACGAATTAAGAAAATGTGGTGTGTTTATCTGATGGAACACTATTCAGCCACAAAAAAGAATCAAATTCTATCTTTTGTGGCAACATGGATGAGCCTGGATGACATTATGTTAAGTGAAGTAAGTCAGGCACAAGAAAATAAATACTGCATGTTCTCACATATATGTGGGAGTGAAAAAAAAATGGAGCCCATGGAAATAGACAGTAGAATTGTGGTTGTTAGGGGTGGGAAGGGCTTGAGGGGAGGGGAGGTTGGAGAGAGGTTAGTTAATGGATACCAAATTACAGGTAGGTAGGAGGAATGAGTTCTGGTATTCTGCAACTTTGTAGGGTGAATACAGTTAACTATAATTTATTGTATATTTTCAAAAAGCCAGAAGAGAGGATATTGAATGTTCACAACACAAAGAAATGATCAATACCCAAAGTGATACATATGCTAATTACCCTGACTTGATCATTATATGTTGTGAACAAGTACCAAAGTATCACTCTGTACCCCATAAATATGTATAATTTTTATGGGTCAACAAAAAGACGAAGAGAAACAAATTCTAATACTGTTAAATGGCACACTGTTCAGGGAGAAACATCTGATAAGTGGTAAATGGAACAGCGATGCTGTCCTTTCATGGAGTTACCAACTTCTTGAACCCCTTTTGCAGGATTTTTCCCTTTGCATAACAAGCTTAGAGAATTTCTCCGAAACATATTCAAGAGTCCTCCAAGCTGACCTTTAATATTTGTGCCTGCAGCTCTTTCGCAAATTTGGTATTAAATATGAATAATTACGTTCTCTTGTAACCTTGTCCTTGAGAATTACTGCTGATTATTTTTAATCTTATGGGTATTTATAGCTATGGTGACTGAGTGATGGAAACCTCAAATTTGATTTTTTTTCCTCCTGGAATTTCTTCATGGCTAGCTACCAAATAAGGAGGATTAATGCTTAAAAAGTTAGACAGTAATAATCTAGGATAATAATTTTAAAACAATACTTTGTGATTATGTAGTATTTTTCTTGGAATTTGCAAGAGAAAAAAGCATGGTCACAGTGGCTCTTTTTATTTTGTGAGTACTCTATATCGATTGCTTCTTCTGTTTATGTTTATTTTTAACTGAAGTTGTGTTTTTTGGACACGTTAATACAAGACAAAACTTTAAAGCCTCCAAAAGTTGGTATGTCGCTAAAGCAGTGGCTTTCTAACTTTGCTTCAGAAGTGCCCAAAGCCTGCAAAAACCATCCACCTCACAGGTATGCGAGTGAGTAGAAGGATGGATGGGAGCGAGCATATAACCTCACCTGGATTCTTTAGAGAATACACTGCTTTTCATCTGCAAATGGAAGCCTCCCACTGAGGCAGTATTAGCTTTGTTAGTGAAATGTTCATATTGCCAGCAAAAATACTAGGATAGGTTTTACTCAAACCTGTGATTGAACTATAGCTGCTATGACCAGGTACCTTTAGAACCATTATTCTAGTGAGTACAAAGAAAATCTGAGCATGGGCCACAGGCATTTTAACAATTCAGCTTTAGTTTTCCTAAATGTAGCTGGCACAGACTCAACCTTTCCCTGCTTCAAAGGGACAAGGATGTTTATGATAAAGAATGTTGACTGGGCGTGGTGGCTCACACCTGTAATCCCAGCACTTTGGGAGGCCAAGGCAGGCGGATCACCTGAGGTTAGGAGTTCGAGACCAGCCTGGCCGACATGGGGAAACCCCATCTCTATTAAAAGTACAAAAATTAGATGGGCATGGTGGTGGGCACCTGTAATCCCAGCTACTCAGGAGGCTGAGGCAGAAGAATTGCTTGAACCCAGGAGGCGAGGTTGCAGTGAGCTAAGATCTCGCAACTGTACTCCAGCCTGGGCGACAAGAGCAAGACTCTGTCTCAACAACAACAACAACAACAACAACAACAACAAAGAATTTTTTCTTTTTGGTTACAACATAAAGCATGCTTTTTAAGTGGAAGTATTCAGGTGTTTTGGGAAGCTCGGAAGCACTCTGAATGTTAGGCGTTGTTAAAATGCAGCCTTTTATCTTTACTGCTCACTTGTGGCTTTCCACGTGTTCCATGTTGATTTCCTGATCTGTACTTAGCATTTATTGTCCCATCATTTGTTCCAAATAACTTGTCAGTCAAATCTTGTGGCTTGGTTCTTGGCTTTTCTTCTGCTATTGGCAGGAGGGCTCCTCTTGCTATAAAAGTTCTCAGCATTTGTTTCTATCGTGTTATAGCAATCAGGTGGCTAGATGAACATTTATAAATGACTGCAGTCTAAACTGTTTCCTTTCTATGGTTAAGAATATCTTTTTCTTTGTCAACCTCTTTCCCCTAACTACCACCACATAGTCTAGTCAAGTCAATTCTTTACCTCAACTGCTCTGCCCTGGTCACGTCTTTCAAAAGGAATGACTCGGGGCCAGGTGCAGTGACTCACGCCTATCATCCCCAGCACTTTGGGAGGCCAAGGCGGGTGGATTGCTTGAGCCCAGGAGTTCAAGACCAGCCTGGACAACAAGGTGAAACCCCATTTGTACAAAAATATACCAAAATTAGCTGGGAATGATGGTGCGTGCCTGTAGGACCAGCTACTCAGAAGGCTGAGGCAGGGAAATTGCTTGATCCAGGGGAGGTCAAGGCTGCAGTGGACTGAGATTGCACCACTGCCCTCCAGCCTGGACAACAGAGTGAAATCTTGTCTTAAAAAAAACAAGTAGGGCTCAGCAGATGGAGGAGCCTTCCATTTGGGCTTTCCTTTCTGTTTGGTTTGTCTTCCAAATCTCCCCTATCCTGCTGTGTATTCCTCAGCAACTCACTTCAAGCACCAGCGTGATCCTGCAGATGAACCCTGCATAACTTTCTCCATCAACAAACACTTGAGGATCTGCTGTGTCCCCAATACTAGGGGTGATGATAAAATATATATGCAGTCTCTGCACTCATGTCTCTCACAGAGAAAGTATTTATTCAGCAAAGTTTGCTAAGTACCTGTAATGTGCAAGGCACCGTGCCAGTCTGAAGTCACGGAGACCGTCATGGTCTCTGCCCATAGAGCACTTACCTTATATTGAGGGAGGGGGCAGAACTTAAGCTAATAATTAAATACTTGTTTGCTTTCTATAATATTAGCTGCTGTGAGGGAAAAGTCACATGACAGTGATTAGTGCAGATGTAACCTGGTCTAAGGTGATCACAGAAGGCTTCCTAACGGAGTTGAAAACCAGCCTGGGCAACACAGTGAAACCCTGTCTCTAGTAAAATACACACACACACAAAAATTAGCCAGATGTGGCAGTGTGCGCCTGTAATCTCAGCTACTCAGGAGGTTGAGGCAGGAGGATTGCTTGAACCCGAGAGGTGGAGGTTGCAGTGTGCCTAGACTGTGCCATTGCACTCCAGCCTGGGCGACAGAGCAAGACTCCATCTCCAAAAGAAGAAGTAACATTTAAATTGAGACTCGATACGGGAATTTACCAAATACAGAACATGAAGAAAGAGAATAGGCTGAGAGCACATGTGGAAGAAACTTGGTTTCTTCCAGGAATTGAAAAAAGTTCAGTGTGGTTTGAACAGGGCTCAGCACACTGCCCTATGGACCCAATCCCGCCTCTACCTGCTTTGTACAGCCATGAGCTCAGAATGGGTTTTACACTTTTAAATGCTTGAAAAAAATCAAAGAGGAAGAAGAATACATCATTGTACCTGACATGATATGAAACTGATATGAAATTTCAATATCCATAAAGATCGTTTTACTGGGACACATTCATCTTTGTGTTGACTGTGCCTGCTTTCCCTCACGTCGGCAGAGTCAGGCAGTTGTTACAGAGACTGTGCAGCTCACAGAGCCTAAAATGGGGCATTTTGCAGAAGGAGTGTGCTGACCCCTCTTCTAGACCATGACGAGTGAGAGGAGAAAAGGGCAAGATGAGGCTGGAGCAGAAAGAAGAACTCAGACTCAGGTTTGCAGGGACTTACAGAATGTGTTATAATTTTAATCTATAACTTAAGAATCATGAGATGCCTTCGAAGGATTTTAAGCAGGGGAATGACGGTTAGGCATATTAAAAATGCATCTGGCTGCTGTGAGGTGGACTTGGGGGGCCAAATGTGGATGCAGGAAGATGGACACAAGGCATTGTAGCAGGCTAGGCATGACATGGTGATGGCCGTGCAGATGAAGAGGAAAAAAAAAAAAAACCATTTATTTAGCATTTATTATGTCCCAAGCCCTGTGGTAAGTACTTTTTATACTTCTTTGCACTGAATTTTTCATACCAGTCCTGTGAAATAGTAATAATTGGTTCTTTTCCATTTTTGTCAGTAAAGATACTGAGACTTCAAGACCTTCAGTTACTTTCTCAAAATTCATATGGCTGTGGTAGAAATGAGATTCAGATCCACGTTTGCTAACTCCATAACCTGGAATATAAATTCCTCTACTACAAGAAAAATATATAGCACAGAATTTACCTGATATTTTGTGCTTGGTGGATATGTGGGGTAACGGAAAAGATAATATCAAGAAAAGTATTCAGATTTCTAGTATGAATAACTGGATAGCTGTCTTTGCTTACCAACTTCCGAATCCTCTTCATCTCAAATAGCAGTTCGTTCATTAAAGTTCTTTAAAGTATAACTTCCAAAAAGGTAAGTTATAGGTCTCTTGCAAATATGCAATGGGCATATGTCAAAGATTTTTATTAAACTCATTAATCATTGAGGAACCAGGTAAAACCAATTCAAATGAGAATTTGAAGAGTGAGGTATTTATGGGCAAATTAATAGAGGAATGCAGGATTCGATTGCTGGGTTAAAAGCAAACCTGGCTGAGGTCTAATATGGCAATAAACCATTTGGGATTGTCTTTTTCTCCAGACAGAAGTTATTTGCATCATCACCAGACAAAATCTACAAGTTAACCTCTGCTCTCACCTAGTTATAAAAATAACTCAGTCAATAGAAAAACAATCAATCAAAGGTTAAGCTCAGCTCTGCACTGAAAGAATATCCAGTAATGTCATTTACCTCCTTCCAAGTTGTTAATGATTTTCCTGATAGTTTATAAAGTTTTCCCTGACACACCCCTCTTTCCTCTGGCAATATTGCTTTCTCTTCCATATGAACCTATAGATCTTGGTCTATCTCTACCGTACTACAGCTAGATAATAAGAGTCAGCATTTGTAGAATGCCTAGAGTACAAAATGCTTTTAATTTACATTTTCTGTTTTATTCACCACCACCACAACCATGTGAAATATCGTTGCTCACTTTAGCAGGTGAAGAAACAGGCTCAGGGTAGTTGCTTACTGGTTTGAGGTCCATAGCTTGTTATATTATGAGAACCAGGACTCATTTAAATCCAGGGCCATTTCAATTTAATTTAATTTATTTATTTATGTATTTATTTGAGACAGAGTCTCTCTCTGTTGCCCAGGCTGGAGTGCAGTGGTGCGATCTCAGCTCACTGCAATGTCCATCTCCCAGGTTCAAGTGATTCTTCTGTCTCAGCCTCCCAAGTAGCTGGGATTACAGGTGTGTGCCACCATGCCTGACTAATTTTTGTGGTTTTAGTAGAGATGGGGTTTTGCCGTGTTGAACAGACTGGTCTCAAACTCCTAGCCTCAAGTGATCTGCCCACCTCAGCCTCCCAAAGTATTGGGATTTCAGGTGTGAGCCACCACGCTCAGCCTTAATTTTATTTTTAACTATCTCAGACTGAATGCAGATAACTCTTTTTTCCCAGGTTATAAATTCTTCAATGATTCGTGACTTTCATATTTTCCTATGTTTGTGTGTGTGTGTGTGTGTGTGTGTGTGTGTGTGACTATACCCAACACATAAGTTCTGAATCATTATTTATTACTTAAATCCCGAGAAGTAAGAAACCAAAATAAGAAATCGATTCTGCAATATATTTTGCAGTTAGGGTCTGACCATTTTTGTTTTGATTGCTGTGCGCCAAAGACATGGCTATGAAGATAATGGAAAACCATGAAATATCAGTTTTCCCTTTTTGCATCCAACAGATTTCCAGCACAAGATAACCGTGCAGGCCTCTCCCAACTTGGACAAACGGCGGAGCCTGAACAGCAGCAGTTCCAGTCCCCCGAGCAGTCCTACAATGATGCCCCGGCTCCGAGCCATACAGTGTAAGCTTTCTGCACTGCCACGGGGGCTCCTGTGTTGATTTCTCTCCTTTGACTTGACTTGGATTCAAATTGAGCAGATGTGTTTTCATAGCAGGTTGTAAATGAGCGTGGGACATTTCATAGGTGCCACGACTATTAGAGAAACAAAGTTTGAGCATAGGTTCCTTAGTCTAATTTCTACTCACAACAAATGAATTTTAGATGCTAGGCAGTTGGTGATGCGACCTGGCCCTGGAGTAGAAAGTGAAACACCACATCTCGAGACATTTTGTTAAATACTTGCATGCAGTGTTAGCATAGCCTGATTATATCACCAGCCATTTGTGTCAGGATACTTTGAAAAATGAAATCAGGACTTCAGGATTACTTCCATTTCTTTCTTTGTTTTGTGAGGGGAAAAAATTGTTGCCTTTCAGGATTCAACTTTAATTCACTTTAGGTTTGACCAACCTAATACTTAAAAATTCCTGGTAGTATTTTGGTTTTAGAACAGGCATTCATCCTGGAGGGGAGAGTACAGACAGCTGATGTGCCTGGCACCTTTGCATTGTGAGAGTTTCAGTGAGGCTATGAATCAGAGTTTAGTGGATGAAATAAAATCACTAATTTTTTTCAAAGGTGAGTCCAAATAAACCCCTGAAAGTAGGCTAAGCAAAAGAAGAATGTGATTAATGCGTGTGTCTGTAAGTAATGTGGTAATTAGCCTAAGTTTGTGTTAAACCATGCATTTAGATCCTCTCTTTTCTCCACCAGACTTAATTCCCTGCTGTTTACCCATCCTTATTTGGAGAAAAAAAATCCAAAAGAAAATTTTGTCTAATGAGGCTTGCGTGGAATCTCATTTTTTTTTTCCTCTTTTGATAATGAAAACCTTGGCACTGGCAGAGATTTCTTTTGCAAGTTCCTGGACACCAGGATCCCCACAGAGAAACAGGATCTAAATGAGGCTGTAGTTTTAGAACTTAAAGGACTGTCATTTATTATAACTGATTTGTTTCTCTGAGAATGCATTTTGCATAAAGCCATACCTCAAACCTTGCCTTTGCCTAGGCAAAGGCCTAATTAACGGAGGCAGAAAGGGCTCCCAGGCTGTTCTCCCAGCTCCACAAAGGGACGAGCAGATGGGACACCGTGCCAACCCCGCTTTTGCGTGGCCACTCCTCTGCCCTCTTTCCTGTGTCTTCACCTGCTCTGGGGAAAACCACCTCACAGAAGCCGGAAGTGGTACTGGGCAGGCCAGGCTGGGCCCAAGATGTGTACCAGTTAAAGCAAATAATTCGGGATTTCAAATGAATTCCAATCCTCTAAAGTTGAAATGCAGCCAGCTTAGGGAGGTGCATCCTTGGTGCTCCTTCTCAGAAGTCACATGGTGGAAAGGTTCTAATCCAGCCTTCCACACAGGACCAGCTCTGTGTGTGGCAGCCGTTGGCTCAAGTTCTCCAGCCCGGATGCTGCTCGTCTTCACTGGGACTGTCTTCGTGTCTGTGTACACCCCCATTCAATTCTGACAGCCTCATCGAGTGGACCCTTTTATGATCCCCAAATAAGGGACATAGAAGTTACCACTAAACTGGCCCAAGTTGGTAGCTACTAAGTGGTGAAGCTGGATTCAGACACATCTTCTGAGTGTAGAGTTCACCATCCATTTCCGGCTTCTTAGTACAGGAAAAGTTCAATCAATATGGAAACAAAAGAGAAACGAGGAGCAAATCAAGAGGGGAAGGAAAATAGGAAGTGGGAGGAAGGTGAGGAGGCTAAAGCTGAGAGTGTAGATAGCTCTGGGAGCGTAGATCGGTCAGTCAGTCCTACAGCTGAGATGAGCTCCGGTCTAATAACCCCCGGCTGAAAGCTTTTCCGGTTCTGCTGCCTTCACTTAAATGAAAACTGCTCATCTGTTTATCGCTCATTCTACTGTAAAACTTTTACTTTAATAAAAAGAATGAACAACTGATTCAAGATTGTTACACACACACATATACATTTAGGCATGCATCCACGTTTTTTTTTTTCTTTGAGATGGAGTCTCACTCTGTCACCCAGGCTGGAGTGGTGCCATCTCGGCTCACTGCAACCTCTGCCTCCCGAGTTCAAGCAATTCTCCTGCCTCAGCCTCCCGAGTAGCTGGGATTACAGGTGCCTGCCACTACGCGCAGCTAATTTTTGTACTTTTAGTAGAGACAGGGTTTCACCACCTTGGCCAGGCTGGTCTTGAATTCCTGACCTGGTGATCCACCTGCCTCGGCCTCCTGAAGTGCTGGGATTACAGGCGTGAGCCACCGTGCCTGGCCTAAGCACATTTATATGCACAGACACTTGTATATACACACATATATGTATATTTTAAAATTTGGAAAATATAGAAACACACGTAAGTAACCAAACATCATCCACAATGTGTCCAGTTTTACAAAGTGATATAAAGGAGCTAAATTTCCCTCTACATAGCAATCCTCTCTATTAAATTTAAACACTTTAGTAAGTTTGGTATCTGTGTTTAGTAATTTCTCCTCTGTGTATGTATGTGTGTATATACAGGCATCCATAAACACATAATTTTTAATGAAAGTGGATTATAGGTAATATTAAATATAATATAAACATTATATATCATTATCTGTACCTCATTTTTATTATAGTCACAGAGTATTCCACTGTATATCAAAATATTTCAAACTGTTTTTAGAACATCTAGTGTGTTTCAGATATTTTTCCCGTAAGTGTGTGGTAATAATAGCAATTTTCCTCAGTGATTTCCAAATCACTTTTTTTTTTTTTTTGAAACGGAGCCTGGCACTGCCCCTGGGCTGGAGTGCAATGGTGCGATCTCGGCTCACTGCAACCTCTGCCGCCCGGGTTCAAGCAATTCTCCTGCCTCAGCCTCCTGAGTAGCTGGGATTACAGGCGCCCACCACCACGCCCAGCTAATTTTTTGTATTTGTGGTAGAGACGGGGTTTCACCATGTTGGCCAGGCTGGTCTTGAAGTCCTGACCTTGTGATTCGCCCGCCTTGGCCTCCCAAACTGCTGGGATTACAAGTATGAGCCACAGTGCCCGACTGCAAATTGCTTTCAAGTGCACTTAAATTAGAGGGGTGGTATGTAAGTGTTTAGTAAAATGTGGATATTAAAAATGAATATACATCATCCTGTGAGGTAGTGAAAAAAGCAAGACATGGAAAACTTAAATATTTTCAAGTTTTAAAAGACAACTGTAACCAAAGTGTTGTCATGACTGAGTGGAATTGTGAAGACCAAAAAATAAATAAATAAATTGTGACGACCAATGAAAAATTAGTTGAAATTACAATTTAAAAATATATGATGTTTGTGTCTCTAGTTCCAAACTTTAACTGATTTGGTTAAAAAATTAGAGTACTAAGTTCATTTTAAGTTACATGTTTAGTTTGGTGTCCCCTCCCCCATTACAATGAAATCCTAATTGTTGCAAAATGCTAAATAAATAGATTAAAAGGTAATCAAATCTTTGCTGCTAATTTATCTCGAATTTGTATCTTTTCTGTTAACTTACTCCACTTTTCTTGGTGTTTTTATGATCAGAGAAAGAAACTTACCAGAGATTGCGTGAAATAAATAATTTCTCATTGTTTTCGTGTTTTGAGTAAGGTAGTTTCACAACTGATATGATTAATTTAGCTTTTTTAACAAAGCCAATATTGGTTAATATGATAGTTGTGGTTAATATTGTTAATAATGTTCTCTTTAGTGACTTCAGATGAAAGCAATAAAACTTGGGGAAGGAACACAGTCTTTCGACAAGAAGAATTTGAGGACGTAAAAAGGAATTTTAAGAAAAAAGGTTGTACCTGGGGACCAAATTCCATTCAAATGAAAGAAAGAGCAGATTGCAAAGAAAGGTGGGTGTGTGGTATCTGGTGGTATTCATTGTATAATGTGACAAATCCATTCCTGTGTTAATAGCACATCAGCCAGACTTTCAAAAAGCAAGTAAATTAATACAGAGATTTACAAATATCAACTTAATTTTCTAGGATGAATTTATCATGCCACATTAACTAGTATTTAGTTAAGCAGTTAGAATATTTCTGAGATTTTTTTTCCTGTCTCACTTTCAGGTATTATTTGTACTTTGTCAGCCCTTCAAAACTGAGTACAAATGTGTTCTCTTTGCTACCTTAAAAATATTGTTGGCCTGTATCCCCCAAAACCTAATTGGTGTGCTGTGTGCTTCTGTCTTACGAAAAGAAACATTTTTCTCTTGTAGGATAAGACCTCTCTCCGATGGCAACAGTCCTTGGTCAACTATCTTAATAAAAAATCAGAAACCCATGCCCTTGGCTTCATTGTTTGTGGACCAGCCAGGTAAATGTGTTTCAGGAGGTAGGATTTGCTTGAGCCGTCCTTGGCATCTGATTGCGCTGAGGCTTTGCTTTTATAGTCTTATGTGGTCATTAAAGTAGCAGAGGGGAGATTAGCAAGTAATGGCATTTCTTACAGCTTTACTTAAATTCAGAAGTTATTTTCCATCAAGTCTTTATGGCAGGAAGCAATTAGGCTTCACGTGGTTTTGGGAATTTGTAACTCCTCTTCCTTACCAGAAACGTTATTATCATAATTAATTATGTAAAACCAAATTAATTTAGTATAGGAAATATTAGATGTAAAAATACAGACCCCCCGTGAAAGTTCTGCTGAGATTAAGGGGTATCACTCCTTACTATAGTGCCACCTGTTGACATGATGAAATCCAATGAAGCAGGTTAACTATGAAAAACTCACAAAAACTAGCCGGCATGGTGGTGCTTGCTTGTAATCCCAGCTACTCAGGAGGCTGAGGCAGGAGAATCATTTGCACCTGGGAGCCAGAGGTGGCAGTGAGCTAAGATTGCACCGCTGCACACCAGCCTGGGTGATAGAGTGAATGAGATTCCATCTCTAAATAAATAAATAAATATATAAGAAAAACGACTGCTTGGAGAGTTTTACATTGGAATTTCTATTTAATTTAAATGAATCATAATGATTGACTTTCGATATTCAATATTTGTATTCAGTATTCAGTATTAAAAGATTGAAGAGATGGGCCGGGTGCGGTGTCTCAAGCCTGTAATCCCAGCACTTTGGGAGGCCGAGATGGGCAGATCACGAGGTCAGGAGATCGAGACCATCCTGGCTAACACGGTGAAACCCCGTCTCTACTAAAAAATACAAAAAACTAGCCAGGCGAGGTGGCGAGCGCCTGTAGTCCCAGCTACTCAGGAGGCTGAGGCAGGAGAATGGTGTAAACCCGGGAGGCGGAGCTTGCAGCGAGCTGAGATCCGGCCACTGCACTCCAGCCTGGGCGACAGAGCGAGACTCCGTCTCAAAAAAAAAAGATTGAAGGGACGGAAATCATTGAAAAACTTCAAGCACAGTTACTAACACAGAAAATAAAATTGGTCTTTATACTTGATCATTTAGGCAGACTCTTTGGTACTTTGATCAAAGTAAGGATGCTTTAGCAAGACACAATGTAAATTTCTTGAATTTGTTATTGGTACTGTGCTCAATTTCAGAAGCACCTTTGCACTCGCTACCTGGGTTCAGCTTCTCCTTCTGAAGGTTCTCCTTTATGAAGGAAAAGGGAGCTTGGGTCAGCAACGTCAGGGAGTGGAAGGAGTAGGAATGGAGGAAAAAGAGGGCACCCCAAACAAAAGGTACCACAGGGAAGAGCACAGGGTTCTTTGGAGAAAGAAAGCTGGCATCTCAAATTGTTTAGATCAGCAGTCCCCAGCCTTTATGGCACCAGAGACCAGTTTCGTGGAAGACAGTTTTCCCAGGGACCAGTGGGGTGGGGACGGTTTCAGGATGATTCAAGCGCATTACATTTATTGTGCACTTTATTTCTATTATTATTACATTGTAATTCATAATTAAATAATTCTACCACTCTCCATAATGTAGAATCAGTGGGAGGCCTGAGCTTGTCTTCCTGCAACTAGATGGTCCTATCTGGGAGTGATGGGAGATGGCGACAGATCTTCAGACGCTAGATTCCCATAAGGAGCAACCTAGATCCCTCGTATGTGCCGTTCACAGTGGGGTTCACGCCCTGTGAGGTTCTAATGCCACTGCTGAACTGACATGGGGTGGAGCTCAGGTGGTCATGTGAGCAATAGGCATTGGCTGTCAATACAGAAGAAGCTTCACTCGCTCACCTGCTGCTCACTTCCTGCTGTGCAGTCTGGTTCCTAACAGGCCATGGTATCAGTCCATGGCCTGGGGTTCAGGGACCCCTGGTCTAGATCATCAGGCACGTTTAGATATACTAGGATGTAATGTTGGAAAAAATTACAGATGTTATTTGGAAATCAGATTAATGAGTTTGTTGTTTAATTATGCACTGTTAAGCACATATGTGATAAGAATGTTGGCTTCCTCTTAAGCGGGTATAATTTGTAACCTTTGGGATTGTGTAACCTCTTGCGAGAATCTTCTATTTTAATGGTCCCCAAACTTCAGTAAAGTCTTGCTGAAACACAGACCGCTGGACTCCACTCTCCAGAATTTCTGATTCCATAGTCTGGGGTGGGCCAATGATTTACATTTCTACAAATTCCCAGGGGATGCAGATGCTGCCAGTCCAGGCCACACACTTTGAGAACCGCCGATCTGCTACAGAACCGTTAGTTTACACTCAGGAAAGCTGTAGATAATGGAGCCTGACACATGTATTTAGGTGAAGTGAGGAAAAGAGCACATTTGGTGACATATTTAGTGATTACGTGCCTATGGTTGTGCATTTTTGTGTTTTGATGACTGTTTCTACGATAGTGTCTAATATTGATAATGATGAAGAACAGCTTCTCGAAGCACAGGAAACAGGAGATGGCTAGCTTGCTGGTTCCTCTGCAGGGAACCTTAAGTTGTAGGGCCCTGGAGACTTGTTCCGTGGAGCCCTCCTAGATAAATCATTTGCAAAAATGAAAAGGGCTGCATGTGTTTTGATTTAAAATATGTATTTATTATATTTTAGCTTTACTTTACAATCTTGTTTAAATGACTTTTACAGTAAAATGATACTACAGTGTGTGTACTTATACCTTAATTTAGGGTCCTGTGAAGAGCCAAAACTTTCCCCTGATGGATTAGAACACAGAAAACCGAAGCAAATAAAATTGCCCAGTCAGGCCTACATTGATCTACCTCTTGGGAAAGATGCTCAGAGAGAGAATCCTTCAGAAGCTGAAAGCTGGGAGGAGGCAGCCTCTGCGAATGCTGCCACAGTCTCCACTGAGGTGACTCCTATGAATAATCTGAGTAGATCCCCCCAGAGAAAGAAAACGGAGTTGGCTCTGTACGGGTGCACCGTCCTGCTGGCATCAGTGGCTCTGGGACTGGACCTCAGAGAGCTTCATAAAGCACAGGCTGCTGAAGAACCATTGCCCAAGGAAGAGAAGAAGAAACGAGAGGGAATCTTCCAGCGGGCTTCCAAGTCCCGCAGAAGCGCCAGTCCTCCCACAAGGCTGCCGCCCACTGGTAGGGAAGCCAGCAGCCCACTGTCCCTGCCACGGACAAGTGCCCTGGGCATCCTCTCCACGCCGTCTCTCTCCACAAAGTGCCTGCTGCAGATAGACAGTGAAGATCCACTGGGGGGCGGTACACCTGTCACTTGTGACTCTGAGATGCTCACTCCGGATTTTTCTCCCACTGCTCCAGGAAGTAGTCGTGAGCCAGCCCTCATGCCAAGACTTGACACTACTCGTAGTGTGTCAGGAAACTTGCCCACTTCCTTCCTAGAGCAGACTTGTGGGAATGTACCTTACTGGGCTTCTTCAAAAGATAGACCATCACATCACAGACGGACCATGTCTGATGGGAATCCGACCCCAAGTAGGTTGCATGAATTAGGTAAAAGCATAAAACACTGCTGTAGAGATGAGTATGTGAAACAGCATGGATTTATGATTTTTATCTTTTCCTGGGGATGACATTTAATAATTTGTTTTTACTGTTCATGTAGATCTTAGAATCTTACCCGTCTCTTATTTGATTTTAATTTAACTGTGATTTGGATTCTGGGAAAAGTGTAATTGAAGTTCAGTAACTGAAACCTATAATAGCATATCAAAGCAGAAAGAGCACATGGAGAATAAGCACCCAGCCCCCTTGCATTACGAAAAAGACAAGCCAGCTGCCCCCGTTAGAACCACGGGTGAGTGGGAGGGCTGGAACTGAAACTGGCCTCTCGCCTCCCACAGGCCTTGTCTGCTCCACTGCTGCACACATCATCGCTCGGTTTCTGTTGGAACTGCGCATAGCAGGTGTATCAGCTTGCTAGGGCTGCCACAACAGAGTACCACAGCCTGGGGGGATGTTCAGCAGAAACTCATTGTCCAACAGTTCTGCAGGCTGGAAGTCATATCAAGGTGTCTGCAAGGTTGGTTCCTTCTGAGCTCAGCCTGGCTTCTTGACTTCTAGACAGCCATCTTCTCCCTGTGTTCTCACACAGTCTTCACTCTGAGTGCATCTGTGTCTTAATCTCTTCTTAGGACATCAGTCACACTGGATTAAGGTCCACTCTAATGACCTCATTTTACCTTAATCACCTCTGTACAGACCCTATTCCACATACAGTCACATCTGAGGGACTAAGGGTTAGGGCTTCTGCTTAGGAATTTTGTGGGGACACAGTTCACCCCATGACAGCAAGTATTACCCTGTTGATGTATGTTACACCAGACAGTTCCATGAGGTGTATGTCCAGATATGGAAGCTCTGAAAGAAAAGAAAATCAAATTTTTAAATAGTTTTTTTAGTCTATTCAACAAGAGGGGCTTGGCAGAAGGCAACCAGTGGTATTTCCACAGCACTTTATAGATGTTAAAGCCCTTGGACATAAATTGTCTCTTAGTTTTTATGGCAACTCTATTATATGCAAGAGAATTCAAACTTATGGAAAATTAATGTTATTCAAGATCACACAATTAGGAAGTAGTGGTGTCAGAATTTAAACCCGGGATCTTTCTGCTGTATCACAGTGTCTCACTCCTCCTCAATGCACTGTTTTTTCCATTCCTAAAATTCATTGAGTATTGACGTGACTGGATCATGCCATCGTGTGCTAGAACGTATTCAGCTTTGAGATTTCTGGGGTTAAGTGGCACTTAAATACGACATTTGAGGAGATAATATGGGTACTTTGGAAGAATGTGGGATTTTGAGTCATAGGACAAAGGTTCAAGTTCTAGTTGTACCATTTGGTAAGTTTGTGATGCTGGGAAACTTATGTAGGCTGCTTTCTTGTTTGAATGTCTTAAAAAACTTTGTAGTGCCATGGTTAATGGTATGGAAGCTATCTGGGCTCAGATCTCTGCTCTGCCACTTATATGCTGAGTGAATTTGGTCAAATCACTTAAACATTTTGTGCCTCAGTTTCTTCATTTATAAAATGGGAACAATAACAACAATGTATCTATCTAATACTATACTTACCTAATCTCTACAATTGAGATTGTGGTAAAAGTCAAATGGCACACTAAGTGCTCTGTAGAGCTTGAGTATTATTTATTTTGTAGGTGAACATAATTACAATAACCTTATATACTTGTCATGAATATTAAGTGAGGTAATATATACAAAAAATGCTTTTTAAATTTTAAAATGCTATGCTAGCATTGGTTATAAAGCTATATTAAGACAAACTGCTTCCATTCTTTTTATTGTTCTCTTCTTTTTAAATATTATTACATCTGGATATTATGTTTGCCATATTATTGTTCATCACCTTTAGATAAATTGGTTTATTATCTTTCTGTAGGTCGGTAAGTATTGGTAATTTATAATTGCACAAGGAAAAATTCTAGCACAGTAATCCCATATGAAAGCGTATTTTTCTCTAACTTATAAGCCAATAATTATTTGCTAAAGTGGTAATGACATTAGTCAGTTCTTCAGTACAAACAAGAAAAGAGGCAACATGTAAAAGTCCAACCACTTTTCCATTTTCATCAGTTTTGTCAAATCATAATCTACAGTGAAGTTTATAATCATGTTGACGATCAAGTTTCTTTCTAACTGCATACTGTCTTGGCTTTCTCAACCAGCTGGTGCAGCTATTATCTCAATCACTGGAGCCTCTGCACTGCCACTGTGCCCCTCACCTGCTCCTCACAGTCACCTGCCAAGGGAGGTCTCACCCAAGAAGCACAGCACTGTCCATATCGTGCCTCAGCCTCGCCCTGCCTCCCTGAGAAGCCGCTCAGATCTGCCTCAGCTGGCACAGGCTGCCTGTGTAGTGGGTCGCCCAGGACCACATCCCACCCAGTTCCTTGCTACCAAGCAGAGGACTAAATCCCATGTGCCTTCATTACTGGATGCTGACGTGGAAGGTCAGAGCAGGGACTACACTGTGCCTCTGTGCAGAATGAGGAGCAAAACCAGCCGGCCATCTATATATGAACTGGAGAAAGAATTCCTGTCTTAAATTAAGTGCCTTACTGTTGTTTAAGCATTTTTTTTAAGGTGATCAAATGAACACAATGTATCTACCTTTGAACTGTTTCATGCTGCTGTGTTTTCAAAAGCTGTGGCCATGTTACTAAATTAGTAAGGTATATCCAACTTCTCAAAAAATGTATATGATTGCTGTTAGCCATGTCTATTGTTTTTCCTCTGGATTCTTTTCTTATAACTTGGAATATACAAAAGTGTAAAACAAGAGATGTGCACCAGTGAAAACTATGCTGGGTGGAATTACCTTCAGCACAATGTTAATGTTTTTGTTCTCATTTGTGTCTTTGTCCATTTGTACACAACAGAAATTGTAATGAGCTTCACTATTGTTGCTTCTTTCCTTCCTTTTTTTCTTTTTCCCTTTCTTTCCTTTTTCGTGTCTTGTTTCTTGTTTTTTTCTTTTCTTTTAGTTTCTTTTCTTAATTGTCATTTGTGCAACAAAAAGCCAAGAAAGAGCTTTAGTTTCTTGGTAAGAATAATGTGATATTAGTAAGTAAAGGTTTTTAAAAGTCTGATGACTGGAATAGGTATAGAGTCCTGTTTAAACTACCTAACCTTGGCTGTGGGCCGACAATGCATAAATATGTCCAGTTCTAACTTACATTATGCAATGATATTTCTCCCTGAGGAAATGATATGGAATGTAACTTATAAAAGCTTTACTGAATTTAAGTTATAAATATTTTATTCATTAGAACTCCAAAATAGATGTTCAAAGTTCAATCCTTGCCATTTGGCTGAGACCACATGGTGTGCCCCTGAGCGAGGCTAATCTTTCCATTTTTCCTATAGAAAACATTTTTCCTTCATCCGTAGCCATTTATTTGACATTCAGAAGTGGAAAGCTTTTTCATTCTCCAGTAGGACTTTTAAAAATTGTTACAGATACCTAGCTCTTCACAGATATCATGTATTGTAAACAGTCGTGTGTTTTAATTTTATTTTTCTCTATTAAATGCATAATTATCCTAATAATCCCAAAGACACTGACAACTCAAGGAATAGCAGTACAGTACTGTTAGAAGTTAAATATGTTGTTGTTATTTCACATTTCATTTCATTGTTGATGAATGTTAGACATCTGTTGAAATAAGCTTATATGGTGGAAATGGCAACTATATTATGAATTATTTTCAGAAATGGACCTTTGAATAGCAGATCAGGATTTAAATAATAAAATTATTTATGAATCACTTTTATGGTCATACATATATGACACAAACCTGGAGTTACTGGTGGAGAAATGGCTAGCCGAGGGCTCGGTAAATTTGCCTGGGTTTCTTACGTTAAATGTATTGTGCTTCCCTTCTGCCTCTAGAATATGGCTCTTTAGAAGACGGACAATCGATATTTAAGTTTTTCCAAACAATGAAAAACTAAATTAAAAACATCGCTTGATGTTTCATTCAAACTTACACCTTGCTAAAGGTTTACTGAATAACTGATATGTCAGCAATTTAAAATAAATTCAATCATATGTGATAAAATATCACCTATAATAGAAGAAAAGGAAAATCATATTAGTTGGCAATTTTGAAGCATTGTGGTTGCCTAACAGGTATATCCAGCAGACGAGAAACAGTATGAAAGGATTGTATTAACATGGTGAGTTTTGCCCCTAGCAAAACTACGTAGCATTCTGGATTCTTGCAGTAAAGTTTCAGGTACTTAATACATTTTCTTATTTTATCATCCATTCTATGATTCGGCTTCACTTTGGGTGGTTATTGAATTATGTAACAGAGATTTGGTTTTCCCAACATGTTATCACGTTTGAAACTATGATTGCTTTGTATTCAGTCCTTTTGGAGCACGTAGCTTCCAGCTCAAGGGTAGAGGAAATATATACCTAAAATGATCCATACATGAAAGAAAAAGGATAGAAACTATGTCCTCAGTTTTGCTTCTACCAAAATATCTCCTGTATGTGTGTGCATGTGTGTTTGGATGTGTGTGCATATTAGTAAATGTGTATTTGCACGTGTGTGTTGGGGAGTGTATGTGATCTGGGTGTTTATCTCTGTCATTCCTCTTTAGCTTTATTTTAGTCAACTCTACGTTATGATGAATTTCAAAATGAAGCTGTATTAAAATAATTGCAGTATAACAATTCAATCTCTCATGTTACTGCAGATAGTTCACTTTTGCTGCAATCTATTGTACATTTGCAATTTTCTGTGTTAGTAAACTTAGCAGAATCTGGTTATTTATTTTTGCGTAGGCTTAATGTTCACTGAAAGATAAGCCAATTACTGTTAGTAAAAAATTAAGGTGCTCCCACTGCAGAGATTTAAGGCCTGGGCCTAATGTGCTGTATTATGAAGCCTTGTGACTGAAAAATATGTTTACATATGTTGTCTATTTTTTTAATAAACTTTTATAGCTGGTCTATTTGCTCAGTAGCTTTGATCATCTGATTATTGTGACTATAGTTTGCAATGGTTTATTTTGTATTCAATAAGAAAAATTATGTTAATAAAGATTATTGTTTAATAAGCCAGGTATTAACCTGCTAAATTTATTAGATTGAAAATCACTAAATGAGTCATTCAATTAAATACATCAAAAAAGGTAGAATGAAATGTTTTATTTAAAATTTTTTTGGTTTACATATGCATTGAAAGGTTGTATTTCACGGTGAGCCTTTTGCAAGTGCAGCTTTTCAGAAGACACACTTTTGCACAGTGAAATTAGGATGTGAAAAAATTCTCAGTGATTAATGAGACATGCTGATTTTATTGTTTAATTTTATATTTAAATCAAGAATTTCGAACACCACCTAACATGTAGAAATTCTTACTAAGTGATAAAAGCTTGAGTGAATGAGGAAAGCAGATCACAGGACTTCGTGCAGATCATAGCATTACCCCACCATATGGGAGGGAGCGAAACGTAACATGCATTGAATATCTGCTAAGTATGGGGAACCCTCCTAGATGGCTATAGAAGACACCTCCTGTAATTATCTTTATTAAAAATTGTGAGATAAGGCCGGGCACATTGGCTCACGCCTGTAATCCCAGCACTTTGGGAGGCCGAGGCGGGTGGATCGAGAAGTCAAGAGATTGAGTCCATCCTGGCCAACATGGTGAAACCCCATCTCTCTTAAAAATGGAAAAAATTAGCCTGGCGTGATGGCGTGTGCCTGTAATCCCAGTTACTCAGGAGTCTGAGGCAGAAGAATCGCTTGAACCTGGGAAGTGGCGGTTGCAGTGATCCGGGATCGCGCCACTGCACTCCAGCCTGGTGACACAGCGAGACTTTGCCTCAAAACAAAAACGCAAACAAACAAACAAACAAGCAAAAATGAGATAAGTAATACTACTCCTATTTCATTAGATATGAAACAGACACAGAAAGGTTTGGTAAATTTCTAAAGACCCAGTCTGAGTCAAATGATCACCATCTACCTGTTCATACCTGTGGTTAATAGTTGTAAGCATGGTGTAGAAGATGAGGACAACTTGCGAATGAGCTTTGTAAATGTTATCTAAAGCTAAGGTAGTTTCTCTCTCATCAAAAAGTTAAGAAATCTAAAAATGTATGAGTACTGTTGAAGTCAAATAAGATATAGAGATGAATACTGAAATTTGAAATGTTTTATTTAGGAAGCAAGAATTGCAATTCAGGGCAAACACAGAGACCAGGCAATCTTCAGTATGACCAAAGAACAAAGAGACAGTTGGGAGTTTTATTAGAGAATTGTTACATACTGTTTTGAAACAAAGCTCATTGGCACTAGAGAAGCTTTTGGACTCTGGCAAGCTCTGGTTGGTGAGTGACGGCAGGAGTAAAACAAGTCTTAGAGTCACAACTGGTTGCTTCAGCAGCTACTGGGTAAAACTGGCCCTGGGGTGACAGCAGGCCATTTCAGCCGCTGTGCTTGTAGAAAATAAATTCGTGGAGTAGGTGCTATGTCCCCCAAGTGTGTTTTCCTCCCTGGCCCCTCAACTCTGATTTAATTGAGTATGTATGGCAAGAATTACCCAATTTGTATTATTAACTTTCACAGTACTTATTTAAAAATGAAACACTATATTAGCTAACAACAGTTTATACAATGGAAAACTTACTAAGTAAGTGTAAAATGCAATAGAAAGGAGTAAAATATGCATATCTGATAGATCAACTCAGAGAAATGAGGTAATCTGTTCAATAGGTTCATAAATGCCATGTTCTGAATATGTCCCTCAAAATTCCTATGTTGAAATCCTAACCCTCAAAGTTTTGGAATTAAGAGGTGGGTGGTGATTAGACCATGAATTCTCATGAATGGGGTTAATGCCGTTTTAAAAGAGGCCTGAAAGAACCTGTTTTCCCCTTACACCATGTGAGGACACAGTGAGAAGTTGCTATATATACACTAGGAAACAGGCCCACAGCAGACACAGAGTCTGCCAGCACCTTCATCTTGGACTTCCCAGCCTCCAGAACTGTGAGCAATAAATGTGTGTTGTTTAGAAGCCACCTACTTTATGTTATTTTGTTATAACAGCCCAGATGGACTAAGACAATAAATATGGTGAAATTATGTAAGAACTGCAATAGACACATAAAATAATTTAATTGGGCTTAAGCTGTCTCTATTTTTTACTTCTGGAAAGATCAACATGCTGAAACATAGTGAAAGATGAAGTATTTGTGAATGAAACAATGCAATCGGTACCATAGAGTGGAACAAAAACTAGCTATTGTTTTTACGACCAAGCAAAATATAGCAGGTCCACACATAACATTGTTTCCTTCAATGTCATTTTGTTATAATATTAATGAGGAAGAAAAATTGATTCCCAGCTGGGGCTGCTGTCTGTGGGGTGTGCACTTTCTCCCCATGTCTGTGTGGGTTTTCTCAGGGGACTCTGGTTTCCTCCCACAACCCAAAGACATTCATGCCAGGTTAACTGGTGTGTCTCAATTGTGTGAGTGTGAGAGTGTGAGTGTGTGTGTGTGAGTGTGCCCTGCCATAGAATGGGGTTGATTCCACCTTGTGCCCTGAGCTGCTGGCATGGGCTCCAGCCACTTGCAACCCTGAACCAGAATCATTGGGTATATAATTACTTTAAATGGTTTTTGTTAATCTTAGATGTATGTATAGATCACATTTATTGAAATGTTTAGTATTAGAAGTGTTTGCGGTCTTTAGAGATTTAGTGGTGTTTTCGTGACCAGAAATATACCCTAGGAACTTAACTGCTGTTTTTATTAATTTACCTACAGTGAAATTGGTTTTGTGTTACCTTGTTTTGCTTAAAGTCACAGTTTCCAAATACCTATATACAATGTTAAGTGAGGACTTACTGTAAGTAGTTTAGATTAAGGAGCTTCCATACACTGACAAACTCATTCAGTGGCTACTGTGTTAGGCACTATGAAAGAGACATCAGATTAGCAGAGAGCAAGGAACATGAGGCTTGTCCCCTGCCTGGATGGTTTTAATGAGAAACTGTGCTCAGGGCAACTTCATGGACATCATGTGACTTGTCCAGTCACACAGAGCCTCTCACTCAGCTAGTCCCTGAGCCTGACTTTAGTGCTCTGAGAACATCATCTTGAAATTTTTAATAATTTTTAAAGAGGGAGCCCTCATTTTTATTTTGCATGGGCCCCCATAAGTTATGCAGCCAATCCTGACAACAAGTGAAGGGAGTGTTATAAAAGGTGGAGCTTTGATGGCATTAAAGGAGTTCATCTAATCTTGGGTAGGTGGTGGGTGTCAGGGAAGTGTCTGAGGAAGCCAGGATGTCCACTGGATGAGGGATGCTCTGTACAGAGTTGCTAGCTTGTCAAAAGTCCTGGGTCATTTTTCTTGTGCTGTATTCCATATTTTCTCTTTGTTTTTGGCTCTTAGCATCTTTGCCATGACACATCTGGTTATGGATCTCTTTGCGTATGTACTTCATGGAGTTTGTTGAATTTCTTGAAAGTGTAGATTCATGTTTTCAGCACATTTAAGAAGTTTTCAGCCATTTATCTTCAAATACTTTTTCATCTCTTTTTCCTCTCTTCTTCTGCTACTCCCACTACACATACTGGTGTACTTAGTGAATCTAGCATTTGTCTGTGGCTCTGCTTCTTTTCATTCATTCTTTTTCTTTTTCCAGATCATATGATCTGTATTGATCTCTCTTCAAACTCTGATTCTTTAGTTCAAATTTAGTGTCAAAACTAAATTTTTCATTTGGGCTATTATATTTTCACCTCCATGATTTCCATATGATTCTCTTTTATCTCTGTATTGATATTTCTCTATTGGATGAGACATTGTCATCAGACCTTCCTGTACTTCTTTAAACATGTTTTCCTCTAGTAAACTGAACAAATTGATAATGGCTGCTTGGAAGTCTTTGCTATTAAATCTGAAATCTGGGCCCTCTCACAGCTATTTGTTTGCTTTTTCTCCTGGTGTACAGGTTATGCTTTCCTGTTTCTTTGTATGCCTCACATTTTATGCTGAAAACTGAACACTTTAGGTAATTGTGATATTGTGAAATATATATTTGTTCTGCATCCCCGTCTCCCTGCATACAACTTTTAAAATCCTTGCAGTCTCCAAAATGTTAACTGCTTTTTTGTATGCTAATGAGTTGGCTAGTGGCTGTCAGCTCCTAGATGGCTTCAAGATGGGGGCTGGTCACTGGAAAGACCAAGGCATGATTTGAGGGTTGAGGCCTCACCACCCATCACTAGTGCTGAAGGTTAAGTTGGTTGCCGGTGGTCAATGATTGAATCAATTATGTCTATGTAATGAAACCTCCATGTAATCCCAAAAGAACAGAGTTTAGGAGCTTCCAGAAAGCTGAACATGTGAAGGTTTCTGGAGGGTGACACACCCAGGGAGAGCATGGAAGCTCCACAAGCCTCTCCCCTGACCTCACCTTAAACACGTCTTCATATCTCTCTTTTGTAACATCCTTTACAGTAAACAGAAAGTGTTTTTCTAAGCTCTGTGAGCAGCTCTAGCAAATTAATTGAACCCAAGGAGGAGGTCCTGGAAACCCTGATTTACAGCTCCTAGGCCAGAAGCACAGGTGAAAAAACCCTGGAGCTTGCTATTGGCACCAAAATTAGGGAGCAGTGTTGTGAGACTGAGCCCTCGACCTATGGGATCTGACGCTATTTGCAGGTAGATAGTGGCAGAATTGGGCTGAATTAGAGGACACACATCTGGTGTCTGCAGCAGAAATGATTACTTGCTCGATGTGTGAGAAATGCCCCCCAAGGTCCATCTGGTGTCAGAAACATGTTGTGAGTGCACAGTAGAAAAAACTGAATTTGTTTCTTCCACTCAGTAACACAGTTGACCCTTGAACAACACAAGTTTGAACTGCACAGGTCCACTTATGCTCAGATAGTTTTCAATAAAGGTAATACCTAGTGCACCTGCCTCTCCTTCCTCCCCTTCCACCTCCTCCACCTGTTCTGCCTCTGCCACCTCTGACACAGCAAGACCAACTGCTCTTCTTCCTCCTCCTTTCCAGCCTATTCAGTACGAAGACGATGAGGATGAAGACCTTTATGATGGTCTACTTCCACTTAATGAACAGTAAAGACATTTTCTCTGCCTTATGATTTTCTTAACATTTTCCTCTAGCTTACTTTACTGTAAGAATATAGTATAAGATACATATAACACACACAATATGTGTTAATCAGCTTTTTACGCTATCAACAAGGCTTTCAGTCAACAGTAGGCCATTAGTAGTTAAGTTTTTGAGGAGTCAAAAGTCTTGTGTGGATTTTCAACAGTGTTGGGTATTGGTGCTCCTAACCTTCATATTATTCAAGGGCCAACTGTATAATGTAGCAGCTGTGGATACTAATACCCTTCACCCTCTCTCCAGGTCTTGTTTTTGTTGCTGTTTGCTCATTTGTATGGTGATTTGCTAGACTATTTTAATGAAATATATTTCCTTTACCAAGTGAAGCCATTGAAGCCTTTGGTGTCATACCTTAGAAGGTTCAGGCTTGGCCTTGCACACAACCCCCTGGGATGACATGGTTTTAGCACAGCTCTCTTTAACTGTCTCTTCTTTCCCTCATTTCTCTAATAAGCTGTCTGCTTCATTTCACATCACACCCAGTAATTGCTGGCTGATTGCTCTATTATTTTTGCTTATGCCCTGGGGCATACCTTGCTCCACAGTCTACTCCCATTAATTTCAGGCAGGGGTAGTTTGGGGACTGTCTTTAAGGCTTGTTCTGACCCAGGAGGGCTCTTGTTAGCTGTCTCTTTTCATAATTCTCTCTGATAAACTCCATGGCCTATGGTTTAGCTTGTTGCTCTTACTGAACAGCATGGTTTTTGAGACTGTTCTGAGGCTTGAACTTCACCACACTTTCACATAAAATCAGTTGCTTTGGTGACATCTTTGGAACTCTCTGTTCCTGTGAAACATCTTTCTCTCTAGCCAAAATATTTGAGCCATACATGGAGGGTTGGGTGGGATGGCAACTTCTAATCTTCTTGGCTTGCCTCTCCCAGAGTGCAATCTCTGCTCTCCAAGTGAGCTCATGTGAGGACAGTTGGGAAGCCAGGATTCCTCCTGGGATAGAGCCTCCACACTGTGAGTAGAACCTGGGTGGAGGAAAGGAGACTTTGACCTCTTGGTCACACTCACCAGAAATTTAGCCTCTTAAATGTGGAGTTGGAAGAGATAAGAACGGCTGGTGTCCTGTGTCACCCAGTGAAATACCATATCCCATGGTTGCAAGCTGAGGGAAGAGAAAGTCCTGTCTTTTTGTCCAAACCTGTCTGGAGTGGAGTTTCTGCCAAGCTGAGTTGGGATTGGGGGTGGGGATGTAGTGAGGAAGATTGCAAGGAGTTTAGGGGTTGTATGCAGGGACACAGGGAGTAGAACATAGCTCAAATGTCATGGACTCTTGCTGTTTTTACCAAGATTTAGTAGGTTTAAAAAATAAATAAATAAAAATGTCTTCTTTTGCTGTATGTCCTTAAGACAATTTCCATAGGCTTTAAATGTGTTCGTTTTTCCAAATAGTTTTTTTTTTTTTCCTTAACGAGTTATGCTTGTTTCCCGGGAGAGTGGGTTCAGAGTTCCTCACACTGCCATCTTGTAAGTTGGTAATATTTCACAAAGCTGATCACAAATTTCTTTTTGAAGTTTTTTTTCTGATTGGCCCGTGTTAACACCACACATCTAAATTCACGTTTTTTTAATCCCATGGCTGTAAATACATTTTTTCCCCCAAATTTCTGTCTCTAGACCCATCCTATTCTTAGGACTCCACTTGTGTATATCCCGCTGCTTTGCTGTTGCCTCTTCTTGAATATCTAAGGGACATCTCAACCTGGACATGGCCCAGATTAAGTTCTGGATTCACTCCCTCCAGTGAATTTTCTCTTCCTTCAATCTTCTTAGTAAAGAGCAACAGCATCTAGAAATTACAGGTCTCCCTTTACTAAGCCACTCTGAATTTGCAACATCATGAATGTATTTGTATCATTAAGAATTCTTCAGTAAGTTTTTGTAGAATGATTGAATGAATTATTCCCATTTTATAGATGATGAAATGGAAGCTTAGGGAGATCAAAGAAATTGCTGGATTTGAATCCAGCCTGAACAGCAATTATTATTATTATTATTTGTATTATTATTATTTTTCTTCTCTTCCTTCTTCTTCTTCTTATTTTTCTTCTCCTCCTCCTCCTCCTTCTTCCTCTTCTTCTTCTTGTTTTTCTCCTCCTCTTCCTCCTTGTTCTTCTACTTCTTCTTATCTTCATCTTCTTCTCCTCCTCCTCCCCTTCCCCTTCTCCTTCCCCTCCCCATTCCCCTTTTCCTTCTCCTTCTTCTTCAGGAGTTCAAGACCACCCTGGCCAACATGGTGAAACCCTGTCTCTACTAATATATATATATACACACACACACACACATACACACACACACACACACACACATATATAAAAAAAATTAGCCAGTGTGGTGGTGGGCACCTGTAATCCCAGCTACTCATAAGGCTGAGGCAAAGAACTACTTGAACCTGGGAGGTGGAAGTTGCAGTGAGCCAAGATCATGCCACTGCACTCCAGCCTGGGTGACGCAGCAAGACTCTGTCTCAAAAAAAAAGAACAAAAATAATGGAAGAAAGGAAGGAAGGAAGAAAAGAGGGAAGGAAGGAAGAAAAGAGGGAAGGAAGGAAGGAGGGAAAGAAAGAGAGAGAGAAAGAAAGAAAGAAAGAAAGAAAAAAGGAAGGAAGGAAGGAAGGGAGGGAGGGAGGGAAGAAAGAGAGGGAGGGAGGGAGGGAAGGAAAGAAGGAAGGAAGAAAGAAAGAAAGAAAGACAGAGAGAAAGAAAGACAGAAAGAAAGATAGGAAGAAAGAAAGAAAGCAAAGGAGAGAAATTAGCTCACATGCTTGTGGAGCCTGGCAAGTCTGAATTGTGCAGGGCAAGGCAGTAGGCTGCAGACCCAGAGAAGAGTTGCTGTTGCAGATGGAGTCCAAAGGCAGTCTGGAGGTGAGAGATCCAAGATCAACCAGATCAAGGTGTCTGCAGAGCTGGTTTCTCCTGAGGCCTTTCTCCCTGCCTTGTACTGTGTCCTCATATAGTCTCCCTTCTGTATGTGTCTGTGTCTACATTTCCTCCTATGAGGTAATTAAAGTAAAATGAAGTCATATCAGCCCACCCATAAGACCTCATTTTTCCTTATCACCTCTGTAAAGGCCCTATCTCCAAATACAGTCCTGTTCTGAGAGGCTGGGTGTTAGGATTTCAACATATAAATTTGAGGGGGACACAACTTAGTCCATAAAAAACAACGCAGCCCATAACAGAGTGCCATATTATTTAGTATGTCAAATAGATCTGAGAAGGGAAAACTGGAGCCACTGAGGAGAAATTTTTTAAAATCAGCTTTTCTAGCAAGAATAAAGAGGACAGGGATATGTGAGAGGAAGCGCTCAACCTCCAAACAGCACAACTGGCTGTGGAAAGCAAAGAACAAGAGGTTCATTAGGGCAGAACGCCGAGTCAGTTGGGAGACTGTGGGCCACCCAGAGGAAAGGACACATGAGGAGATTGGTGCTTGGTTTTGGACAGGCAACGTCTGCAGTTCTGAATGGTGGAAAAAGTGAGTGGTAGCCAACAAGTAGGTGGAGCTGGAATTTGAGACAGACATCGGAGTTGGACAGAGATTCTGGAGTCATCGGAATTTTGGTGATAGTTGAAGATGTTACATTCAGGGAAAGAATGTAAAGAGAAAAACACTGAGGAAAGCTCTTGTGGAAAGAGTAAAAAGAACCAGAGGAGATGCAAAGAGGAAGGATAACTTATGGGTAAGAAAGACTCAGAAAATAGAAAGCAGTGAAGATCACATCAAACTTCTCAAACACTTAATTCATAACAAAACTTTTTGGACTAATATTATCTAAGAATTAGGCCTCTCCCTGGAGCTATCAGCACTTACGTCCCCACTAAGTGGAATTGGGAAGAGAAGCTGGGTGTGCATCGGGTTTATTAAAAGCAGCAGCCCTGTGAAGCTCCACCTGCCTACAAAATCCCAAGGGGGCAATGTCAATCCAGAAATACATACCATGACTTAGACCATGCCACCACTCCTTACTTTTCCTCCTTCCTGTTCTTTTCTCAAATGTACAGAAAGAGTGAGCATAGTGCACACACCATATTTAAAAGTTCCACATTCCCCAAAACTGTAGGCCAGAGAACCAATATTATATTTGATCATCATTTGACCTCAGACATAGTGATTAATTTTCCAGGCCTCAGTGGCCACCTTGCCCCATCTGCTGCCTACAGATGGCTGCAGGATCTCTGTCAGCAATGTCATGTCCCTCCTGGTGTTAGTCTAGCCTGGCACTGGTTACTTAGCAGCAAGAGATACTGCTATATCACATCTATAAAGGTAGCCAAAATCCAGACTACTGACAAGGATCCAGGAGGTACAATTTTATCACTCTAGCTGTCAAAAAGTCAGAACATATTCTAATATACCCTCTCCAAAAAGTTTTAATGTATTCTATTAAGAAATGTTTTCTACAGAAAATACAAATCTAAATGTATTGCATAAATCTATAGGAAAATGTTATTTGTTTGAAAAAAATATTCTGTCACAAGAACAAAAAGTTTTTTACTTATATTTGATCATGTGAGCCATAGTTGTGTAAAACTGGAAAAACGTTTATGTCTTATTGCTTAACAGGTATTGAATATTTCAAATAGCCAAGTCTTTTTCTCTGAAACAGGCAGGTATTTATAGAAGGGCAAACATGATTTTGTGAATTTGGTAATAATTGTTCCTCCCATCTCTTTATTGCCCAAACTCAACATGTCTGTTTGCAAACATGGAAGACTCCTGTGGAACCCTTCTGGCTGGGTTTCTGCTGTCTTCTTTCTGATCACTAGATGGCACTCTATCCATATTACTTCACGGATGAGGAGGCCCAACACTGGATTATGGCGAAGTTATAGCCTTAGAAGAAAAGAGCATAATAATAGTGGATGTGATTTAGAAAGACACTGGAAAGATGAGGGAAGCAAAGGAAGTGGTTTTTCAGTAATAGTTACACAGAAACAGCAAGGAGGTGTTTATACACGTATCTTTTCTGTACATCTGCTCCAAGTAAGGAAGGCGTTTCCTAGCTAGGTCAGATCTCCAAATTCAGCCTAGGTGGAATTGAACCAAAATGCTTGAAGTAGTAGGTGGCCCATCACCCTCAGACACAGGATGAAAGCGGACTTCTCTGCTGCACTCAACAACCCATCTAAAAACAGTACCTCCTTAGGAAATGTCCTCTAATAGTCATTTAATCAATGAAAACTGGTCACAGGCTGTGTCTTATACAGGACACTGGGAGCACACAATACACACTCACAACAAGCTATTTACTTAGTAGCAACGTGTGCGGAATTGGTCTGGTGAGTGTTACAGTTCTTAAAGATGGTGTGTCTGGAGCTTGTTCCTTCAGATGTTCAGATGTGTCTGGAGTTTCTTCCTTCCGGTGGGTTCGTGGTCTCGCTGACTTCAGGAATGAAGCCACAGACCTTCACAGTGAGTGTTACAGCTCTTAAAGGTGGCGCGTCTGGAGTTGTTTGTTCCTCCCGGTGGGTTCCTGGTCTCCCTGACTTGAGGAGTGAAGTGGCAGACCTTCTCAGTGAGTGTTACAGCTCATAAAGGTAATGCGGACCCAAAGGGTGAGCAGCAGCAAGATTTATTACGAAGAGTGAAAGATGAATCTTTAGAAAGATATGAAGAGCATCAAAGATAGTAAGTCCGTTGTAAATAACCCATATATTAAAAACATTTTTCCTATTCAAAAAAACTTTTGAAAGGTTATTTACTATTTACAGCAAAATAATAAAGTTTTGTTTTGTTTTAAAATGTTTTAGTTACACATTTCACTTCTACATGTTTTGTAAAGGTTTCACAAAACATATAGAAGTGAAATGTATAACAATGATAGTGCAAAGGATTACAAGAAGAAATGGAATTATAAAGTTATAAAGTGTTTAGATTAAATGTGAAGGGGTATAATATTATTTAATTATAGACTGTGATAAATTAAACATGCATATAGCTAACCATGCAGTTATCATTATGAAAGTAAAACGAGGTAAAACTAATAAGACAATAGCCGCGATAAAGTCGAACACTAAATATCAATCAATTAATTCAAAACAAGGCAGAAAAAGAAAAAAAAACATAAAAAGGAAGAGAATACAGATTTATTTTAACCATACTGATATTTGCAATAAATAGAAATATTCAAAACATATTAAAAACAGAGAGTGTTAGTCTGGATTTTAAAAAGTAAGTCTTTCTGAAAGGAACCCAGTTGAATAAAGATCTGTCACACAAACATAAGTATGCTGGAGGGACTACAATAACACTGGCAAAGTAAACTTTAAAACAAGGGTTATGGCTGGGTGTGGTGGCTCACACCTGTAATCCCAGCACTCTGGGAGGCCGGGGGGGATGGATCACTCGAGGTCAGGAGTTCGAGATCAGCCTAGACCACATAGTGAAACCCAGTCTCTACTAAAACAACAGCAACAACACAAAAATTAGCTGGGCATGGCAGTGGGCACCTGTAAGCCCAGCTACTCAGGAGGCTGAGACAGGAGAATAACTTGAACCTGGGAGGTGGCGATTGCAGTGAGCCAAGATCGCACCACTGTACTCCAGCCTGCGTGACAAGAGTGAAACTCCATCTCAAAATAAATAAATAAAATGAAACAAGGGATGTTACCAGGAATGAAGGGAGACATTCCATAATAATAAAGGAAACAGTTCATGAAAAAGACATAAACATCCTAATTACATATGTGTCTTTGATATTCTTTGAATATCTGTCCCCTCCAAAACTCACATTGAAATTGGATCCCCAGTGTTGGAGTTGGTGCCTGATGGGAGCTGTTTGGGTCATGGGGGTGGATCCCTCAGGAATAAGTTCGTGCCACCTTGTGGTAATGAGTGAGTTCCCACTCGATTCACTTCCACGAGAACAGGTTGTTGAAAAGAACCTGGCATCTCCTCCCCCATCTCTCTACCTCTCTCTCTCTCCATGTGATGCTTGCTCCCCTTCACTTTCCACCATGAGTGGAAGCAGCCTGAAGCTCTCCCCAGAAGCAGACGCTGATGCCATGCTTCTTGTACAGCCTGCAGAACTGTGAGCCAAATACTCTTCTTTTCTTTATAAATTACCCAGCCTTACATATTTCTGTATAGCAACACAAACGAATTAAGACAACCTGGTAACAGAACTTCAAACTCATGGAGCAAAAATTGATAGAATTAAAAGAGAAATAGACAAATCCACAATTATAGTCAGAGATTTCAACCCTCTCTCAATCCTTGACAGAAAAAGTAGGCAGAAATTTTAATAAGGATATAGAAGGCTTATCATTTGACTTGGCCTAACATTTATATAAAATTTGATTCCAAACCCAGAAACCACACATTCTTTACAATTGCATGTGAAACATTCATCAAGATAGACGATATTCTGTAACATGAAACAAGTCCCAAAATATTTAAAAGAATTGAAATTATATATTGATTTCTGACCACAACACAAAAAAAATTGCAGCAGAAAGATATTTAAACAATCCCCAGATATTTGGAAATGAAGCAACACATCCAAATAATCCATACCTAAATAAATAAGTATTATTTATCACAATAAATCACAAAAAGTGAAAAATAGTTTGAATGGAATGAACATGAAAATGGAATGAATATATGAAAATTTATGGGATGCAGCTACAAAGGGAAATTTGTAGCCTTAAATACATATTATAGGACAAAAAATCTGAAATCAGTGACCTCAGTTTCTACCACAGGAAGCTAGGATAATAAGAGCCAAGGAAGAAAATAATAAAAAAGAGTGGAAATCAATCACCTAGAGAAGGTCAGAAAGTGGAAACCAAAGCCAGTTATTTGAAACAATAAATAAAATTGGTGAGCCTCTTTAGAATAAGAAAATTACCAATATCATGAATGAACTACAGGATGTGATTATATTTCTGACAGGTATTAAATGCATAATAAGAAAATATTATGAATGGCTTTATGCCAATGATAAGCTAGATGAAAGGGACAAATTTTTTGAAAGTCACAATTACCAAAATTGACTCAAGGAGAAATTGAAAACCTGTTCTACATAAATTAAGTAAATCAAATTCGTAGTTAAAACCTTACAACACATTAACTGCAGATTCAGATGGCTTTGCTGGTGAATTTTATCAAACATTCAAGAATGTGGTATTATCAATTCTACACAAATGTTTTAAAAAATAAAACGAAAGAATAAGAAACACTTTCCAATTCATTTTATATGACCAACATCTTCTCATACAATAGCCAAAGATAAGAAAAGCAAACTATGCACTGATATCCCTCACTAATATCAACACAAAATTCCTTAACAAAGTGTTAGCAAATCTGACCCAGCTAAATATCGATAGGATCAAACCTATCCAAGTGGGATCACTTGAATCATGTGGGATTTATCCTAGAATTCTAAGGTTAGCGTAACGTTCAGAAATTAGTGATTGTAACTCACTGAATAGAAGATTTTTTAAACACACCTATATGATCACCCCAACAGATGCATAAAAAGCATTTGATGAAGTTTAGCACTTCTTAATAATCAAAACTAAGCAAGTTAGGAAAAGAAGAGAACTTTCTCAACCTGATAGTGGGAATCTATGCAAAATCTACAGCTCATATCACAGGTAATAGTGAAAGACTGAATCCATGAGTCTAAGATCAGTACTAAGAAGACAAAGATGTTCACTCTTGTCACTTGCCTAGGAGGTCCAAATTGGGCAATTTGACAAAGAAAGGAAGCAGACTACACACCTACTGGGGAAAAGGAAAAAAACAAAAAACAAAAAACAAAACCTGTCTGCATTAACATAACATAAACTGAGAGAAAAAAGCCAGGCAGTACATGTTGTATTTAGACCTCACGAAGACAGTTGGCAAGTCATTTGAATTGCCTGGGGCTGGAGGTGATACGAAGTTTGACTGGAAAGTGACAAAAGTGATAGACACGTTCCATTTTTATATTTTGGTGGGGGGTTATATAGGTGTACATATTTGCCAAAATCCATTGAGCTTCATGTTTAAAATATATGCATTTTATCGAACGTAAATTGTATCTCAATCAATATTCTTTGTTCCAAAAGCACACATGCAGTTGAAAAAGTTAGGTTTATTGTTCATTGTAGCAAGGGAGAACCCACAGCATAGGGACTGTGGGGTGTCTCTGAAAGAGGCTGTTAGAAAGGGCATATAGGATTTGGGCTTGCATTAGGTGGTTTTGGGGAGGGTTTAAGGAAGCAGAGTTTGCCCTGGAGAGTATAGTATCGGGCAGCTGGAGTAATTCTATTTTTGTGGCCTGAGCAGTGTGCATGCTTTGCACGTGTTCAAACATGATTATGAAATTGTCTGGTTTATGTCTTGATCCACCCCAGTCACACAGTAGCCTTGTCTGATGTTGATGTCAGGCTTAACCAAGGCTTACCTTTGAGTGCATGTCTGCTCACAGCTACACTAAGACCTGGAGGCGAGTACCAGGCTGGCTCCCAGGATCAGAGGCTGCTTTTCTGCTTCTTATCTCAGTAAAGTGATTTTAAAACCTCATTTTGAAACAGGCAGAACCTTCAAAGCATCCTGAGAATGCAACCTAAAACCATATGCTAAACTCTTCATGCTTACTCTGTAGGCAAGATCCTGTGCACCGGGCAGATGTACTCGCGGTATTTACTGCTCTAACATCAGATTCTGAATTCCTGCTGATATTTACCAGCTACTGGCTCAAGTTGCCTAGTAATGATGAATATTTCTCTTTCATTGGTGTACACATTGTGAAAAATTCATTCTTCGTCTAGCTTTTGTCTATCATAACTCTTGGTGGACTTTTAATACCAAAACATATTTAATTCAGTGACTCTGTGTCTTGAGGGGAAACATTGTTTTCTGGTATGCAATTTATATTCTCATCACAGAAGGAATCTTTAACACTTAATGTAGCCAGTGAGTTTCCTGCTGAATAACTAAATGTGTAACACAAGAGCCTATAGATATATGTGTGATGTCATTCTTTTGAAATTCTACAACACTGTGTTCTGAGTACTTTCATTCTGGCTAATTCAGGTAATTCTCATTCTTTAGATGAAATATTTAAATGCTGCTTGTTGTCACTCATGTGGTGGAATGACACATTTTCTTTACAAGGAAATCAGGGTTTTGAACATTTTGTTCTCTTGATAATTGAAAATAAGTTTCAGAAATTTCCTACTGCTCCAAAAAACAAAGTGTTCAAAAGTCTATGTTGGGCAGGTGCAGTGGCTCACGCCTGTAATCCCAGCACTTTGGGATGCCGAGGGTGTGGATGACCTGAGGTCAGGAGTTTGATGGCAAAACCCCATCTCTACTAAACATACAAAAATTAGCTGAGTGTGTTGGCACACGCGCCTGTAATCCTGGCTACTCGGGAGGCTGAGGCAGGAGAATCGTTTGAACTCGGGAGGTGGAAGTTTCAGTGAACCAAGATTGCACCTCTGCACTCCAGCCTGAGAGACAGAGCGAGACTCCACCTCAAAAAAACAAACAGACAAACAAAAGGATCTCAGAAATTAGCAGGTCTTGTTTTGTGCCCCTCCAATGTACCACCTAAGAATGAAGGGCCAGAGGAGAACTGGTGTTTCCTGTCTTATCTATACCTCATCAAAATCATCTTGAATAAACATGCAATCTAAATAAATAGTGTTCTTGCCTTGGCCTTAGCTGCCCTTGACCTTGGGACTTAATAGTGCCTAGGGATTGGGTAGTTATTTCTACTTTTCCCTACCTTGTCTGAAACCAAAACTCAGATACCCTTTGAGGTTGGAGAATTTAGAACTGTGAGTGACAAATGGTGGCTTCAGCAGGGACCACTGTGATGAGTTCCCTCTTGGGGAGGCCTGTGGTGTTTCCTGCCAACCCACTCACTTCTGCCAGGAACATCTCCAGCCTCTTCTAAGAGAAGGGTTGATTATTACAGGGAGGTCTATTGGTCCTGAAGGAAAATTTCCCTCCTTCTTTCCCAGTGATCAGCATATACTGAGAGGTATCAGCAAAGTAGTTTTGAAAGAGTTCAGATCCCAAAAGGCCTTTCTGCACATTATCCCTAGGGCAATGATGACTGATTTCCAACCAATAAATAAGGGGGATCACTTAAATGATTCATCTCAGTTATGTTTCCCACCTACACAGAGAAGCTGTGGTAACAATACTCATTGCTGAAAAATATTTTTAAAGGAAAATTATTTCTAAACAGACACCCAGCTATACTAATAGTCTTTTATCAATTATTGGGAGAAAAAGAAAATTTTTTAAAGCTTATAGATTTGTGTGTGGGCAATAGCCTATCTCAAGAATGTTAAAATTATTGAGACTGCTGACCTTCGAAATGTTGACTTGTATCTCCTCTTCCCAACACATCTGGTGCAGGTTTAAGTATGGGTAGAGGCCCAAGGATCTATGATTATTTAATTTTTGTGGGAATTCAGATCACTTGTAAAGGCACCAATCAAACATCCACAAACATTTTATTTTTATTAAAATGATAGTTCTTGAAGACACGTTCCCCTCCAAGTGAGCATAAAATGTCATTACATGCAGTGATAAACACATGAAATTTGAGAAATATAAAATAGTGCATTAAATTTTAAATTCCTTATGTATCTTCTGCCATGCTTCTGTTAATAAGTCAAATTTGACCAATATCACTGTTTTCCACTTATGATAATAATCTCTGTGCTAATGTGGTTAAAGAGAAACCACATTGCCTATAAGGTTTAAGTCAAACTATGATGGCTTCCTCTGTTTATGAAGTATTAATTTTCCCTTCTCTTATAATGATATGGCTAATTCTAAAACTACAAACTATAACTATCCAGACATTGTGGTATGTTATAAAGATAAACATGTAGGTTGAGGGAATGTAATTGAAGTTCAGAAATAAATCCTTACATTGATGGTCAATTGTTTTTTACTAGAATTACAAAATGATTCAATAGGAGAAGAATAGCCTTTTCAACAGATGGTGCTGGAACAATTGGCTATCCACACTGTTAAATTAAGTTGGGCCTAAAGCTGTTTGCTTACTTACTTTAAGTACAGCCTAAAGGTTTCTCCATACATAATGAGTTGTAATCCAACTTGATGTGTAAAGAGACTATAACCTATTCTTATAACAAGTAGCTGAGTCTCTTCTGTCAATCACATGCAGCCAACTCTTCAAACCAAGTTAAAATAAGGCAGACTCTGAGCTGTACCTCATTTCCATTTTCTGTAAGTCACTTTCCTTTTTCTGTCTATAAATAGCATCTGATCATGTGGCAGCTCTGAAGTTTCTCTGAACCTATTCTGGTTCTGGGGACTTCCCAATTCATGAATTGTTCTTTGCTCAATCAAACTGTGTTACATTTAATTTGTCAGAAGTTTTTCTTTTTAGCAATACCTAAATGAATATATTTAGACCCCTACCTCACACCACATACAAAAACTGACTCAAAATGAATGACAAACCTAAATGTGAGACTTAAGATAATAAAACTTAGAGATGCCTATGACCTTTGTGAACTTGGGTTAGAATATGGTTTCAGAAAAGTGCAAAGAGGCTGGGCATGGTGGCTCATGCCAGTAATCCCAGCACTTTGGGAGGCAGAGGCAGGCGGATCATGAAGTCAGGAGATGGAGACCATCCTGGCTAACGTGGTGAAACCCCATCTCTACTAAAAATACCAAAAAAGTAGCTGGGCATGGTGGCAGGTGCTTCTAGTCCCAGCTACTTGGGAGGCTGAGGAAGGAGAATGGCATGAACCTGGGAGGCAGAGCTTGCAGTGAGCCAAGATTGTGCCAGTGCACTCAAGCCTGGGAGACAGAGTGAGACTTCATCTCAAAAAAAAAGAAAAAAAATGCAAAGAATGTTTTCTTTCCTGCTTGAATTAAAAACTTGATGTCTCAGGAATTAAGGAAGGAGATTATAAATAAATACTCAACTATGACAGACAGGAGCAGCCTTCAAACCAAGTCATCTCCTCAGAAACATTTTACAATGTACAGGGGTTAAAAGTAACAATATGAAATTAAGGAAATCAGTACAGAAAAAAGGTAGCAAGATCTGTTTTTTGTTTTATTTTCTAAGTATCTGTAGGTATTTGTTTTTCTTCTTCTGGCCAGAATTTTTTATTTATAGCACAAATCTTAGTAAAAACAACCCTGGCTTTTTCAATATATTACATTCCTTCACCACAATTTTTGTTACTATAGTTAATTTTTGCTTAGAGCATGATATGGTTTGCCTCTGTGTCCCCACACAAATCTCATCTAGAATTGTAATCCCTATGTGTCAATGAAGGGAGGTGATTTGATCATGGAGATGGTTTCCCCATGCTGTTCTCATAGTAGTGAGTGAATTCTCATGAAATCTGATGGTTTTATAAGGGGCTCTTCCCACTTCGCTCTTTGCTCACTTTTGCCTGCAACTATGTAAGATGTGCCTGCTTTGTCTTTCACCATGATTGTAAGTTTCCTGAGGCCTTTCCAACCACATGGAACTGTGAGTCAATTAAACCTTTTTCCTTTAAAAATTATCCAGTCTCTGGCATTTCTTTATAGTTGTGTGAAAATGGATTAATACCGAGTGCATCATTGAGAAGCCAAATACAGGCTGGGCGCGGTGGCTCAAGCCTGTAATCCCAGCACTTTGGGAGGCCGAGATGGGTGGATCACGAGGTAAGGAGATCAAGACCATTCTGGCTAACCTGGTGAAACCCCGTCTCTACTAAAAAATACAAAAAATTAGCAGGGCAAGGTGGCGGGCCCTGTAGTCCCAGCTACTCGGGAGGCTGAGGCAGGAGAATGGCATAAACCCGGGAGGCAGAGCTTGCAGTGAGCTGAAATCCAGCCACTGCACTCCAGCCTGGGTGACAGAGCGAGACTCTGTCTCAAAAAAAAAAAAAAAAAAAAAAAAGGAGAGAGAAGGCAAATACCAAAATATTTAAACTATGCCCCTACCCTGAAATAGCTTTGTTTCCTTTTTTATTTTCCTCTTTTTATCTTTAATGCCTTTGGTAGTTTTTATTTTAAATATAGTGTGAATATAATCTGTGTCTTTCTTCTTTTAACATTTATGCTTCTGTCTCACATCCTTGATACATGCAGTCACTTGTGTAGTCATTGATCTTGCTGACAAAGCCCTCACTCTATGTGTGTTTCCTGTTTTGCTTTTAATTGTATAAAATTGTATACTCTCAACACGTAATTAAAAAAAAAACACTTGTAGAATGTAAGAATACTTTATTAACTACTCTTATTTTAATCCATTCACCTTTTTCTTCTAAAAATGGTCCCAATTCTATTGGTAGATTTGCTATTGAATACATAGCTGATTATTTTGAAATAATTCTTCTCAATTGTAAAGTAATTGGGTGAGTAGCTCTGAAAAATTTTGTAGCAGCAGCTAATTTTCTGCTGTTAATGCTGACTACCACCTCTTTAAAAATCATTTCCTGGTTCCTCTTCTCAGTGTAGTCACACTCTGGTAGGAAAATCTACTTGTGCTGATTATAGGAGAAAAAAGTAAAAACAAATATTTGCCAGTTTTCTGCTAGCATTTTCTCATATTTTCCAAGAATGTGCCTGTTGTCAGCTTTTATATTTACTTCTGCTTGGTTTCTATTTTGGTTGTTTTTCTCTGGGTCCAGAGCTCTAGTTTTAGAATCTACCATAATGGTTTTATTTCTCATCTGAAACTTAATCTCACCCTTCCTACCTGATTGAAAACCCTGGAGTCCAGTCATGTGAACCTACCTACTCCCTGCTGCTTCAGAAATCGACCCCAGCCTGCCACCATGGAGACCATCTTAATGTTCAGCATGAGTTTGGAAATCAGCATCATAGAGAGGTGGTGGAGGTGCAGATGAGATGACACTTTGTTGAAGCTGACTAAAATTTTACTACCCAAGGAAAAAAATAACACAACGTCTTAACTAGGGAATTAGGATAGAATCTGTGGACACTGAGGGAGATCATGACAATATGAAAAATTATTTTAGAGAAAGAAGGATTAACAGACTCTCTTCTCTTTTAGTCAAAGTTTGCATTGGCACCAAGACAGACTTTATCAAAATGGTGAAGCTATTGATTCGGGCATAGCTGAAAATCAGAAATAGTGGCTAAAAGGCACATTGGATGTTTGGTAGAAAACACCTTTTATTTCTAACTTCCACTGGAAAATTGTATAAGTGTAAGCTATTGTAGATGTTTGGAATGGTAAAACCAGAAGCTAAGTTTTGATGTCTTTAGTTTTATAGAAGTTTGTTGGAATGATGGTAATATTTGATACACTCTTATGCACTCAAATCAATACATTTGTATTTTCTCTTGTTTCCCCTCCCCACTCACCCTAGTGTATATACAAGTGCACACACACACATATGCACAGTTTTTAATATTAATAAAGAATTAATATTCTTTATTGGTGACTATAAGATGGCTAGAAAATCAGGGCTCCAGGTTTCCTTCCAATTGCTTCCAAACCCTGCATTTGACCACACATCTTAGTACCACTCTTGGACCCAGGAAAGCTTGCCTCCTATCCAGGTCTTGTGTCTGAGGACCACCCATCCCCAATGCATTGGAGTATCTTCCTTGAAGAAATACCCTCTCCAGTGCCCGGGACTTGGTCATGTGTGGGTCCTGGTTGCTGAAAGTGACTTCCTAGAAAGTTCCTAAGGCTGCATTCAGTGCCTACTCTGTATTCCTTTCCCTCCTGCCCCAAACACATAGTTCCTGTTGGCCAGCTTGGTATTTCTTTTGTGGGATTGTGTAAAATTGGACTGTAAGAACAGTAGTTGGTTTGGGGTGAGTCACAATGGAAGTGAGGAGTGCAGGGATTTGGATTTCAACAGTCCACTGGCTACTTTTGCATATTGAGCCAAGTTTGGGCCAATCTGTTGACTTCCAACTGACCACAGGCCCTTCTCATCTATAGCCCCAAGGCACTGGGGAGGGGGTGTTGGTAGGTATCCTTTACCCTGTACTCCCACTCCCCCATGGCAGGGACCCAGGGCAGTCCCCTTCTGCCCTCTGCAGACTCCATACCATATCAGGCAGTTTTCTGGGGATGGCCTTACCTATATCTTCTGCACCTTCTCAAGGCTTTCAACATCATTGTCCATAAGCTAACAGTCCTCTCCAACTGATGTCCTCTCTTGCCTCCAATTGATGTAGTGATAGCATGCTCTTCCCGGAAGTCTTAAGGCATTCCAAATGAAAGATGGACATTCCATGAGTAAATGATACTGGTCTTCTATACTTCCTTGCTGGTGTTGGTGGGTAGAAGGCAGGGTTTAATCCACACTAAAATAAGTCACATCCTAGGAATGCACCCTGCTTGGATGGCCTACAGAGTTGAAAATAAGACACAGTTGGAAGTTTTATTGTTCTACATCTATGCTAAAAAATTCCAAACAATACATTTAACATGACCAAAAAAAAAAAAAAAAAGAATTTTAATTCAGATTTTCCTGCAGGTAAGAATTGCATTTAGTAGTCATAATCATGGAGCATGACAGCAACCTTGGTGAGAACTACTGACACCAGTAATCATAAGTGACATGGTGGGCGGAGCAGTGTCGGGAATGATGATATACCCAGCATTAAATACATGCTATTAGGGAACTGCAGAAGCAGGAAGGGTGATATCGCTTCAACACAACAGCTTCCAAAGAGCCATGGCATTGTGAGCAATAACAGCATTGCTACTTCTTTCTTGATGATTGGAGCTATAAAATGAGCCACGAATGACACATTTAACAACAAAGAACATAGTAATAAAATGATAGCTATAGACCTGTACCAGAAGAAATGATGGCCAGACACTACAGAGAATCTTCATGTTCACAAATAGAACAATAAACATCATTCTAAATCTTCATTAATAAATCAGTATACCTCATATGAGCTCAAGAACTTTGCAATACATTTAAAAAAAATAAAATTGTGTATATAAACAGGGGCCCAACCTCTATATGCTGAGTCTAAACATGCCAATATGGAGATGAGAGACCTGTTCCAGCCCCTGTGGTTTTCATATTCTCTCTGAATTCATTAATCCTCTCAAAACAGTGTTTATTATCCACCCCTAGTCAATAGACAAATACATAAAAATCAAAAGGGAAATAAAGCATAGGCTTCTTTCTTAATTGGAAGAGAGCTGTGAGCAAGACGAATGATCTATGGAGAACTCCACTGCAAGTTATAGCAGAAGGCTTGCAATTACTTACAGAAAGAAATTGCATGTTTATAATAATTGAGTAGAAAGAAGCATCTCAATGCTGTGCTCTCTCATATTCCATGTGGATAATTTGATAGGATTCTTTAAAGTAGTCTTGGTTATGAACTTTCTGTCTTGTATAAAAATGTTTCTAAGTCTTTCTACCAAAATAAAAAAAGAACATTCACACTTTTGCAATCCTTGGTATTAACTTTTTCCGCGGCAGCGATAATCAGGGCACTGGAGTTGTGATTTGTGAATCCTGGATCTGCTTTAGGGATAAATTTTAACAGAAACTTCAGGCTTTAGTTTTAAATAATATTTAATTAAATAAATCATTAAATACATGTCATGGTTAATACTGAGTGTCAACTTGATTGGATTGAAGGATGCAAAGTATTGTTCCTGAGTGTGTCTGTGAGGTTGTTGCCAAAGGACATTAATATATGAGTCAGTGGACCGGGAGGGGCAGACTTGCCCTTAATCTGGGTGGGTGCCACGTAATCAGTTGCCAGCACAGCTAGAATTAAGCAAGCAGAAGAACGTGGAAGGACTAGATTGGCTAAGTCTTCCGACATTCATCTTTCTCCCGTGCTGGAGGCTTCCTGCCTTCAAACATCAGACTCTTTAGCTTTTAGACTCTTGGATTTACACCAGTGATTTGCCAGGGGTTCTTGGGCCTTCAGCCACAGACTGAAGGCTGCAGTCTCAGCTTCTCTACTTCTGAGGATTTGGGACTCGGACTGGCTTCTTTGCTCTTCAGCTTGCAAATGGCCTATTGTGGGACTTAACCTTGTGATCGTGTGAGTCAATTCTCCTTAATAAACTCCCTTTCACACATACAGATATCCGGTTAGTCCTATCCCTCTAGAGAACCCTGACTAATACAATGCATTTAATATAATTTAATAAAATTTGATTAAAATGAAAATGGCAATATAAGACACAGACCCAAGGAGACCAATAATTTGTTTACTCTTTAGGGTATTCAGACACAGAATAAAATTAAGAAATTTAACAATTGATTTGTGATTTTGGTAGCCACTTTCCAAATGAATGTTCAAACAAACGCATTTCTTTTTCACTCAGAAGAATTGGATTTAGTGGGTTTCCATCCCTAAAAATACTAACTTTTTTATCTTGAAATATGAAAAGTTATTTATTCCCTTGAATGTGCCATAGCTTCCCACCTCTGTGCTATAGTTATCTCTGAGTGGCTCCTGTCTTAATAATCTGCCTTAACCTGTTGGTGCTCAGTTCTGTGATTTCCCTTCTTTGCCAAAACTTTGTGTCATCGAACCGATCTTTCTCTCCTTATTCAGTGTATTTCTATCTATTGAGTCTGTAATGGTTAATTTCATGTTAACTTAACTGGGCCAGGGGTGCCTAGGCACTGGGCTGGACATCATCCTGGGTGTTTCTGTGCAGGTGTTTCTGGATGAGTAAAGCACATTGCCTCTCTGATGTGGAGGTCCGGGGGCCCAATCCAACCAACTGAGATCTGAATAGAACAAAAAGGCTGAGAAGAGGGAACTCTTCCTTCATGATGGCCTTCAAGCTGGGGCATTATTTTTATTCCTTCCCTTGAAACTCAAACTAAAACATCACTTTGGCCTGAGTCTCAAGCCTGCAGGCCTATGGACTGAAAGTATGTCATCAGCTCGCCTGGGTTTCTAGCTTGCAACTCACTCTGAAAATCTTGGGACTTAGATTCCATAATCTCATGAGCTAATCCCTTATAATAAAACTCTTTTGATTTATCTAATACAGGGTCATTTTCTATATTGAAAAAAATAAAGAAAAGAAAAATGAGTGAGTCTTGTTGCTTCTTACCAAAAGAAAACAAAACAAAAAACCAGAAACAAATTTATAATTTTATTGGACCCCAGTGCCACCTCTCGTCATCATCTTCATTTTTTGATTCATTCTCTATCTTAGGTGTCAGTGGTCTGTGGCCACAATCCCATTTCCTAAATGCTGGGTTTTGGATCCTTTACAAATCTGGCTTCTCCCCACTCCACGGAAATTGTAGTTAGGAGGAAATCAATGGCCTCTTGATTGCAAAGACCTTTGTTCCCTTTTCAGTTCTTATTCTTTTGGCCCCTTTTGTGTTAACATTGCTAGTAAAATATTCCTTTAAAATTACAAAAGGCCAGGTGTGGTGACTGTCTCATGTGTCCATATGAAGAGACCCCCAAACAGGCTTTGTGTGAGCAACAAGGCTGTTTATTTCACCTGGGTGCAGGTGGGCTGAGTTTGAAAAAGGAGTCAGCAAGGGTGGTGGGATTATCATTAGTTCTTATAGGTTTTGGGATAGGCAGTAGAGTTAAGAGCAATATTTTTGGGGCAGGGGGTGGATCTCACAAAGTACATTCTTAAGCGTGGGGAGAATTACAAAGAAGGAAGGATGGGGGAGATCATAAAGAATCTTCTTAAGGGTAGGGGAGATTACAAAGTACATTGATCAGTTAGGGTGGGGCAGAAACAAATCATAATGGTGGAATGTCATCAGTTAAGGCTAATTTCACTTCTTTGGTGGATCTTCAGTTGCTTCAGGCCATCTGGATATATATGTGCAGGCCACTGGGGATATGATGGCTTAGCTTGGGCTCAGAGGCCTGACGTTCGTGTCTTCTTAGATTAATAAGAAAATTAAACAAAATGGTGGTGAAGTGTTGAGGTGGCAAAAAGTTTTGGGGGTGGTATGGAGAGATAATGGGCGATGTTTCTCAGGGCTGCTTCAAGCGGGATTGGGGCAGCATGGGAGCCTAGAGTGGGAGAGATTAAACTGAAGAAAGATTTTGGGTGAGGGGTGATATTGTGGGGTTGTTAGAAGGAGCATTTGTCATATATAATTATTGGTGATGGCCTGGATGTGGTTTTATATGAATTGAGAAACTAAACGAAAGACACAAGGTCCAAATAAGAGAAGGAGAAAAACAGGTATTAAAGGACCAAGAATTGGGAGTACCCAGGACATCCAATTACAGTGTGTCCAAGGGGGTTCAGTGTAATTACTTGCTTGGTTGGCACAAGTTTAGGCTCTATCCTTGTGTTTTTTTATGTTGTCATATACCATGTCAGATTGATTTAGGTAAAAATAGCACTCCTCATTGAAAAATATACAGAATCTCCCCTTCTTTTAGCAGTAAGTCGAGGCCTCTGAGATTTTGGAGGAAAGAGAAATGCAAAACAGCAACTGTTTGTTAAGGATTATAAACAGCTAGGAGAGAGTGAGATTGATAGTGTGATGGAGATAGCTGGGGAGAGGTAGAGGGTGGCATAAGAACGGGAACCAGAATAAGAGTAAGTATAAAAGTGAAGAATAGGATTTCACTGGGGCGAAAGTATTGGAGGGTATCTTGCCACTGAAGATCTTCTATCCACTTCAAGAGAGACTTAAGGGTGGTGATTTGCGGTAAAACCAGGAGCCACTAAATACCAAGAGCCTGAGAAACTGCTTGGGTGATTTGACTAATAAAGGCTGGTCCGTTGTCAGACTGTATAGAGGTGGGAAGGCCAAACTGAGGAATTATGTCTGACAGAAGGGAAGAAATGACCATGGTGGCCTTCTCAGACCCTGTAGGAAAGGCCTCTACCCATCCAGTGAAAGTGTCTACCCAGACCAAGAAATATTTTAGTTTCCTGACTCGAGGCATGTGAGTAAAGTCAATTTGCCTGTGCTGGGCAGGGGCAAATCCCCGAGCTTGGTGTGTAGGGAAGGGAGGGAGCCTGAACCCTCTCTGAGGAGTAGTAGAATAGCAGATGGAACACTGAGAAGTGATTTCCTTGAGGATAGATTTCCATGATGGAAAGGAAATGAGAGGTTCTAAGAGGCGGGCTAGCGGCTTGTAACCTACATGAAGAGGTTATGAAATGAAGAGAATAGAATAGAATGGGCCTGGCCGGGCGCAGTGGCTCAAGCCTGTAATCCCAGCACTTTGGGAGGCCGAGACGGGCGGATCACAAGGTCAGGAGATCGAGACCATCCTGGCTAACACGGTGAAACCCCGTCTCTACTAAAAATACAAGAAAAATTAGCTGGGCGAGGTGGCGGGCGCCTGTAGTCCCAGCTACTCGGGAGGCTGAGGCAGGAGAATGGCGTGAACCCGGGGAGGCGGAGCTTGCAGCGAGCCGAGATCGCGCCACTGCACTCCAGCCTGGGGCACAGAGCAAGACTCCGTCTCAAAAAAAAAAAAAAAAAAAAAAAAAAAAAAAAAAAAAAAGAATAGAATGGGCCTGTGAGACTGGAAGGAGATATTTTCCTTGGTCCAAGAACCATTTGCCTTGTGTGGGAAGAGATAGGTGGAAGTTTCAGTGAGGGAGTAGGTGGGAGTGGCCAGATGAGAAGGAGAAAAGCTGCCGAGAGGGATAGAAGTTGGAACACTAGCTGCTTTTTTAGCTACCTTATCAGCATAAGTCTTGCCCCTGAGCGACGGGATCTGATGCCTTTTGATGACCTTTGCAGTGAATGACTCCAGCTTCCTTTGGAAGTAAAGCAGCTTTGAGAAGAGTTTTTATTAAAGACACATTAATTATGGAGGACCCTTGTGTAGTGAGGAAACCTTTCAGCCCATAAAACAGCATGGTGGTGCAGGATATGGGGTCATTATAAATATTGACGTGTAGTCCCTTTGCAAGAGTGAGGGCCTGAGTTAAGGCAATGAGTTCGGCTTGCTGAGAGGTAGTGGAGGGGAGCAGAGCAGTAGCCTCAATGATAGATGTGGAAGATACTATAGCATAGTCTGCCTTTGCTGGTGAGTGGCGATTAGGCCTGGTGGAACTGCCATCAATAAACCAAGTGTGATCAGGGTGAGGAACAGGAAAGAAGGAAACGTGAGGAAATGGAGTGAATGTCAGGTGGATCAGAGAGATACAGTCATAGGGGTCAGCTGTGGTATCAGGAATAATGTGGGAGACCGGATTGAAGTCCGGGCCAGGAACAATGGTAACTGTGGGAGACTCCAAAAAGAGTGAGTACAGCTGAAGGAGCCAGGGAGCAGAAAGTATATGTGTCAGGTGTGAGGAAGAAAATAGATTTTGGAAGTTATAAGAACTGTAGAGAGTGAGTTGAGCATAGTTTGTGATTTTGAGGGCCTCTAAAAGTATTAGGGCGGCAGCAGGCACCACACACAGACATGAGGGCTAGGCTAAAACAGTAAGGTCAAGTTGTTTGGACAGAAAGGCTACAGGGCACAGTCCTGGCTTTTGTGTAAGAACCCCAACTGCACAGCCCTGCACTTTGGCTGTGTGTAATGAAAGGGTTGGCATGAAGTTAGGGAGTTAGTGTGGGGGCTGTTTTTAAGGAACGGAAAGAGGAGTGGTGAAAGGATTTAGGATCTATGGGGTCAGTTAGGTTTGGTGCTGTGAGCTTACATAATGGTTTAATCAGTATGGTAAAACTAGGTTTCCAAAGGTGGAAGTAGCTAACCACGCCTAGGTAAGAAAGGAATTGTTTTGTAGAAGGGGTTCGGGTTTGGGAGATTAGCCAGACATGATCAGCAGGGAGAGCAGGCTTGTTTTCATGAAGAATTATGCCAAGATAGGTAACAGATGAGGAAGAAATCTGGGCTTCACTGAAGTAATGGGGGCCACGAAGCCTTGTGGCCATACAGCCCAGGTAATTTGTTGAACCTGATGGGTGTTAGGGTCAGTCCAAGTGAAAGTGAAGAGAGGCTGGGGTGAAGGGTGCAAAGGAATAGTAAAGAAAGCACGTTTGAAATCCAGAACAGAATACTGGGTTGTGGAGATGTTGTGGAGGGAGATATTGAGGATAGGAGAGTACATGGGTTTGGCACCGCAGGGTGGATTGACAAGACAATTTGGTTGATAAGGCGCAGATCCTGAACTAACCTGTGAGACTTGTCCGGTTTTTGGACAGGTAAAACGGGGGAATTGTAAGGAGAGTTTACAGGCTTTAAAAGGCCATGCTGTAACAGGTGAGTGATAACAGGCTTTAATCCTTTTAGAGCGTGCTGTGGGATGGGATATTGGCGTTGAGCAGGGTAAGGGTGATTAGGTTTCAATGGGATAGTAAGGGGTGCCTGATCAGTCGCCAAGGAGGGAATAGAGGCAACAGACGCCTCTATTGGTTTAAGGTGGGGAGATACAAGGGGAGGATGTGAAGGAGGCTTTGAACTGGGGTAAAAGGCAGCAATGAGGTGTGCCTGTAGCCCAAGAATAGTCAGGGAAGCAGATAATTTAGTTAAAATGTCTCGACCTAATAAGGGAGCTGGGCAGGTGGGGATAACTAAAAAGGAGTACATAAAAGAATGTTGTCCAGGTTGGCACCAGAGTTGGGGAGTTTTAAGAGGTTTAGAAGCCTGGCCGTCAATACCCACAACAGTTATGGAGGCAAGGGAAACATGCTGTTGAAAAGAAGGTAATGTGGAGTGGGTAGTCTGCATGTTGATTAAGAAGGGGGCGGACTTACCTTCCACTGTAAGAGTTACCCAAAGCGTCCGTGATGGTCCAGGAGGCTTCCGAGGCAATGGGGTAGCGTCAGTCTTCAGCCGCTAAGTGGAGAAGATCTGTGAAGGAGTCAGTCAGAGCCTTGGGCCTAGTTGGACAGTCCAATTTCCAGTGGGGTCCCTCACAGATGGGACACTGCTTAGGAGGAATCCCAGGCTGCGGGCATTCCTTGGCCCAGTGGCCAGACTTCCGGCACTTGAAGCAAGATCCTGGGGGAGGCATGAGACATCAATCAAATACCTTTAAGAAATACATTGGTTTGGTCCACAAAGGCCAGACAACTCAAAGTGGAGATGGGTGGGGTGGGCGGGGCTCCAGGTTATAGGTGAATTTAAACATTTTCTGATTGACAATTGGTTGAGTTTGTCTAAAGACTTGGGATTGATAGAGGCGAGTGTTCAGGTTAGTATAAAAATTGTGGAGACTGAAGTTCTTTTGAAGTCTTATAGTGGCTGCCATTAGAGACAGATGACAAATGTTTCCTATTCAGATCTTCATTAATCTCTTTAGGATTGGGAGGGTGTGAAAGAAAAAGATCTAGCTACGTTAATAGAGATTCTTTACAGATGTAAATTTTCCCCCACAATGAGCAACTTTGCAGGACCATTTCAAAATATGGCAAATAAACATGTTTTGGGGGTAAAATATTTGTATTTTCTTCCTTGTCTCATAATATTATGCCAGAGTCAAGTTGGAAAGTAAGTCATGATATATAGGGTTAAATAAAACCCATCTGATGAGAATTTGTGATTTGTAGGGCATGACTCCCCAGACCCCTTATATAGGAATTTGGACAAGATAAAAAAATTCAGAGTTTAATCCTAGGTTTCTTACAGATTCTCTTGGGAGAAGAGCTGGCAAGGTCTGAATTGGACATTTTAGGCCCCTGGACTTTTCTATCATTCTGTCCTGAGGCGTGTCTAGCCCAAAGAGTATGAAAAACATACTTCTCAAAGCCAAATCAATGCAGAGTTAAGATGTATTGGGGGTTAAATGACCAGAAGAGTGGGCTTGGCATTGGGAAAAATACCTTTTTCTATCTTTGGTTTAGTCTTCTATTCAGGAACATTCTATCCTGGAATAAGGTGGGAGCTTTGACAAGTCCTGTGAATGCTATTATATAGAATTTTAGCATAGAAATAGATAGCTCTGGCCGGGCGCGGTGGCTCACGCCTGTAATCCCAGCATTTTGGGAGGCCGAGGTGGGCGGATCACAAGGTCAGGAGATCGAGACCATACTGGCTAACATGGTGAAACCCCGTCTCTACTAAAAATACAAAAAAATTAGCTGGGCGTGGTGGCAGGCGCCTGTAGTCCCAGCTACTCGGGAGGCTGAGGCAGGAGAATGGTGTGAACCTGGGAGGCGAAGCTTGCAGTGAGCCAAGATCATGCCACTGCACTCCAGCCTGGGGGACAGAGTGAGACTCTATCTCAAAAAAAAAAAAAAAAGAAAAAAAAAAAAAAAGAAAAAAGAAATAGCTCTGAAGGAGTTAATTTGCCTCTCTGGGTTTCCATTTTCTAGAATCTAATGTGAGCATGTGTGTTGAGACATTCTCTAAGATTCCTTCCAATCCTGAAATTTTGTGACCTTGTGCACAGAAATAAATAAGTTCTTCTTCTGACTCGTCTCATCTGCATGAACTCTCCTGGCAGCTGCCCATATCTAATTATCATGTTTCAAAGAAACACGTAGTGATGGGCCATGACATGCCTGGTGGAAACTGGGTTTTCACAAGAGGAAAGGACAAACTGATAAGCAGCAGAACTTTCTGGGAATTAGAGGAGCCAAAGTGGTGAACTTTATCAGATATAAAACAAGAAGGAAATGAGTAGTTTGGGTTACTACAGTAAGGGTCAGTGGAAAGGTCTAAGCTTAGAATCAGTAAGCATGAGATTACAGAAAGGCATTCTTTAAACCATGGTTTTTCAGCCTTGGCACTACTGACATTCTGGACCTGATAATCCTTCATTGTAAGGATATATTCCATTTTCCCTTAGTAATAACATATTGCAAAACTACAGTATAATATAATAACAAGCAGGATACTGACACTGACCCATTCAAGAAATAGCATTTCCATCACTACAAGGATTTCTAATATTGTTCTTTTATAAACACACTTGCTGCTCTCTGCATCTCCTCTTCCCCCAATCCTTACCCCTGGCAACCAATTATCTATTTTCCATTTGTACAGTTTTTTCATTTTAAAAATGTAATACAAGTGGAATCATGCAACATGATGCTGCCTTTTAGGATTAACTTTGTTTACACTCAGCATATTTCAGTGGTTTGTGTGTATCAGGACTTGATTCCTTTCCTTTTCTGAGTAGTATTCCATAATATGGTGATATCACAGTTTGTTTAAACATTCACCAATTGAAGGAAATCCAGATGGTCTCCAAATTTTTTTTTTTTTTTTTTTTTGAGGCAGGGTCTTGCTCTGTCACCCAGGCTGGAGTGCAGTGGTGTGATCTCGGCTCACTGCAACCTCCACCTCCCGGGTTCAAGCGATTCTCCTGCCTCAGCCTCCTGAGTAGCTGGGATTACAGGCACCCGCCACCATACCCAGCTAATTTTTGTACTTTTAGTAGAGATGGGGATTTACCTTGTTGGCCAGGCTGGTCTCAAACTCCTGATTTCAGATGATCTGCCTCCCTCGGCCTCCCAAAGTGTTGGGATTACAGGCGTGAGCCACTGTGCCCAGCCTCCGGGTTTTGACTATTATTAATAAAACTGCTATATGCAACTGTGTTTAGGTTTTTACATGAACACGTGTTTTAATTTTGGGGGGTAAATATCCAGGAGTGTAATGGCTGAGTCATATGATAGCTGCATATTTAGTGCTTTTAAACACTGCCGGGTTGTTTTCCACAGTGGCTGTACCATTGTATATTCTTATCAGAAAGGTGTTAGTGATCAGTTTCTTCTCGTTCTCACCAACATTTGGTGTTGTCACTATTCTTTTTTTTCAATTTTAGACATTCTAATAGGTGTGCAGTGATATCTCATTGTGGCTTCAATTGCATATCCCTACTGGCTAATGGTGTTGATCATCTTTTCATGGATTTATTTGTCATCTGTATGTCTCCTTCAGTGAAACATCTCTTCATGTCTTTGTCTATTTTCTAATTGGATTGTTTGTTTATTTATTTATTTTACCATTAAGTTAGGAGGGTTCTTTACGAAGTAAAGATACTAGTCTTTCGTTAGATATATGGATTGAAAATATCTTTGCCAGTCTGTAGCTTGTATTTTAATCCTCTTCTCAAGGCTTTACACAAAGCAAAAGTTTTAAATTTTGATGAAGTCCAATTCATCAATTTTTCTTTTTATGAATCATGCTTTTAGTGTTCAGCCTAAGAACTTTGGCCTAGCTCTAGAGCCAGAATACTTTCTCATTTTTTTCCTTTTAAGTTTTATAGTTTTACATTTGACTTTTAAGTCTATGATCAATTTTCAGTTACTTTTTTATTAGCTATGAGACTTTGATCAGGGTTTTTTTTTTTTTTTTTTTGACTGTGAATGTGCACTTGCCCTTTGTGCCTTTGGCAAAAATTCATTTGGGAATATTTGTACTGGTCTGTTTCTTAATTCTCTATTCTGTTCCATTCATTTATGTGTCGATCCTCCTCTAATATCATACAGTCTTAATTACTGCAGATACATAATAAATCTTGAAATTGGGTAGACTGATTCCTCCAATGTTATTATTTTTCAAAATTGTTTTACTATTCAAATCCTTTTGCTTTTCATGTAAATTTTGGAATAATCTTGTCTCTATCTACAAAAAATCTTATTGAGTTTTGATAAAAATTTAATTAAACATGTATAACAATTTGGGGAGAACAGATATCAGTAAAGATGTTGAGTCTTTCAATCCATGAAAATCCAAGTCTCTCCATTTATTTAGTTCTTCTTTGATTTCTTCCATCAGCATGTCATAGTTTTCAACATACAAGTCCTGTACATATTTCGCTAGATTTACATCAAAGTATTTCATTTTTCTGAGCAATTACACATTTTTTTGTATTTATAATTTTGGCGTCCCTTTGTTTGTTCCTACTATGTGGAAATACAATTGATTTTGAATGTTTATATTGTAATTGTGTGATTTTGCTGAATTCACATATTAGATCTGGAAGGATTTTGTACATTTCTTGAGCTTTTCTATACGAATAATTAAATCATTTGCAAATAGGGATAGTTTTCATCTTTTATTTTAGTTTTTCATCTTTGCCTCTTTGTATGCCTTTTATTTATTTATTTTTTTCTTGCTGTATTGCACTGGCCAGGACTTCCAGCACTATATTGAAATAAGGAGGGTAGGAGCAGACATCCTTGCTTTGTTCCTACCTTTGGAGGAAAGCATTCAGTCTTTCACCATTAAGTATGGTATTATTTTAGGGTTTATGTGTATATTCTTTATCAGGTTGAGACAGCTCCACTTTATTTCTATATTGCTGAATTCAATATGATAGTATTTAGTGTCTATAACCACAAGGAATATTAGTCCGTAGTTTTCTTTTGTTGCACTATCTTTGTCTGGTTTTGGTGTCAGGATAAAATTAGTTTCTTAAGATGGATTGGGAAGATTTCCCTCCTTTTCTATTTTGTGAAAGAGATTGTGTAGAATTAGTATTATTTATTTAAATATTTGATAGAATTCTCTACAGAACCTATCTTCCTTGAAGATTTCCTTTGTAGGAGTTTACAATTATTAATTTCCTTAGTAATTATGGCATTGTTCAAATTATTGGTTTCATATTTAGCAACCTGAATAAGTTGTGTGTACATGTTTAGAGATTCGTCAGTTTTATCTAAGTTACAAAATTTATGTCTGTAGAATTTTTTGCAGCATTCCTCTTTTATCATTTCCATGCTTTAGGACCTGTAGTTATATCCCTTGTTTTACTCTTGATTTTGGTAATTTGCATCCCCTCCCTCTCTTCCTCTCTCTCAATCTCTCTTTCTCAGTCTTGGTAGGGGTTTGTCAATTTTATCTATCTTTTTAAAGAATTAGCTCTTTGTTCTTTGTTTTTCTCCCGGCTTCTCTGTTTTTAATTGCATTGATTTCTGCTTTTATCTTTATTATTTCTTTTCTTCTGCTAGATTTTTATTTTGCTCCTATTTTGTAGATTCTTCAGATAGGATTTAAATGATTGCTTTGAGACTTTTCCTGTTTCTGAATATATGTATTTTAGTGCTGTGACTCTCTTTCTCAGCACCACTTGAGCTGTGTCCTACAAAATTGGAGTTTCATTTTCATTCAGTTCAATGTATTTTTAATTTCTCTTGAAATGTCTTCTATGAATCATTTATTATATAAAAATATTTGTTTAGTTTCCAAGTGTTTGGAATTTGTAATCTTTTTTTTTTTTTTATAACAATTGTCTTAGTTCATTTGTATTGCTATGAAGAAGTACCTGAGACTGGGTAATTTATAAAGAAAAGAAGTTTATTTGGCTCACAGTTCTGTAGGATATACAAGAAGTATGGTGCTCACTGTTCTGCAGGCTGCTTGGCCTGTGGTGAGAGTGTCAGGCTGCTTTCATTGTAACAGAAGATGAAGAGGAGCCAGTGTGTGTGCACAGGTTACATGGCAAGAGAGGAAGCAAGAGAGAGCTGTTAATAACACAAACAGACAAAAACAAAAACAAACAACAACAACAAAAAAAAACAGATCTCTTGGGAACTAATAGAGTGAGAATTCACTCACTGGTGCAAAAAAGGCACCAAGCCATTTGTAGGAGATCCACCCCCATGACCCTAACATCTCCCACTAGGTCCCACTTCTAACATTAGCAATCAAATGTTAACATGAGGTTTGAAGGAGTCAAACACCCAAACTAAACTAACAATATATCAATAGATTAATAAATCAGTTGATGTATTTATTAACAGTAAAATAATAGGTTTCTCATTTGATTCCATTGTGATCAGATAACTTTTTAAAATTATTGTAATTCTTTTACAATTTTTGAGGTTTTTTTTATGGCTCAAGATATGATATATATCAGTTATGTTTCATGGGCAATTGAAAATAATGCATATTCTGTTGTTTAGGGTTGGAATGTTCTGTAACTGTCAAGTATAATTTATTGATGATTTTGTTGAATTTTTCTATATTGTTGCTGATTTTCTGTTGCCTTTTTTTTTTTTTTGAGATGGAATCTCGCTCGGTCGCCCAGGCTGGAGTGCAGTGGCGCAATCTTGGTTCACTGCAAGCATCGCCTCCCGGGTTCACGCCATTCTCCTGCCTCAGCCTCGCAAGTAGCTAGGACTACAGGGACCTGCCACCACGCCCGGCTAATTTTTTGTATTTTTAGTAGAGATGGTGTTTCACCATGTTAGCCAGGATGGTCTCGATCTCCTAACCTTGTGATCTGCCTGCCTTGGCCTCCCAACATGCTGGGATTACAGGTGTGAGCCACCGCGTCCAGTCTGTTGTTTGTAAATCAATCATGGAGGGAGGGACATTGAAGTCCCCATCTATACTTACAGATTGTCTTTTTCTCCTTTCATTTCTATCAGTTTTGCCTCACATATTTTGCAGTTCCATTGTTTGGTATATACACACTTAAGATTGTTATGTCCAGTTGGTGCATTGATCCCTTTATCATTATGTAATGTCTGTCTCTGCCTCTGGTAAATTTTTTTGCTCTCAAGTCAACTTAATCTGATTAGTATAGCCATTCCTACTTTCTTTCAATTATTGTTTGCATAATATACTTTTTTCCAGTTTTTAACTTTCAACCTACCTATATCTTTACAGTGAAGGTGAGTTTCTTGCAGATAGTACGTATTTGAATCATGTTTTCTCATCCACATTACTAATATGTCTTCTAATGATATACTTGACTATTTACATTTAAAGTAATTACCGGTATGTCAGGACTAAAGTTTGCCATGTTATTTTTTATTTTCTGTTTTTACTTTTTTGTGTAGGTAAATTTATATAACATAAACTTTATTATTTTTAAGTGTACAGTTCTACAGTATTAAGTACATTCACACTTTTGTGTAACTGCTACCACCATCCAGCTCAAGAAATGTTTTATCTTCCCCAACTGAAACGCTATACCCATCAAAGATCAACCCCCATTCCTGAACCCCTCAGCCTCTGGCAATCCCCATTTTACTTTTGGTTTCTATGAATTTGATACTCTAGATATCTCAAGTAATTGGAATCATACAGTGGTTGCCCTTTTGTGACTGACTTATTTCACTTAGCATAACATCATCAGGATTCATCCATGTTGTAGCATGTGTCCGCATTTTCTTTCTTTTTCTAAGGTTGAATTTCACTGTATGTGTATATAACATTTTGTTTATCTTTCTATGTGTGAATGGACAGGGGTTGCTTCCCTCTCTTGGCTATTATGAGTACTGCTGCTATAAACATGCATATACAAATATCTATTCTAGTCCCTGCTTTCAATTATTTCGAATATACTCAGAAATTGAATTGCTGGGTCATACGGTAATTCCATGTTTGATTTTTTGTAGAAACTACCAAACCATTTGCCATAGCAACTGTACTTTCCTACATACATTCACATCAGCAATGCACAATTCTCCATATCCTTGTCAACTTATTTTCTGTTTTTTAAAACTAATAATCATCTTTCTGCTATTTTTCATTTCTCTAGTTTTCTTTTTCCTGCTTTCTTATATGTTATTTGAATATTTTAAATAATTTGCTTTTTAATTATCTGTGGTGGTTTTGAGGGTATCCTTTTACAGAACTTATTTAGTGTTTGCTCCAGGTATTACATTGTGTAATTTCTCATAGTGTACTCGTGTAGTCATTTTACCAGTTTGAGTAAAGTATAGAGACCTTTCCATACTTTATGTATCTTTACTTTTCTCTGTTCATAATTGTTTTAAATATTTCCTCTATATTCATTTAGAACTCATCAGATAGTACCATTTTTTTCCTTACAACATCAAACATAATTCAGCTAACTAGAGGGAAGAACGAATATGTATCATATTTACCTATATTTTTGCTTACCATATTCTTTCTTCCTGCTGGCTGTCCTGATGTAGAGCTGCAGGTTTTTCTGTGGTGTTTAGCTGAAATAGAGTGATTCTTGTCTAAAAGTATTCTGGCTTGATAGGCTCCTCCGTTCCTTCTTTTATTATTTTCTTTGTGTTTACATTATTTTCTTTAGTCATTCTTTTAGAGTAGATCAGTCAACAACGAATTATGTTTGCTTTCATTTGAGAATGTCTTGATTTTTCTGTCAATACTGAATATTATTTTCACTGGATATAAGATTCTGAGATGGCAGTTCTTTTCTGCCAGCACTTACAAAAAAAAAAATGTGCCACTTCCTCCAGATCTCTAGTATATTTGATGAGGAATTGGCTAGCACTCAAATTGTTTTCACGTATAGATAATGCATTGTTTTCTCTGATTGCTTTAAAGGTTTTCTTTGTCTTCGTTCTCAGATGTTTTATTATGGTATCTTGACGCGTTTTGGGTTTATCCTGTTGGTGTTTGCTCAGCTTCTGGGTCTACCGGGTTATAGCTTTTGCAAAATTTGGGAGATTCTCAGCTGTTATTTCTTTGAGAACTTTTTCAGCCTCACTTTCTTTCTTCTCTCTCAAATGGCAACGACATGAATGTTAGATCTTTTGTTACAGCCTTACCTAGACCTGGGGCTCTTCATGTTTTGTTTTGTTTCCAGTCTATTTTCTCTCTGTATTTCAGATTGGGGAATTTCTGTTGATTATCTTCCCATTCACTGATTCCTTCTTCTGTCCCCTCCATTCTGCTATTGATCCTGTCTCCAGAATTGGTGGGTTCTTGGTCTCACTGACTTCAAGAATGAAGCCACGGGCCCTCGAGGTGAGTGTCACATTTCTTAAAGATGGTGTGTCCAGAGTTTTTTCCTTCAGACGTTCAGATGTGTCTGGAGCTTCTTCCTGCTGGTGGGTTCATGGTCTCGCTGTCAGGAGTGAAGCTGCAGACTTTTGTGGTGAGTGTTACAGCTCATAAAGGCAGCATGGACCCAAAAAGTGAGCAGCAGCAAGATTTATTTCAAAGAGCAAAATAACAAAGCTTCCACAGTGTGGAAAGACACCTAGTGGGTTACTGCTGGCTGGCTTGGGCAGCCTGTTTTTATTCCCTTAGCTGACCCCACCCACATCCTGCTGATTGGTCCATTTTACAGAGAGCTGATTGATCCGTTTTGACAGAGTACTGATTGGTGCCTTCACAATCCTTGAGCTAGACACAGAGTGCTAGACAGAAAAGTTCTGGAAGCCCCCACTAAGTTAGCTAGACACAGAGTTAGCTAGATACAGAGTACCAATTGGTGTATTTACAAACCTTGAGCTAGACACAGAGTACTGATTGGTGTATTTACAAACCTTGAGCTAGACACAGAGAGCTGATTGGTGTATTTACGATCCTCTAGCTAGACATAAAAATTCTCCTAGTCCCTACCAGATTAGCTAGATACAGAGTGCTGATTGGTGCACATAGGATACTCTGGCTAGATATAAAAGTTCTCCAAGTCCCCATCGGGCTCAGGAGCCCAGCTGGCTTCACCTAGTGGATCCTGCACAGGGGCTGCAGGTGGAGCGGCCCGCCAGTCCCCAGCGGTGCCTGCACTCCTCAGCCCTTGGGTTGTTGATTGGACCTGGCGCCATGGAGCAGGGGGCGGCGTCCCTAGGGGAGGCTGGGGCTGCGCCAGAGGCCACCGCAGCTGGGGACCTCAAACATGGCAGGCTGCAGGTCCTGAGCCCTGCCCGGCGGGGAGGCAGCTAAGAATTTGAGAGCAGCCCAGGCTGCCGGCACTGCTGGGGGACCCCAGGCAACCTCCACGGCTACTGGCCTGGGTGCTAAGCCCCTCACTGCCCTGGGCCAGTGGCCCAGTGGGCCACTCCCTGTGCTGCCTGCTGAGCCTCAGCTCACGCCTGACCCGCACTGACCCGCGATCGCCCGTGCAGCCCTGGTTCCCGCCCGTGCCTCTCCCTCCACACCTCCCGGCAAGCAGAGGGAGGCGGCTCCAGCCTTGGCCAGCCCAGAGAGGGGCTCCCACGGTGCAGTGGCAGGCTGAAGGGCTCCTCAAGCAGGGCCAGAGTGGACGCAGAGGCCGAGGAGGCGCTGAGAGTGGGGGCTGCTAGCACATTGTCACCTCTCAATCCTATCCGTGAGGCTGGTTTTTTTTTTTTTTTTTTTTTTTTTTTTTTATGAGAGGGGAGTTTCACTCTTGTTGCCCAGTGCAATGGCATGATCTCGGCTCACAGCAACCTCCGCCTCCCGGTTTCAAGCAATTCTCCTGCCTCAGCCTCCCGAGTAGCTGGGATTACAAGAATGTGCCACCACACCAGGCTAATTTTGTATTTTTAGTAACGATGGAGTTTCTCCATGTTGGACAGGCTGGTCTTGAACTCCAGATCTCAGGTGATCCACCCGCCTTGGCCTCCCAAAATGCTGGGATTACAGGCGTGAGCCACCGCTCCTGGCTGATCCTATTCATAAGTTTTTAATTTTTTATGTCTGTATGCTGCTAAAGAGTGTCTAATTTTGATAATTGCATTTTTCAGTTCTAAAATTCTCATTTGATTTTTCTCTATATCTTTCTATTTCTTTGCTGAGGTTCTGTTCTTTGTTTCTTCCAAACATATTTGTAATTATTTATGGAAGCATTTTATGATGGCTGCTTTGTTAGATAATTTATCAGATTTGTTAATTTTGTAGAATCTGCTACGTAATATATTTATCAGATAATTCTAACATACCTGCCATCTTGTTTTTGGTATCTATTGATTACCTTTTTTTCATTCAATTTCAGACCTTCCTGGTTCTTGGTAGAATGAGTGATATTTTTATTGATAATTAAACATTTTGATTATTATGTTATGAGAATCTAGATCTTATTTATATCTTCTGTTTTAGCTGGTTTCTTCTGACACTGCGCTGACAGGGAAAGTGGGTCACGACCTTGTTATTGCCAAGTGGGAGTAGAAGTCCGTGTTCCCTACTTAGCCTCCTTTGACAGTTAAAAGCCCTGACTCTTCACTAGGCCTCCCCTAATCCCAGCCCAGCAGGAAGGAGAGGGACATCACATTACTGTTGGGTGGGGGTAAATGGAAGACCAGGCTTCTGACATGGTCTCCACTGACAATTGAAGGCAACTTCATTACCACCTTGTGGAGATAAAAGCTGTCGCTCCCTAATAAGCCTTCTCTGATACTATGTCAGTGGGGGAGTTGAGGACCCTCTTTATAACTGGGCAAGGGTAAAAGTCTGAACTCCCTACTTGGCCTTTGCTGGTAGGGATGTGAGTGGAGGTACAGTTTTACCTGAGATATTTGTTGAAGTAGAATGGTAGTTGTGTAAAAGTTTTCTTGTTTGCTAGACTCCCCTTTTTCTAGGCTTTTGTAGGAACTTTTGTGTCAGTATTTGATGACAATTCCAGGTTGCTGGCTTCTTCGTCTGTAGGTCTGGAATATACAAAGCAAAAACAAAACAAAACAAAACAAAAACAGAAGATGAAACAAACAACCCCAGGGAACTCACCGTCATGTAATCATGTGATTCTTTGGATCTTAAGGTCCCTGGACAGACTGCCTCCTTTTTGTCATTGTTTAGAGTCTTCTGATATTTGTTTTATATATAACTCTCGGGGTGGCAGGGGGCAGGGAGTGGTTAGTGTATCTAGTAGGAGGAAGAGGTAAAAGTACATCTACTCCATGGAAACCTCAGCTTAGTTTTAACTTCTGTCAGTAGGTAAGAAGGTCTTCCCTCTTTCCTTCTTCTTCATGGGAAGTAAGAGCTGGCATGTTGAGATAGCAGCAAGAATGTGAGCTTAAGTCATGTGCCTCTTATGTTAGATAAGATAAACTTGAATAAGCCTTTTCTCCTCATTTCCTCTATGGTAAATCTTAAAAATCATATTTTAGTTGCAGCAGGGGATTAAACCAAGAGTTAAGGCTACAGGAGCCAAAGTCAATTTTTCCCATTTAACATTTCTACATTGGCAATTCAGAGTTTGTGGCAGGCAGCTTTTGAAATGAATCCAACAACTCTCCCCTTGGAGTATTTGTATCCTTATGCAATTCCCTACCCTTGAATGTGGGCTGGTCTTAGTGACTGACCTAGTGACTGCTCTAATAATTAAGGGCAAAAGTCATTGAATGTTACTGCTTAGATTGGGCTACAAAAGACCATGTCCCCTTTTGCTTACTCTTTCTTGCCTTGCCCTTGCTGATGGAAGCCAGCTACTATATTGTGAGCTGCTCCGTGAACAGGACCACAAGACACAGAACTGAGGATGGCCTCAGATCAACAGCCAGTGAGAAGTTGAGGCCCCGCAGACCAACAATCCTAAAGGAACGGAGTCCCGCCAACAACCACTTGCATGAGCTCAGAAGCAGGTCTATCCCAATTCAGGTGCGTGTTTCTTAAGGCTTCCAGCATTCCAGCTACCTTGGGGCTTATCTGACTGAGTCAACACAATGTCCACAATGTACAACAACAATGTGATGTTCTGCAGGATGTCCAAATGGCCTGGATCTCATCTAACTATATTATGATGGAGGGTGGAAGAGTAAGCACAGCATTAGAGCAAAATTGTAAATGTCACATGCTGCAAATCAAATCTTAAACCAAAAGTCCGTATACATGTAGATATGTGTCTGAAGTCTAGTTTGCTCTATTTGTTTATTCTTTCACTAGTGCCAGATTGTTAATTACTGTAGTTTTAAATAAGTTTTAATATCTTGTATTATAGGAATTATAACTTAGGTTTTTTCCTTTTTTATTATTCTCTACTCTTTATATTTCCACGTAAATATTAGAATCAGCTTCCCAGTTTTGAGACACACACACACATGCACACACACACATGTTGTAGGATCTTTTAAAGTTGGGATTGCATTGGATTTACATCAATTTGTGAATAGTTGACGTCTTTACAACATTGAGTCTTCTGATCTACAAACATAATAAGTACTTATATTTATTTAAGTTTTCTTTAATTTCTATCAATAATGTTTTGCAGTTTTCAGTGTTGAGATTATGTCTATATATTCTTAGGCATTTGATAATATTTTATACTATTGTAAGTGGTATTTAAATTTTTTTCTTACTTTTGTTATTGGTATGCAGAAATAGAATTGCTTTCTATATTGAATAAGAATGCAATGATTTATTAAATTCATTTGTAAACTATAATTATCTGTAGAATTTTTTGGATATGCTATTAAAATGATCATGATAATATTTTTCCTTTCCAGTATTTATTCTGTTATATATTTTTGTTGACTTGTTAAAGTCATTAAGACTCCAGGACAATGTTGAATAGAAGTGGCACAGATATGTAACCTTGTCTTGTTCCCGATCAAGGTGCAAAAGGTGGAAAGGTGAAAAGCTTTTAAAAACTCATCTTTATAGCAGGGCATGGTGGCTCATGCCTGTAATGCCAGCACTTTGGGAGGCTGAGGTGGGCAGATCATCACTTGAGGTCAGGAGTTTGAGACCAGCCTGGCCAACATGGTGAAACCCCGTCTCTACTAAAAATACAAAAATTAGCCAAGGGTGGTGGCAGGCGCCTGTAATCCCAGCTAGTCAGGAGGCTGAGGCAGGAGAATCGCTTGAACCTGGGAGGCAGAGGTTGCAATGAGTCGAGATCATACCACTGTACTGCAGTCTGGGCGACAGAGCAAGACGCTGTTTCAAAAACAAACAAACAAATAACCCCCCCCCCCAAAAAAAACCCTCATTATTACAAATGATATTCGTTGTAAGTTTTTGTTGATATCTTTGATCAGATTAAGGAATTTCCCTTCTTTTCCTAGTTTGATTCCAAAACAGGTGTTGTAGTTTATCAAAAGATATTTTCTTTATTTAAGATAAATGCACCATTTTCCCTCTTTTTTTTCTGTTAATGTGAAAGTCACATTGATAGATTTTTTTTTTAATATTGTACCATGTTTGTAATTTCAGAATAAACTAATTTGGTCATGATGTATTTTTCTTTTTATATAGCACTGGGCTTGACTAGCTGATAATTTATTTAAGATTTTTGCAACAATGTAAGTAAGGGTGATTGGTGTATAATTTTATTTTCAAATCCTTGTTAGGTTTTTAAAATTCCAGTTTGTATTGTTTTCTTAACAAGACTGTTAATTTCAAACAGGTTAACCCAGCATTGTCATAAGCAGAAAACAAATAGCTCTGGTATCTTCCATCTCCCAATAGCTAAAGCATGGCTCCGTTACTTGAAGAAATTAACATGTCCACTTATCCACAGATAAGTTACTTTTTATCTTTCAAATCATTAACATACAGAAATGGGTTTTGTGGCATAATTTTCCTCTTCTATACTCAATTATTGAGGTGACATTTTTATTCTAACAATTTTATTTTAATTTTACTCATCACTGATATTAAAGGAACTAGGAGTTGAAGACAAACGTTGGCAGGGTGTTGTCTATTAATTGCCTGCTTTAGTAGAGAATATTTATAAAAGTATCAAAATGAGAAACCAGAAAGCCTGTCTTTGTCTTAATGACTTTTTTTTTTTTTTTTTTTTTTTACACCAAAAGAACTATTTAATGAGAGATTAGAATTCCATCACACCTGGCTGGATGCAGTGGCTCATGCCTATAATCCCAACCTTTTGGGAGGCTGAGGCAGGTGGATCACCTGAGGAGTTCGAGACAACCCTGGCCAACATGGTGAAACCCCATCTTTTTAAAAATTACAAACATTAGCCGGACGTGGTGGTGTACGCCTGTAATCCCAGCTACTCGGGAGACTGAGACAGGAGAATCGCTTAAACCTAGGAGGCTGAGATTGCAGTGAGCCGAGATCGTGTCACTGCACTCGAGCCTGAGCAACAGAGTGAGACTCTGCCTCAAAAACAAAAACACAAACAGAATTCTATCACAACCACACTGTTGCTATCATAAAATGGTGCCACTCTAACAGAAGACAAAAAAGAAAGGTGAAGTAGAAGAAAGCCAACTGAGGAACACTCTTGCCAAAGAAAATGTCTATGAAGAACTTGAAAGAAGAATGTTACTGACCAGCAAGTCATGGAGGAAGGAAAAGACAAAGGGAAAGTCGGTGCTGCTGTTCACCAGCTGATAAATGTTCCAAGTATTGACAACGTGCTGTGAATATCAGGGCTAGCTACACAATTTTATTTTACATTTTAGAGAAGGAATTCTCTTATGTTTGATAATATATCGAAGCCCAAATTTCATTTATTTATTTTTGACAGTTTTATAATCTTTATTAATTTTTTTTTTTTTTTTTTTTTTTTTTGAGGCCAGGTCTCAGTCTGTCATCCAGGCTGGAGTGCAGTAGCATGATCATGGCTCCCTGCAGTCTCAACCACCCTGGGCTGAATTGATTCCCCCACCCCTGCCTCCTGAGTAACTGGGACTACAGGTGCACACCACCATGCCTGGCTAATTTTTGTAGAGATGGGTTTTTGCCATGTTGTCCAGATTGGTAGTATCAAACTCCTAGTCTGAAGTGATCTGCCCACCTCAGCCTCCTGAAGTGCTGGATTATGGACATGAGTCACCATGCCTGGAAAAAAATATAATTTTAGATTCATGAGGTACATGTGTGCAGGATTCTTATGCGGATATATTGCATAATGGTGAGTTTTGGGTTTTTGGTGAACCATCTCCCAAATAGTGAACATTGTACCCAATGGGTCATTTTTTTTTTTTTTTTTTTTTTTTTTTTTTTTTTTTTTTTGAGACAGAGTCTTGCTCTGTCGCCCAGGCTGGGGTGCAGTGGCCGGATCTCAGCTCACTACAAGCTCCGCCTCCCGGGTTTAGACCATTCTCCTGCCTCAGCCTCCCGAGTAGCTGGGACTACAGGCGCCCGCCACCTCGCCCGGCTAGTTTTTTGTATTTTTTAGTAGAGACGGGGTTTCACCGTGTTAGCCAGGATGGTCTCGATCTCCTGACCTCGTGATCCTCCCGTCTCGGCCTCCCAAAGTGCTGGGATTACAGGCTTGAGCCACCGCGCCCGGCCCCAATGGGTCATTTTTAAACCCTCTGCCCCCTCCCACTTTCCCACTTCTGAAGTCCCCAGTATCTATTATCTCCATCTGCGTGTTCATTGTTTGCTCCCATTTATAAGTGAGAACACAGAGTATTTGATTTTCTGTTTCTGAGTTATTTCACTTAGGATAATAGCCTCCAGCCTCATCCATTGCTTCAAAGGACATGATTTCATTCTTTTTAATGGCTGCATAGTATTCCTTGGTGTATATATTTTCATTATCTGATCAACCATTGATGAACACTTAGGTTGATTCCATGACTTCGTTATTGTGAATAATGCTGCAATCAGCTTATGATTGCAGGTATCTTTTGATAAAACAATTTATTTTCCTTGGGTAGATACCCAGTAGTGGGATTGCTGGGCCAAATGATAGCTCTATTTTCAGTTCTTTGAGAAATCTTCATACTATTTTCCATAAGGGTTGAGCTAATTTATATTCCCACCAACAGCGTTTAAGTATTTCCTTTTCTCTGTATCCTCACTGACGTATTTATTTTTTGACCTTCTAATAATAGCCAATCTAACTGATATGAGATGGTGCTTTTTTGTACTTGTATTTCTCTGGTGATTAGTGATGTTGAGCATTTTTTCATATCTTTGTTGGCCGGTTGTATGTCTTCTTTGAGAAGTATCTTCAGATCCTTTTGATTCTGTATGGTGTCTGTTTACTCTGTTGATGGTTTCTTTTGATGTACAGAAGCTCTTTAGTTTAATTAACTTCCATTGCCTTATTTTTTGTTGTGTTGTTGCATGTACTTTTGAGGTCTTAGTCATAAATTCTTTGCCTAGGCCAAACTCTAGGCCAAGAGTTTTCCCTAGGTTGTCTTTTAGAATTTTTATGGTTTTAGAACACACATTTAAGTCTTTAATCCATCTTGAATTAATTTTTGTACATGATGAGAAATATGGGTCCAGTTTCATTCTTCTGCATATGAAAGCCCACATTTTGGCTGAGAATCAAGGTACTATGGTATTTCCTTGTCCCTGTTCCCAGTTTTTCCTTTCTTTAATTATCTAATTCTTGTATGCTTTTTCTTTTCACCGTAAGTAAAAGACTGTCAGAGTCCAAATATCACTAGTCTCTAATTCCTGGAAATCTGTGCTCATTCAGTCAGTGAACATCAGTTGTCAGCCAGGTCTGTGCTGGCTCCTTATGGAATGTTAATAGCACTTGTTTGTCAATGCCAAGCACAATTTCTCCAGATCATCTGCAAAGCCTTTTATTAGAGAGTTTAAAATTGCCTGAAGTCTGCTATCTCAAATAGGTGAGGCATTGATTAGCTGCCAAGATCTTCTTCTTTGGGAATCACTGGGCTTTTGAAAAAGAGAAAAAATGTAGCAAATTGCCATGACCCAATCTATGTTCCAATGTCTTAGAAATTAAACCCTCCAGACGAGACAGCACTAAACAATTTCACTTATCAATCTGCTCTAATATCCTTATCCAAATGAATTCCTTCAAGCTTAGGTTATGCCACTTAAAATAAAGAGTCAACTCTATCAGCTAAAAGCCCATGATGCAGTAAAGTCTGCTTAGTAGTTTTTAATTCATATTCAAAACACTCAAAATTCATAAAATAGATAAAAATCAAGTAGATAATCCTTTGCCTTACAAAACATTAAGCTTTTGAGTTTTTTAAAATATATATATTTGCTTTTTGGTTCTGGATTGCCTTAAAGATGTTAACCACTGATAGGAAGGCACAAGGCCCCTGCAGCTTCCAGGGGGTGGAGAGTCAGAGAAGTTACTGCTGAGGGAAAGTTAATCAACATGATGATGTAACTGCCCAGATAGAGCTGATTTATCATGACAGGGGAATTGCAATAGAGAAAGAGTTTCGTTCATGCAGAGCCAGCTGAAAAGGAGACCGGAATTCTATTATTACTCAGTCTCTCTGAAATTTCAGAGCTTAGGGTTTTTCAAGGATAGTTTGGCAGGCCAGGGAGTCATGCACACAGGAGTAGAGGGGATGGGGGTATGGTTGGTGGGGGTTATAGGTCCAGGTGGAGCCATTGGCCATCAGAAATGCAAAACCCAGAAAGACATCTCAAAAGCCCAATCCTAGGTTCTACAATAGTAATGTCATTTACAGTAGTAATTGAGGAAGTTGCATATCCGTGACCTCTGGAATAATGACAGGTCATTGTTTATGTCTACACCTTAGCAGAATTCAGGCTCCTGTCATCCTCCTAGTCTGGTTGTCTCTCATTGCAAAGGTGGTTGAATTTGGGGGAAGGGCTATTATCATTTAAACTATAAACTAAATGTCTCCAAAGTTAGCTTGGCCCAAGCCCAGGAATAATTAAGGGCAATTTGAAAGCTAAAGGCATAATGGTGATTGGTTAGATCAGACCTCTTTCACTGCCATAATTTTCTTACTGTTACAATTTTTTTATTTTTATTTTTTGAGACAGAGTCTCACTGTTTCACCCAGGCTGGAGTGCAGTGGCACAATCATGGTTCACTGCAGCCTTGACCTCCTGGGCTCAATCAATACTCCCACCTCGGCCTCTTGAGTAGCTGGGACTACAGGCATGTGCCACCACACCCAGCTGGGACTATAGGCATGAGCCACCATGTCCAGCTAATTTTAAAAAATATTTTGTAGTGGTGGGGTCTCACTATATTGCCCAGGCTGGTCTTGAACTCCTATACTCAAGCAATTATTCTGCCTCGGCCTCCCAGAGTTTTAGGATTACAGGCATGAGCCACTGCACCCAGCCTGTTACAATTTTTGCAAAGGCTGTTTCAAAGATAGAGCAGACCCAAAATCAACTCTTAGGTATATGATGATAAATTCATAATAATAACGGTAACAGTGAACCTTCCTAAAACACAGTCTGATTCTGTATCCCTTTGATTTAAAACATATTAGTGGCTTCTATCAGTTACAGAATTTGGCAGTAGTTCCATTCGCTTGGTGTGGAGCTCCTTCATTACTGGTGGCTAGGGTTTTGAGCCATGCCTTCCACTGCTTTCTTATTCCCCCACGGTTCCAACTTTTGGCTCCCTCAAGTTGCAATGTGATTTCGTACCTCTGACCATTGCACAGACTCTCACATCTGCCTCAGCCACCTGTCCTAACTTTCCTCTGTCTCCTGCCTCTGTCTCTTCCCTCCTCTACTGCTAAAGTACATCTTGTTCTCCTGGTAAACTCCTACACATTGTAGCCAGTTGTTCTGTCTTTTGTAAGCACCCAATACATGTTTGTTAGATTAACATAAAAAGGCACACAAGTGAATCAACCCCAATTGTATAAACTCTCATAGTCCTGAATTTAAAATTCTCATAACTAGGTATTTAAATATGAAGTCTAATTTAGAGTCTTCAATAAAAAAAATGAAATAAATGTAATTTAATACTGTTTTCAGAGACTATTTGAATTTTCCACAGCAAACCTCTTAAAATGTCTTATTTTGTTAATTGGGGAAGTCAGGCTACCAAGCCCACTATGATTTACTGAAATGCTCCAATTTTATGGCTTTCTCAATACTGATAAGACACTCTTCTTTTTTTCTTTTTAAAAATACCATTAATTACATAAATCTAGACCTGAGCGAGCTTGGAAAGTTTCCAGGCATATCAACCATCTGGCTTTACTATGTACAGTTCCAGAATCTTGGGAAGATTGAAGCGAATGTAAAATAGGGTAACTTTCCAGTAGTTTCAGGTTGAGCTGAATCAAGGAGGATAATGCTGCCTTCTTGACCTTGCTCCCTGTGGGTAATTCACAATATGCTGTGCTGGTGATGACCTGAGACTATTTGGAATCCAATATTTCAAGGAATGGGGCTTGAACAATAAGTATATCGGTGCTTCTCTCACAAAGAGAGATGAGTAGTGATTAAAAAAATCGTTTGTAAGAGAAGAGGAAGAGAAATGAAGACACGCAGGTGGAGATACTGTAGATCTTATTGCCTGCCTAAATTTATATTTATTTCATTTTATTTTATTTTGAGATGGAGTCTTGCTCTGTAGTCAGGCTGGAGTGCAGTGGCACTATCTCAGCTCACTGCAACCTTTGCCTCCCAGGTTCAAGCGATTCTCCTGCCTCAGCCTCCCGAGTGGGTGGGACTACAGGCGCCTGCCACCACACCCACCTGAGTTTTGTATTTTTAGTAGAGACGGGGTTTCACTGTGTTAGCCAGGATGGTCTTGATCTCCTGACCTCATAATCCACCCTCCTCGGCCTCCCAAAGTGCTGGGATTAAAGCCGTAAGCCACTGCGTCCGGCCCCTAAATTTCTATTCTAAAAGCAACCAGGTCAATGGCAGCAGTCCTGTACTTGAATAACTAAGCAAAGAAATCACTTTAGATTTGTAGCATCACAAGCAGCTTGATTAACTCACCATTTGACTTGGTGAAGGTAAAGGTATGTTTCCTTCTATTACATATCTCTTTGGTATTTCCAGATTACTCTATGCTATAAGTATTATCCATTGTTTCAGTTGGCTGAGCTGTAAAACAATGAGATCTGGAATTTGTTCACTCTGGTACCTCCAGCAACTAGCACAGTATTTGGTATATGGTAGGCATTCAGTAAATATCAGTGGGATTAATTGGTGTTTATATGATGTCATGTTATAGTTTTGTCTCTCTCACTTGCTACTGTATCTCTAGCACCCAAAACATCATCAGCAGGTTTGAAGTTCTCAAGAAATATTTCTTTCTTTGTTTTTTTTTTGAGACAGCGTTTCACTCTTGTTGCCCAGGCTGAAGTGCAATGGTAAGATATCACCTCACTGCAACCTCTGCCTCCTGGGTTCAAGCAATTCTCCTGCCTCTGTCTCCTGAGTAGCTGGGATTACAGGCGTGTGCCACCACGCCCGGCTAATTTTTTGTATTTTTAGTAGAGATGGGGTTTCTCCATGTCAGTCAGGCTGGTCTCGAACTCCCGACCTCAAGTGATTTGCCTGCCTTGGCCTCTCGAAGTGCTGGGATTACAGGCATAAGCCACCGTGCCCAGCTGAAGTTTTCAAGAAACATTTCACAGATGAGTGAGTACCTGTATTAGACATGGACTTCTCCACCCCTCATCTTTGAAACGAAGACATAATGCACGTGCCTAACACAGTGCCTGGTACATAAGAGCTACGCGCCATGTGTGTTTCTTCTTCTTGCCAGCTTTGAAAAGCAAATGAAGGTGGCCAGGTAGGAAAAAACAAATAAATAAAACTCTTTCTTATTAGCATATGGCAGACTCCTGGAGGGAAATGGCTTCCATCAAACAAATAGAACATTTATCACCTAAGAGAAAGATCTGTGTTTATAAGACCCTTAAAATTTTTATTGATATTTGATGTTTACAATGATAGAATGGGAGAGCTGAAAACACCCTAGGAGATGATGTAATCCATCCCTCCTCACGTAATCCATGAGAAAATGAAGGCCCTTGGGAGTGAAGCAACTAGCCACAAGTTCACGTTGATGGCTGAGCAGGGGACAAAATGCAGGCCTGCTGTCCTCTAATCTGGAGCTCTTCCCATGATACCAAATTGTTCTAATACTAACTTACATCAAGTAAAAAGAAAAAGGCCTTCTACTTATCACCTACATAGATGATTCCTATCTAGATATATTTTCCCCTAAAAGCAAGAGAAAAGGACATTATTCTAAATGTTTTTTTAATGTGAGTTGTTTTTGGAATTTGAGAGAGGAAGATAGCTGTGTGATCAACTTATATCTCACATGATTACAGATTTTAACATGATCTCAAAAGTGAAGCATTTAATAATTAGAGGTCTTGAAGCTCTCCCTCCAGCATATGAGGCGCTAGTTATCTGATGAGACTAAAATTTGTACTTTTCTTTAAATATTGTATCAGTCCATTTTCACTCTGTTGATAAAGACATACCTAAGACTGGTAATTTATAAAGAAAAAGAGGTTTAATGGAGTCACGGTTTCATGTGGCTGGGGAGGCCTCGCAATCATGGCAGAAGGTGAAAATCATTTATCATATGGCGCAGGCAAGAGAGAGAATGAGAGCAAGGTGAAAGGGTTTCTCCACATAAAACCATCAAATCTTGTGAGACTTCACTACCATGAGAACAGTATGGGGGAAACCGCCGCTACGATTCAATTATCTCCCACTGGGTCCCTCCCATAACACATAGGAATTATGGGAGGTACAATTCAAGATGAGATTGGGGTGGGGACAGAGTCAAACCATATCAAACATCCACAAGGGAGCCTGAGGTATAAGAATTTTTTCAGAACAGAGAACCTCATTTAGGAGTAGGTAGGGAAATGATCTTTAAAGGATTGTAAGCCACTGCCAGGGGAGGGTTAGCCCCAAAAACTGATAATGCATTTCTGAAATTATGCTTATTGGAGGCAGAGAAGAGTCCTAATTGCAGTGAGGTTTTTGGAGTAGGAAAGACTGGTGTCTGAATTCCAGCTCTGTGTCACTTACTGCTTTACCTTGGGCAATATTTAAAATTTTCAAAGCTTAAATTTCCAAAATGTTTAAGTGCATATCATAATAACAAAAATTTGTATGAAGTATTCACTTCAGTGCTGGGCATTTAGTGAGGATAAATTATTGAAGATTTTAGTTGCAAAATATTCCATATGCATAGAAATTTCTAGGAAAAGACCTCTTCAGTCAAGCCAAGTTCCACTCAGCAGGAACTAAATTATACATGATCCCCTGGGAGGTAAGGAGCCCTGGAAACTGACTTTCTGTGTGTAGATGGCTCAACCTGGCACTGAACACACAGCAGGTGATTTAAGGACAATTACCGATGTCATGCATTCCTCTTATCTTTTCCTTCACAAAACTCTAGTCTCTATCACAAGCAGAATGAACCTCAAATTCCTTAATTTGACCTTCTAGACTGACCTCTACTGACCTTACCTTTGCCTCTTTAATGTCCTTGGAGAGTGTCATGTGTAAAAGCCTCATCTTCCAGGAGTCCTTCTTTACCAGACAAGGGATGAGAAGGTATCATTTCCTCTCAGAATCTCAGCACCTCTGGATCTGCACGTTCTCCAGTGCCCTTGTAGCAGGACCAGCGGCAGACAAAACTCCTCAGACACCGAGTTACAGAAGGAAGGGGTTTATTCGGCTGGGGGCATCAGCAAGACTTCTGTCTCAAGAGCCGAGCTCCCCAAGTGAGCAATTCCTGTCCCTTTTAAGGGCTCACAACTCTAAGGGGGTGCATGTGAGAGGGTCGTGATCGATTGAGCAAGCAGGGGGTACGTGACTGGGGGCTGCACGCACCTGGTAATTAGATCGGAACAAAACAAGATGGGGATTTTCACAGTGCATTTCTATACAATGTCTGTGATCTACAGATAACAGAACCAATTAGGTCAGGGGTCGATCTTTAACTACCAGGCCCAGGGCGCGGCGCTGGGCTGTCTGCCTGTGGATTTCATTTCTGCCTTTTAGTTTTTACTTCTTCTTTCTTTGCAGGCAGAAATTGGGCATAAGACAATATGAGGGGTGGTCTTTACCCTCATGGGTGGGAAGCATGGCCGTATTTTTTTTTTTTTTTTTTTGAGACAAGGTCTCACTCTCTTGCCCAGGCTGGAGTGCAGTGGTACAATCATGGCTCACTGTAGCCTTAACATCCTGAGCTCAAGTGATCTTCTCACCTTAGCTCTTGAGTAGCTGGTTCTACAGGCGTGTGCCACCACACCTGGCTAATTAATTTTTTTTTTTTTGTAGAGATGGGATCTCACTATATTGCCCAGGCTGGTCTCAAACTCCTAAGCTCAAGTGATCCTCCCACCTCAGCCTCCCAAAGTGTTAGGATTACAGGCTTGAGCCACCATGCCTGGCCAGGGATGTATGTTAAGCACAGTCCCATTTTACTACAGTTAACTTTTTTTTAAAAAATATGTATATTCTATCTGTTACCTGCCATGCCTAAGTAGAAGCTACACATCTCAGGAGGCAGCTCACAGGCCTGTGAACATCGCGGAGCCCTGTCCTTGCCTTCTGAGCACAGCTGCCAGAAAGGGGAGGGAAAAGAGAAGAAACTTGATGTCCTATTTTTTGGAATTCTGAAGAAAAATTCCTGGGAAACCCACTAAATGCTGAATATTCTTGGAAAGGGCATCCATGAGTCATATTCACAACATCTGAAGAAAAACTGTTCCGTGAATCCAAAGAATGTACAAGTTGTTCAGAAGGCAAAAGAAAATAAGCATCTAATTTTCATAGATGCTTCATAGGGATGTGTTCCCAGGGGAAATTCTTGGGATCGGACCTGGGCACAGTGGGCCATATGTGGTTTGTTTTATTTTTGTGTGTGCTTTTTGTTTGTTTCTTGGGACAGAATCTTGCTCTGTTGCCCATACTGGAGTGCAGTGGTGCAATCATAGCTCATTGTAAACTTAAATTCCTGGGCTTAAGCGATTCTCCAGCCTCAGCCTCCTGAGTAACTAGGACTACAGGCATGTGCCACCACACCTGACAAGTTTCTTTTTAATTTTTTATAGAGGTAGGGTCACACTATGTTGCCCAGGCTGATCTCCAACTCCTGGCCTCAAGCGATCCTCCTGCCTCAGCCTCCAAAGCACTGGGATTACAGGAGTAAGCCACCATACCTGGCCTGTTTTATGTATGTTTTTACTTCCTGACTTTCCACTTTTGTCTCAGAGAACCTGAAAACCAACATTGGCTTAATATCTTTGTTCTCACAAGAAAAGAGCTAATAAATGAGTCTCGGTTGTTTAGGGATTTGAAGCTAAGTCAAGCTTTAAATGGTCGTGGTCTTGCCAGGCACAGTGGCTCACGCCTGTAATCCCAGCTGGCGTAATTTGGGAGGCTGAGGCAGGTGGATCAATTGAGATCGGGAGTTCAAGACCAGCCTGGCCAGGATGGTGAAACATCCTCTCTACTAAAAATACAAAAATTAGCCGTGCGGTAGTGGCATGTGCCTGTAATCCCAGCTACTAGGGAGGCTGAGGCAGGAGAATTGCTTGAGCCTGGGAGGCGGAGGTTGCAGTGAGCCGAGATTGCGCCACCGCACTTCAGTCAGCGTGACAGAGTGAGACCCTGTCTCAAAAAAAAAAAAAAAAAAAAAAAAAAGGTAGTGGTCCTAACAGTAACCCCTACATCCTTTTCCATATGCACACAGGTTACTGGATGTCTGATCTCAGAGATAAAGACTGTGGACAAAGGCAACTCTAACCCTCTAACTCTTCTCTCTCTCCTTCTTTTTTTGTAAAGCAGCTAAACCTTTCTCACTGCTCTGATAACTCAACAGAGAGTTTTTCTCTCACTGCTCTGATAACTCAACAGAGAGTTTTTCTCTCACTGCTCTGATAACTCAACAGAGAGTTTTTCCGAAGCCAAGACTCTTAGATGTGGTCTATAGATGTCGCTGTTGGATGCATCTTCGCTGGTTTCTCTGTTTAAAGGCAAGGTTTCCTGTGCTGCTTTGAAACAGAGTTTTAGAAGGAATGGCGCCTTTGGCCTCAAGGCTAAGGGCTCTGCTGAATGCTTGCTTCGGAAAGACTTTTCTCGGGAGGATGGCGTGAGCTTGTGATGAAGGCAAGAATTACATTTCTTTCAGTCCATGCTTCCTTAATTTAAAATAAGCTTGGCCTCTGCTGAACTTTCTAGCCTCTCACCCTCTGGGGCTAGAGGAATTACTGTGCAGTTCTCCTAATATGGAAGACCGTCTCTTGCCCCTAGGCCTTCACCCCTGCTGTTCTCTCTGTGGGGCACCCCTCCTTCCTTTCCCCTGGATGACTCTTGATTGTCTTTTAGCACAAGTGCTTAAAGTATGGTGCACACACCAGCTGCTGGCCAGGATCCTTTGTTACTGGTTTATGACAAGATGAGCTCGGGTCAGATCCTAAGTGAACTAAATGTCTAAGCAGACCATTGATTTCAGTTCATTCTCTTTTTTAGTGAGACTCTCTTGACGAAGGAAGCAGTGTACTGATTCACGTTTTGACACCAGCTCTTGTCACAGCCTGGCGCTTTCAGTGAGTCTGCCTTGGTAAAGGGCTGAGACACTCTCCTCTGGGAGACCTCACCCAGTCCTCCCTCGACCCTTCCACCCTGACTGTGTTTGCACCCTCCTCAAAACACCTGGCACGCAGTGTTGGTAACTATCTGTTTTCCCCAAGGAGTTTATAAGCATCTTTGCATCATGGGTCAATTACCTGCTGAATGGGTGGATGAATACATTTTCAATATTTTAAATTCAGGTAATTTATTTAGTATAGGGTCAGAATTTTTCATGTTTTATGCAGTTTTGAATATTGCACTGTCTGTCTTCCTAATGTGTTAAAGCTGGACTCAGGTTTCTGAGATAGAATAGAGGTAGTTCTTTAAAATAATAACCCTTTCCACAAGTACCGTACAGAAGCTGGAAGGTTAAATCACGTTCACTTGAAAAGCAGACACCTACTTATTACCACTATTTTAAGTTGTAAATATGGTTGAATGTGGTACCCAGGAAGCTGGCTGGCTTATCTGAGTTCTTGGCTTTCTCCCATCTCTCTGCCTAGCTCAGCCAATTCTTCCCTCAGGGCTGTGAAAGGAGGTTAAGTGGGAGCAGAGGTTTTATCCTCCCTTAATGCTTCCAGAACATTCCTGGTTTCTTACTAAAGCCTGGATTTCCTTAAAAAATAGTCTGGAGTTTTGGGGGATGTATCAGGGACTTGCCAGAAGCAGTCATTTCAAAAGTGTGTTTGCTTTCCCATGTTTTGCTTCCCTTGCTCTCCCTTGATAAGCCCCCCTTCTCTAAGACAGTAGGTCACCCCGAGCCCCAAGTTTCAGAATGGTAACACACTCACTACCCATTCCGTCAAAGCAGTATCTCACCACCAAAACCAAACGGGTGAAAGAACATGAAAACTCCCCAAGAGAAAAACATCCATGGCTATAAAGAGGTCCTGATTCATCACATCCCTCAACCTCTGCCTCTTCACACAAATCTATGTGTTCATTTCTTCCTCCATGCTGTGTGTATTCATCCCAGTACTGTGTGTGTGTGCATGTGCATGTGCAAGAATGCTTTAGATAAATACTACAGGTGCAGTCACAAAAATTGTTTTAATATTAACTCTCCCTATCCCCAACCCTGATTCACTACTAAGCATTTTAAGGCTAAAATAATCAGAAGAAAACTTGAGATGGTTGCTCTAGCATGTTAAGTGCTTCCTGGGTGTTGGTACACTCTGCATTACATGACTGATTCAATAAATTTAATTTTTTATTCCAAGTTCCTCAGAGGAAACTCGCTTTCCTTCAGAATCAGCCTTCCAGCCAGGAGGATCCTGGATTAAACTCAAAAACATTACTCAGTTGTTGGCAGCCTTTGAACTATTGCCAGAGGAGACTTTCATTAGCAACAATTATACAAATCTGACATTTACAAGGGAATTCAAAAATGTGTAAAGTAGTTGCATTTGTATTACTTCACCTGATCTTTCAAAACAGCATACATTTTCATCATTTTAAGAATGAAGAATTTGAGACTCAGAGATTTCAGGTATTTAACCCCAAATCTCACAGATAGTAAGTGGCCAGTCAGGTCTTAATGGCACACATGCTGACTCTGGTTCTGTTGTCTTCCTCCCATGCCTTTGGCCTAGTGAAAGGCCATGAGAGGCAGCCTCCAGAAAGCCTCTGGGAGCCAATGAGGAGCAAATGCCATGCTCATGACACATGACCTCAACCTGTCCTTTCTTCCCTAGTCAGCCAGGGTGGATTGAGAGAAACTAGCTCCTCCAGGCTGCAAGGGCAGGGGCTGATAAATGTCACTACCATGGTTCTGGTGAGCCTTAACACTCACCTGCTTCTCTGGAGCCTAAGCAGCTCTCCCGGGATAGGCCAGAGCACCTGCACTAGCTAAGACCAAGTCCACAGCAGCTCTGTTTGTACAGCCTTCCTTTTCTTCCAACGACAAGGATAACAAAATGTGACAAACAGCTACTCCCAATTGTCACTTGTCTTTAGTATACAAGATGAGTTTAAGGATTTGGAGATGAGACTAGGAGCGGCGGAGACTTAATCACACTTTTTTTGAGATGAGGTCTCACTCTGTCATCCGGGCTGGAGTACAGTGGCACTGTCTTGGCTCAGTGCAGCCTCAACGCCCTGGGCTCAGTCTCCCATCTCAGCCTCCTGAGTAGCTGGGACTACAGTCACGTGCCACCATGCCTGGCTCATTTTTTGTATTTGTAGTAGAGACAGGGTTTTGCTATGTTACCCAGGTTAGTCTTGGACTCTTGGACTCAAGCAATCTGCCAGCCTCGGCCTTCCAGAATACTGGGATTACAGGCATGAGCCACTGCATCTGGCCTTAATCACACTTTCGAAAAGTTCTGTGGGTACTATTAAAAAGTCAAACAACAACAGATGCTGGTGAGGTGGCAGAGAAAAGGGAAGACTTATACACTGATGGTGGGAATATACATTAGCTCAGCCACTGTGGAAAGCAGTGTGGAGATTTCTCAAATAATTCAGAACTATAATTCAACCTGGTAATGCCATTACTGGATATATATTCAAAGGAAAATAAATTGTTCTGCCAAAAAGACACAAGCACTCATTTGTTTATTGCAGCACTATTTACAATAGCAAAGACATGGAGTTAACCAGAAGCCCATCAGTGCTGGATAAAGACTGGGTAAAGAAAACGTGGTGCATATACACCATGGAATACTATGCAGCCATAAAAAGGAATAAAATCATGTCCTCTGTAGTAACATGGATCCAACTGGAGGCCATTATCCTAAGCAAATTAACGCAGGAACACAAAACCAAATGTACTGCATGTTCTCACTTATAACTGGAAGATAAACATTGAATAGACATGGAAATAAAGATGGCAAAAATATCACTGGGGACTGCTTGAGAGAAGAGGGTGGGAGGCCTGTAAGCACTGAAAAACTGTTGGGTACTATGCCCACTACCTGGGGGATGGAATCATTCATACACTAAGCCTCAGTGACACACAATTTGCCCATGTAACACATCTGCACATGTACCCCTGGAACCTAAATTATAAGTAGAAGAAGAAAAGATTCTATACTTTTACTTAGAAATGATATGTCTTTGTTATAATTTCCTATGGAGCTCAGGATTAGCAGCTGAAATTTTCTTAGAATTAAATACACAGATTCTGAGTTCTCCATTAACCTTGTCAGTTGGAGGTAATTATTTCGCTGGAGCTGTAACACAGCTGAAAAATATTACATCTTTCAACATGGAAAAAAAAAGTCTGGAAAAGTCTACTGAAAATTTCATCTGATCTCACAGAATTTGCTTGTGAAGGTTTGGGTGAAAAGGAAACATAATTACAATTAACATCTGAAAATCGCTTATCATTGTGCTTGCCCAAACTACACGGATTTCTGTCTGAAGCTCTGGAAACCGAATGTTTTTTAAATAATGCATTTGCTGAAAATGGATGAGGATAAAAGCTTTTGTTTCCCATTGTGTTTTGATTGATTATATTCCCAACTGTTGGAAGATTTCAAAATTAGTTTTAGACAGGAGCTGGACCACCCATTTCCCTCCCTCTAGGGCAACAGAGGCAAGAGCAGAACCCTCTGCCATCAGTCCTTTGGCCTCAGGGAGAGTTCGAATACAGAGTCTGCAGGAAGCAGGGGCCAAAATCAAATCAAAAACAAAAACAGGTGGAAATGGAAAAGAATTTAATTCTAAGAAGGTTTCAGCTACTACTATTGAACTTGGTAGAAAATTATAACAAAGGGTTAGTTTATAAATGAAAGTGTTAGACTAGGTAGTTAGGCAGACATTTGCAAGACAGGAGAGCCCCCCACCCCGCCCAAGGAATGTCAGGCAACCATCAAGAGATGGTCAGCTGGTTGTTAAACTGTCTGTCTGAAATGATAATCGGTCACAGCCAGCTCCAGGGGAAGATGGTCTCCCAATAGACAGCAAACACCTCAAGATGGTGATCAACAGCTTCTTGATAATATCTCAAGAGTTGGGTGAGCAGGCCCGTCCATGCACACTAAGAGGCAAAATGGTGGATGTATGACCTTCCTCTGGGGGCGTTCCACCCGTAAAGGAAAATCACCCCTAGAAAGCATACATACAACCTCAGTAAATGCAGTATGCGTGCTGTCACCATCCCGAGTGCTGACTGACACTGTGCATGTGGCAGTTGAGTGACAGCCCACCTGAAGGGAAGAATGACAGGAGGAAAAAAGAAAACCATGCAACCATGCCAATGTACCAAACCATGAGCCAAGGGTTGAATAGGGTGCTTGGATCTCAAGTCACCTGCTTGGCCCTCTTCCAAATGTATTTACTTCCTTTTGCTCTAAAACGTTTTAATAAACTCTCACTCCTGCTTCCAAACTTGCCTTAGTGTCTCCCTCTGCCTTGAACCTACTTCTGCCCCTTAGCCGAATTCTCTCCTCTGAGGAAGCAATGATCAAGTGTGCTGCAGACTCACATGGATTTGCCACTGGTCACGAAAGTACAGAAAGTATAGAAAAACGAGAGACTGAAAGGAAAAATAAGAGCTCCAAACCTCAAAGTCAGCAGTCACTGGGGGCAGGAGATTTCCTGCTTCAGCCAGAGGGTCTGTTTTATGTGTGAGTCCCTCATCTTTATCATTCTGCCACATGAAGTCACCACTGTAGAAAGGGACAGATGATGGTAATGAAACAGGAAAGATTCCACTGTCCCCCTCACAGGGCCTGTGATGGGGGAGTGGCTTAGTTCTTCAGTGTCCCACTGCTCAAACCTCTAGGGGGGCATACAGATGGGCAGGCTGTGGGGCTCCAACCCCACCGCTGTGTCTAGAGGTGAATGTTTACAGCTCCTGAGCCTGAGGGCCCCGTGGGTGAGTGTTGCGGGGTGCTTTTTTAGTTTGCTGTCTATAGGGAGCTTGTGTTAATCAGCTCAATTCGACGCTCTACCTTGTTGCAAGGACAGAGGACCTTCCGTATCCTGGGTTCTTGCCTTGGTTTACCAGAAGAATCAGATCAAAGGCTTGGAGAATGAGTGAAAAGTTTTATTGAGTGGAAGCAGCTCTCCACCAACAGGGGAGCCAGAAGGGAGATGGTTTCCCCTGGAGCTGGGCCGCTCAGCGGCCCTGGCTGTCCTCCAGCTGCCCCAGCCAAGCTCCACCTCGTCCCATTGACGGATGGCCTTAGCATGCTGGCGTCTGTCAGTGTGCTCTTCCACTGGCGTGCTCCCTAAACCTACTCTCACCATCCAGCCGCTTGTGTCTTCTTCTGCCCTTGTGCTCCTTTCAACATTTGGAAGCCTGCGTGTCTGCCCGCTGGGACTTGGGTTTTTATAGTCCCAGGATGGGGGTGTGGTAGGCAAGGGTGGTCTTGGAAAATGCAACATTTGGGCACGAAAGCAGGAGTGCCTGTCCTCACCTAGGTCCGTGGGGGTGGAGACCTAGCCAGGGACCCGCCTTTCTCTACCCATCACTTCCCTGCCCCACTCTTGTATCAGGGACACAGCAGCCAGGCTCCTGAGCAGGCAGAACTGCTACTGACCAGGGCCACATTAAACTTATAACCTCCAGCCAAAGCCATGCAGAACTATCAGGGTATCTAATTCTGTCATACAACACAGGGGGACCAGACTTTTGGACAGGAGATTACCCTATGTATTGTAACCAAGGACCCCCTCACTCCCATGAGATACCCTGCAGCTGAGAAAAAGAATAAATAAGTCTGTGTCCTGACAAGGAAGGCTATTCCTAAGAGACTGTTGAGAGCAGCAACCATATTTGAAAGATTCCCTATTATTTAATGTATTCACAATAATCGTATGTTGTTTAACTCCTTAAAAATACACACATATTTTGTAAAGGCTGTTTAAAAAATAAAATAAAATAAAATAAGTACACACATAGTTGGAGTTTCCCAAACTAAGAGAGGAAAAAAAAAAAAAATAAGCCATGGGCCTTTCTTCAGGTATTACACTTGACTGTACAGATACTTCTGTCTGAATTCTGCAGAATTGGGCAGTGAGTGCTGCCTTATGAGGTCAACTCCCAAGAGTAGCTCATCAATATCTCATCTCTACCCCTTTTCTATTTTATGCCATTTCAAAGAGCCCAACTGTCATCTGTGCGCACCAAAACTACTCTATAAATGCTGGTGGGATTTGTGGACCTCAGCTCCATACTGATACACAAATTACTGCAGCTGTTTGAGGTTATTTGTATTTATGAGGCCATGTGAACATTTTATTTCTTGGGCCAGTATAGCTAGAAAGACAAAATGTGGTCTCTAGTGAAAACCAATTGCCCATTCGTTAGAATTTAAGCCCACATTTTGCACTCAGCATTGTGTGAGATTTACAAGATCCATCAGGGATAATTGCTGCCTTTTGGAAATTTGCACTGTGAAAGAGAAAGCATGTAAGTATAAATAGGGAACATAGGTATCTGAAAAAATTTAAACTGCCCTTTGGCAGCTGTCCATTGTCACCAGAGAGGAGAGATTGCGTGATGTTTCCCCAGAGGCCTCACATGGTGGCCCGTCATCCCTTGGCAACTTTGCCAGGCCCAGCTCAGCCCACAAGCTTGGAAATTTAATTTTGCCCCTGTCCCTTAGAGGCAGGCTTATATTAAAGAAGCTCAAAGAACTGATAGTAAAAGGCTGAACACCAACTTACTTATTCATTTGAGAAATTATTAAGGAAACAGAAGACTCACATTTGTATGACCAGTGGATTTTCTGACTACTGAGGGACTTAAGAAGCAGGCCTGCTCAGTTAGCAATAATCATGCCTTGGATAAACCTCACTGGCCATGATACTGCCACTTCACAAAGCTGCCAGCCTGCTCAGGATGTGAAGGCTGTTGAGGTGGGTAAAATCAGAACAATGGAAATTGATCAGACAAGGATTTGATGGCATCCCGCTGAGCTCCCCTGAGCATCCATCTCCTGTTGGGGATGGCCAAGAACTCACTTTGAGACCAAAATGCCCACGGAGGAGTGCCCCGTGGAGATGAGACACATACTGAACTGCATTGGTGAAGTAGGTTCTTATTATTATGGGGTCCAAAAGGAAAACATACAAAGGTGACTGGCCTCAAGGGGAAATAGCTATTGGTGGAAGAAAGAGAAATTGTTTTTATAACCTTCTTTCAAATGTTGGGCTGAATTCTATTCCTGATATTGCTGGCTAATAATCATGTCAATGGTAAATCCCCTCACGTGTTGATGCCTTAGTTTCTCCATCTAGGAATGAGATCTATATACTACCTTTCCTCTTCTGCTTGCTCAGGAGTGTAAGGTACAAAGAGGAGTTGCTTATACTATTACAGTAGGTAGCTAGTTAGGCATGAGTAGGGCAGGAGAGGGCTCCCCCCCACCCACCAGGAATGTCAGGCGACCATCAGGTGATGGTCCAGCAGTTGTCACACTTGCCTCTCTAAAATGATAGTTGGTGGCAGCCGGTGCCAGGGAAAGGCAGTTTCCCCATAGATAAAAACACCTGAAATTGGTACTCGGTAACTTCCAATAAGATCTCAGGAACTGGGCGAGTGGGCTTGAGCGTGCTCATTAAGAGGCAAAACGGGAGGGCATGACCTTCCCGGGGCATTCCACTGGAAAAGGGAAGAAAGCCTCAGGTAAGCATGCATACAACTCCAGTGAACACACTGAGCATGCTCACCTCCCAAATGCAAACAGGAAACCATGCATGTGAGTGGCTCACCCTAAGGGAAGAACCAAGGGAAAGGGGCGCAAGATGCTGGAAGTGGACCAGCTTATAAAATCCTGGGCTCAAGGTCAAATGGAACACTTGACCTCCGAGATGCCTGCTTGAGCCTCTTCCATGTGCATTTTCCTTTCTTTTGTTCCCCCGCCAACTTTTTTTTTTTTTTTTTTTTTTTTTTTTTTTTTTTTGAGACAAATTCTCACTCTGTTGCCCAGGCTGGAGTGCAGTGGCATGATCTTGGCTCACTGCAACCTTCACCTCCCAGGTTCAAGAGATTCTGCTGCCTCAGTCTCCTGAGTAGCTGGGACTACAGGCATGCGCCACCACAGCCGGCTAATTTTTGTGTTTTTAGTACAGACAGGGTTTCACTATGTCGGTAAGGCTTTTTATTTATTTATTTTTTTAAAACCAATCATCCCAAGATTTTATCATGACTGTACATTAAGCAAGTGACTTGCTGTAGTGTCATCCGCAACAATCATTCATAGAACATTTCTCAGAGCAGCTTCTTGGTTTAAGTATGGGGATTTTGTTTGGATTTCAAGTGTCAGGTTGAATTCTCTGCTACTTTAGATGCCGCTAATGAATGTTACATGTTCAGAGGAGGAAAGAGAAATGCAATTCAAATATTCCATGGCACACAATCAAGGGTGTGTAATAGGGCCCCAGGAAGAGTCAAAGAGTAAATTTTGGTTTAATCTCTTTCACCCATGCCCTAAATCCTTTCTGATTTTTTAAAAAAATTATTATTATACTTTAAGTTCTATGGTACATGGGTGCAATGTGCAGGTCTGTTACATATGTACACATGTGTCATGTTGGTGTGCTGCACCCATTAACTTGTCATTTACATTAGGTATATCTCCTAATGCTATCCCACCCCCTCTCCCCACCCCACGACAGGCCCCGGTGTGTGATGATCCCCACCCTGTGTCCAAGTGTTCTCACTGTTCAATTCCCACCTATGAGTGAGAACATTCGGTGTTTGGTTTTCTGTCTTTGCAATAGTTTGCTCAGAATGATGGTTTCCAGTCTCATCCATGTCCCTACAAAGGACATTAACTCATCCTTTTATATGGCTGCATAGTATTCCATGGTGTATATGTGCCACATTTTCTTAATCCAGTCTATCATTGATGGACATTTGGGTTGGTTCCAAGTCTTTGCTATTGTGAATAGTGCTGCAATAAACATACGTGTACATGTGTCTTTATAGCAGCATGATTTATAGTCCTTTGAGTATATGCCCAGTAATGGGATGGCTGGGTCAAATAGTATTTCTAGTTCTAGATCCTTGAGGAATCACCACACTGTCTTCCACAATGGTTGAACTAGCTTACAGTCCCACCAACAGTGTAAAAGCAATCCCATTTCTCCACATCCTCTCCAGCATCTGTTGTTTCCTGACTTTTTAATGATGGCCATTCTAACTGGTGTGAGATGGTATCTCACTGTGGTTTTGATTTGCATTTCTCTGATGACCAGTGATGATGAGCATTTTATCATGTGTTTGTTGGCTGCATAAATGTCTTCTTTTGAGAAGTGTCTGTTCATATCCTTTGCCCACTTTTTGATGGGGTGGTTTGATTTTTTCTTGTAAATTTGTATAAGTTCTTTGTAGATTCTGGATATCAGCCCTTTGTCAGATGGGTAGATTGTAAAAATTTTCTCCCATTCTGTAGGTTGCCTGTTTACTCTGATGGTAGTTTCTTTTGCTGTGCAGAAACTTTTTAGTTTAACTAGATCCCATTTGTCTATTTTGGCTTTTGTTGCCATTGCTTTTGGTGTTTTAGTCATGAAGTCCTTGCCCATGCCTATGTCCTGAATGTTATTGCCTAGGTTTTCTTCTAGGGTTTTTATGGGTTTAGGTCTAATATTTAAGTCTTTAATCCATCTCAAATTAATTTTTATATAAGTTGTAAGGAAGGGATCCATTTTCAGCTTTCTACATATGGCTAGTCAGTTTTCCCAGCACCATTTATTAAATAGGGAATCCTTTCCCCATTTCTTGTTTTTGTCAGGTTTGTCAAAGATCAGATAGTTGTAGATGTGTGGTATTACTTCTGAGGGCTCTATTCTGTTCCATTGGTCTCTATCTCTGTTTTGGTACCGTACCATGCTGTTTTGGTTACTGTAGCCTTGTACTATAGTTTGAAGTCAGGTAGCGTGATGCCTCCAGCTTTGTTCTTTTGACTTAGGATTGCCTTGGCAATGTGGGCTCTTTTTTGGTTCCTCATGAACTTTAAAGTAGTTTTTTCCAATTCTGTGAAGAAAGTCATTAGTAGCTTAATGGGGATGGCATTGAATCTATAAATTACCTTGGGCAGTATGGCCATTTTCACAATATTGATTCTTCCTATCCATGAGCATGGAATGTTCTTCCATTTCTGTGTATCCTCTTTTATTTCGTTGAGCAGTGGTTTGTAGTTCTCCTTGAAGAGGTCCTTCACATCCCTTGTAAGTGGGATTCCTAGGCATTTTATTTTCTTTGAAGCAATTGTGAATGGGAGTTCACTCATGATTTGGCTCTCTGTTTGTCTGTTATTGGTGTATAGGAATGCTTGTGATTTTTGCACATTGATTTTGTATCCTGAGACTTTGCTGAAGTTGCTTATCAGCTTAAGGAGATTTTGGGCTGAGACGATGGGGTATTCTAAATATACAATCATGTCATCTGCAAACAGGGACAATTTGACTTCCTCTTTTCCTAACTGAATACCCTTTATTTCTTTCTCTTGACTGATTGCCCTGGCCAGAACTTCCAACACTATGTTGAATATGAGTGGTGAGAGAGGGCATCCTTGTCTTGTGCCAGTTTTCAAAGGGAATGCTTCCGGTTTTTGCCCATTCAGTATGATATTAGCTGTGGGTTTATCATAAATAGCTCTTATTATTTTGAGATATGTCCCATAAATACCTAGTTTATTGAGAGTTTTTACCATGAAGGGCTGTTGAATTTTGTCGAAGGCCTTTTCTGCATCTATTGAGATAATTGTGGTTTTTGTCTTTGGTTCTGTTTATATGATGGATTATGTTTATTGATTTGTGTATGTTGAACCAGCCTTGCATTCCAGGGATGAAGCCAACTTGATCATGGTGGATAAGCTTTTTGATGTGCTGCTGGATTCCATTTGCCAGTATTTTATTGAGGATTTTTGCACTGATGTTCATCAGTGATTTTGGTCTAAAATTCTTTTTTTGTTGTGTCTCTGCCAGGCTTTGGTATCAGGATGATGTTGGCCTCATAAAATGAATTACGGAGGATTCCCTCTTTTTCTATTGATTGGAATACTTTCAGAAGGAATGGTAGCACCTCCTCTTTGTACCTCTGGTAGAATTCGGCTGTGAAGCTGTCTGGTCCTGGACTTTTTTTTGGTTGGTAGGCTATTAATTATTGCCTCAATTTCGGAACCTGTTATTGTCTATTCAGGGATTCAATTTCTTCCTGGTTTAGTCTTGGGATGGTGTATGTGTACAGGAATTTATCCATTTCTTCTAGATTTTCTAGTTTATTTGCATAGAGGTGTTTATAGTATTCTCTGATGGTAGTTTGTATTTCTGTGGGATTGGTGGTGATATTCCCTTTATCATTTTTTTATTGCATCTATTTGATTCTTCTCTCTTTTCTTCTTTATTAGTCTTGCTAGCAGTCTATCACTTTTGTTGATCTTTTCAAAACACCAGCTCCTGGATTCATTGATTTTTTTTGAAGGGTTTTCTATGTCTCTATCCCCTTCAGTTCTGTTGTGATCTTAGTTATTTTTTGCCTTCTGCTAGCTTTTGAATGTGTTTGCTCTTGCTTCTCTAGTTCTTTTAATTGTGTTGTTAGGGTGTCAATTTTAGATCTTTCCTGCTTTCTCTTGTGGGCATTTAGTGCTATAAATTTCCCTCTACACACTGCTTTAAATGTGTCCCAGAGATTCTGGTATGTTGTGTCTTTGTTCTCATTCGTTTCAAAGAACATCTTTATTTCTGCCTTCATTTTGTTATGTACCCAGTAGTCATTCAGTAGCAGGTTGTTCAGTTTCCATGTAGTTGAGCAGTTTTGAGTTAGTTTCTTAATCTTGAGTTCTAATTTGATTGCACTGTGGTCTGAGAGACAGTTTGTTATCATTTCTGTTCTTTTACATTTGCTGAGGAGTGCTTTACTTCCAACTATGTGGTCAATTTTGGAATAAGTGTGATGTGGTGCTGAGAAGAATGTATATTCTGTTGATTTGGGGTGGAGAGTTCTATAGATGTCTATTAGGTCTGCTTGGTGCAGAGCTGAGTTCAATTCCTGGATATCCTTGTTAACCTTCTGTCTCATGAATCTGTATAATGTTGACACTGGTGTGTTAAAGTCTCCCATTATTATTGTGTGGGAGTCTAAGTCTCATTGTAGGTCTCTAAGGACCTGCTTCATGAATCTGGGTGCTCCTGTATTGGGTGCATGTTTTAGGATAGTTAGCTCTTCTTGTTTAATTGATCCCTTTACTATTATGTAATGGCCTTCTTTGTTTCTTCTGATCTTTGTTCATTTAAAGTCTGTTTTATCAGAGACTAGGATTGCAACTCCTGCTTTTTTTGTTTTGTTTTGCTTTCCATTTGCTTCGTAGATCTTCCTCCATCCCTTTATTTTGAGCCTATGTGTGTCTCTGCATGTGAGATGGATCTCCTGAATACAGCACACTGATGGGTCTTGACTCTTTATCCAATTTGCCAGTCTGTGTCTTCTAATTGGATCATTTAGCCCATTTCCACTTAAGGTTAATATTGTTATGTATGAATTTTATCCTGTCATTATGATATTAGCTGGTTATTTTGCTTGTTAGTTGTTGCAGTTTCTTCCTAGCATTGATGGTCTTTACAATTTGGGATGTTTTTGCAGTAGCTGGTACTGGTTATTCCTTTCCATGTTTAATGCTTCCTTCAGGAGCTCTTGTAAGGCAGACCTGGTGGTGACAACATCTCTCAGCATTTGTTTGTCTGTAAAGGATTTTATTTCTCCTTCACTTATGAAGCTTAGTTTGGCTGGATATGAAATTCTGGGTTGAAAATTCTTTTCTTTAAGAATGTTGAATATTGGCCCCTACTCTCTTCTGGCTTGTAGAGTTTCTGCCAAGAGATCTGCTGTTAGTCTGATGGGCTTCCCTTTGTGGGTAACCCGACCTTTCTCTTTGGCTGCCCTTAACATTTTTTCCTTCATTTCAACTTTGGTGAATCTGACAATTATGTGTCTTGGAGTTGCTCTTCTCGAGGAGTATCTTTGTGGTGTTCTCTGTATTTCCTGAACTTGAATGTTGGCTTTTGAATTTGAATGCCTTGCTAGGTTGGGGAAGTTCTCCTTGATAATATGCTGAAGAGTGTTTTCCAACTTGGTTCCTTTCTCCTCATCACTTTCGGGTACACCAATCAGACATAGATTTAGTCTTTTCACATAGTCCCATATTTCTTGGAGGCTTTGTTCATTTCTTTTTACTCTTTTTTCTCTAAGCTTGTCTTCTTGCTTCATTTCATTCATTTGATCTTCAATCACTGATACCCTTTCTTCCACTTGATCAAATCGGCTACTGAAACTTGTGCATGCATCACGTGGTTCTTATGCCATGGTTTTCAACTCCATCAGGTCATTTAAGGACTTCTCTACACTGGTTATTCTAGTTAGCCATTTGTCTAATCTTTTTTCAAGGTTTTTAGCTTCTTTGAGATATATTCGAACATCCTCCTTTAGCTCAGAGGTTTGTTATTACTGATCGTCTGAAGCCTTCTTCTCTCAACTTGTCAAAGTCATTCTCTGTCCAGCTTTGTTCCATTGCTGGTGAGGAGCTGTGTTCCTTTGGAGGAGAAAAGTTCTCTGATTTTTAAAATTTTCAGCTTTTCTGCTCTGGTTTCTCCCCATCTTTGTGGTTTTATCTACCTTTGGTCTTTGATGATGGTGATGTACCAATGGGGTTGTGGTGTGGATATCCTTTCTGTTTGTTAGTTTTCCCTCTAACAGTCAGGACCTTCAGCTGAAGGTCTGTTGGAGTTTGTTGGGGTCCACTCCAGACCCGTTTGCCTGGGTATCACCAGCAGAGGCTGCAGAATGGCAGATGTTGTTGCCTGATCCTTCCTCTGGAAACTTCATCTGAGAGGGGCACCCCGGCCGTATGAGGGGTTAGTCGCCCCCTACTGGGAGGTGTCTCACAGTTAGGTTGCTTGGGGTCAGGGACTCACTTGAAGAGGCAGTCTGACCATTCTCAGATCCCAAACTCCATGCTGGGAGAACCACTACTCTCTTCAAAGCTGTCGGACAGGGACATGTAAGTCTGCAGAAGTTTCTGCTGCCTTTTGTTCAACTATGCCCTGCCCTCAGAGGTGGAGTCTACAGAGACAGGCAGGCCTCCCTGAGCTGCAGTGGGCTCCACCCAGTTCGAGCTTCCTGGCTGCTTTGTTTACCTACTCAATCCTCAGCAATGGTGGACGCCCCTCCCCCAGCCTCATTGCCACCTCACAGTTTGATCTCAGACTGCTGTGCTAGCAGTTAGCAAGGTTGTGTGGGCATGGGACCCTCTGATCCAGTCACAGTATATAATCTCCTGGTGTGCCATTTGCCAAGACCATTGGAAAAGTGCAGTATTGGGGTGGGAGTGTCTCAATTTTCCAGGTGCCCTCTGTCATGGCTTCCCTTTGCTAGGAAAGGGAATTTCCCGACCCCTTGTGCTTCCTGGGTGAGGTGATGCCCCACCCTGTTCCATGTGCTGCACCCACTGTCTGACAAGCCCCTGTGAGATGAACTCAGGGAAATGCAGAAATCACCTGTCTTCTGCATTGCTCACACTGGGAGCTACAGACTAGAGCTGGTCCTATTCTCGTAAGACTTTTTAATAAACTTCCGTTCCTGCTCTGAAACTTGCCTCTGTCTCTTTTACTGCCTTATTTCCCTCAGTTGAATTCTTTCTTCTGAGGAGGTGAGAATTGAGGTTGCTGCAGGCACATAGAGATTCACCACTGATAACAATATTTGCAATTTACCTTAATCTCAGAGAAAGGATAGAAGGGCACCAAGAACAGGAAGATGTACATCTATCCTTTCTCTGAGATTAAGGCCAAGTACAAGCATTGTAGGTACATCTCAGTCTTTAGGCAACCAATGCTCTCTGAAGCCCAAAAGAAAAAAAATAAATAAATAAATAAAGAGAGCAAGTAGGGGAGAAATCTGAGTGATAAAATAATCACCATCAAGAAAAACAAAAAAAGCCCATGCACTTATTCAGCAAGAGAGACTGTTAGGGACTCATTAAAATGAGTCTCTAATCACCCATTTACCTAATACACACATTTAATTGATTAGATTGCTGGCACAAATGGTATTTGATTAAAAGAGAAAACAATAATCAATTCTTGCTATTATGGCTTCAAAAACATACACACAAAAAGGGATAAGTTGAAACTATGCAATTAGGCACATGAACTGAGATTGTAGCCTGGTGCTGTTTTCTGCAGAGCATGCTGCTCCTTCCTGGCCCCAGATTATCCCAGTATTAGTCTGTTCTCATGATGCTGATAAAGACATACCTGAGACTGGGTAATTTATAAAGGAAAGAAATTTAGTGGACTCACAGTTCCACATGACTGGGGAGGCCTCACAATCATGGCGGCAGGCATCGGAGGAGAAAAGTCACATCTTATATGGTGGCAGGAAAAAGAGTGTGTGCAGGGGAACTGCCCTTTATAAAATCATGAGATTTCGTGAGACTTATTCACTATCATAAGAACAGCACAGGAAAGATTCGCCCCCATGATTCAATTACCTCCTGCCATGTCCCTCCCATGACACATGGGGATTATGAGAGCTACAATTCAAGATAAGATTTGGGTGGGGACACAGCCCACCCATATCAATCCCTCTGTCACAATCTGGGGGCTACTGACCATCACTCTCGGGATCCTGACTCAGGGAGGATAGATATTAAATTAACATTACTATACCTCACCTAAATATTCAAAGGCTAAATTTAAAATACATTTTTCCTATGGCTCAAGGACATCAGTTAAGAAAAAAAAGGTAATATATTTTTTCCTTAACTGATTAGAAATGATTTAAATAAGTACTTAAAGGATTATGTTTTCATTGACTGCAAAATTCACTTCAGTGAAATGGCTTATTTGCTATGATGCCAAATAAATGCAAGGGAAAATTCTCTTTTTCCTTGACTCCAATCTAAAATATCTTAGCTTTGAACTCATATTTAGATTTTTTTTGTCTTCAAAGTGTACAAAATTTTCAAAATCTTCTTATGTTCCTTTAAATTTCATCCTCACAGAAGAAAGGGCTGCATACATTAAAAAAGAAAAAAAAAAAAAAAACAGCAACAACCAAAGGATAAAATCTTAAAGGATATAAGGCTACAAGAGCTACAAAATGGCTCATTATTTGGGGGAGTTTTAAAAATGGACTCTCTTTATAGTATCTGTATCAAGTCAACAAGTACCTTTATCTTCAAGGTGTCCTGGTTGTTATGTTAAAAATAATTGCAAGTATCCACACTAGGAACATTATGATGAAGTCTGAGACTAAGAGAAGAGTTCACAGAAAAAAGTCAGGTACAGCGGGAAGCTCAAGGTCAGGGGATGGAGCTGGGGTGGTACTAGCAGACATGGGGAATGGTATAGAATGGGTTGAGGATGAATGTGGGAAAATTATTATCTGTCAATAATCTCCATTAATGCAGCCATCTTTCCCTTTTCTATGTCTTTCCCAGATCTCAGAGAGATTGAGTCTGATACCTTTAAAAGTCTGAAAAGAAACATCTACCATCCATTCTTTCTGAGGGCCGCCACCTATGAGGCTTCATCTACATAATAAGAACCTTGGCCCCCACAGCCTCCTTACCTTAACTCAGGCATTCCTTTCTCCTAATTTCAAGCCTTTAAACAATAGCTTAACTCTTTCAACCAATTGTCAACTAAAGATTTCCTAAAACCCACTTATGACTTGTAAATTTCTGCTTAGAGATGTACTGCCTTTTTGGACCAACCCAAAGTGTGTCTTCCACATAATGATTTATGATTTTACCTGTAATTCCCATCTCCCTGTAATGTATAAAACCAGGCCATAACCTGACCACCTTGGGGACACTTTCTCAGAACTTCTTGAGATTGTGTAGTCCAGGCCTCTGTCACTCATACTGGCTCAGAATAAACCTCTTTAAATACACTTTGGCAGAATTTGTTTTTTCCATCATCAAAAGTAGAGGAGGTATAAGCAGACAGGGAGGGTCTCCAGCAATTATAGAAATTTAATCAATTTGAACAATCAGCCTGTTTCATAGCTTCCTGCCCCGCAGTCTGTTTCTTTCTAAGCCCAGTGTGGAACGCAGTCACCTACTTAGTGAAAACCAGCTCCTGACAGAGTCCAGCAATTTACAGACAAACCTAAGTGAAGTTTCCTCATCACCATGCTAAAGTCTCCACTCCAGGGAGGAGCTATAGCTTCATTATCATAACATGAAACATGTGGTGGTGCAATGACTCTCTGTGCTGTGCCAGTGGGACACCTCCACATGCAGTGACACACCCTCCCCCATCTCCATCTCCCCATAAGACCCTCCTGTCACTTTCCCTCTGGGAGACATTGCCTTGGAGCATACCCCAGCATCCTCCTGTGAACCAAAAATAAAGTTCTAAGCACCCCCAACCAACTGGATGGACCCCTCTTGGTCAAGGGTATTCCAAAGTTAACCTGAAACACTAGTTGAGGCTGTGATGGGGATGCGTGATTGGACTTGCCTCATTATACTCTCCTCTTTGGAATTTAGGTCCAACTGTCCAGCATTAACATTAAAACAGAGACTTTAAGACTGACAAAGGAGACTATAGCAATTAGAAACCAACATGACAAATAGTAGTCCCTGAAAGAAATCAAAGTATCTTACCCCAAAATATATTTTTTGATATATTTTGAAATGCCCCTGCAAAACTATCTTTTGTGGGGGAAAATCTATATTCTGCAAAGAATGCCCTTCCCTTTCCAGGTCTTTTTCCTGACCCAGAAGCAAAATGAAGAGTCTGGTACCTTTTTAAGTCTGATAAGGAACATTTACCATCTATTCTTTCTGAGGCCTGCTACCTAGAAGCCCCATCTGCAAAATAAGAACTTTGGTCTCCACAACCCCTTATCTTAATCCAGACACTCCCTTCTGTTGATTCTAGGTCTTTTGACACACTCTTTTAACCAACTGTCCATCAGAAAATCTTTGAGTCCACCTATGACCTGAAAGCCTCTGCTTAGAGTTGTTCCACCTTTCCTGACCAAACCAAGTCTTGACTGATATCTTATGTCTCCCTAAAATCAAGCTGCAGCCAGACCACCTAGAGTACATGTTCTGAGAACCTCCCGAGGCTGTGTCATGGGTGTGTCCTTAACCTTGGCAAAATAAACTTCCAAATGGATTGAGACCTGTCTCAGACGCTTTTTGGTTTATACTCCTTACTTGTACCAAGTAATGATTATCTTATGGGGCCAGGGGCAGTGGCTCATGCCTGTTATTCCAGCACTTTTGGAGGCCAAGGTGAGAGAATTACTTGAGTCTAGGAGGTCAAGGCTGCAGTGAACCAGTTTGCACCACTGCACTCTAACCTGGGTGACAGAATGAGACCTCCTTTCAAATAAACAAACAAACGAACAATTGATTAAAAAAAAAAAAACCCTGCATTCTCTTAAGGAGGCATTTGTTACTTGCCAGACAAATGAACCCTGGTTTTTTGGGGTAACAGAGGGAATGAATCAAGAGGCTACCAAGCAATAACGCAGATTAGGGCTTGGATTGGTGGCCAGACAGAATGCAAAGGTTTTGCTCTCCTATTCAACTAGCCTTAGGAGGGGTCTAGAGTCACTGGCTCACTGGCAAACTGGCATTTCGAGGTCTGGGGGAGTTCTGAACTGGGGCAGGCATTAGCGATACAGGCAACCTGGTCACAGCACACCTGAGTGGTGAAAACACGGGGGAAGCTGAGTATCTTTGAGGGAAAGTCAGCTGCAGAGTGGGTGGCTCAGGACCTGCAGATCCTTACTGAATCCTGACTGATGATTAAAAATGATCATAAATTCTTTGCCATTCCTCCTATGAACAGATGGAGCCTCTTGGTCCACCTCTCCATCTGGGCTGGCCCTGTGACCACTGAGACTGACAGAATACAGCACAGGAATGGTGTGTTTTGTGTCTTGAGCTGGGGTTTCAAGAGGCATTGCAGCTTCCTTCTTCCCCTCTTGCAATGCTGTTGCCTCCTGAACAAGGTAGAGAAAATTGTTATCTGTCAATAATCTCCATTGAGATTATCTCCAGGCTGGCCTCCTTGAGGAAGAGAAACCGTGTGCAGACAGCAGCCTGTCTCAGCAGAGGCCCCAGATGTGCAGATGAACCTGGTTCAAATCAAGCCGCAAATCGATAATTGTCCCTAAATTCTGAGTTGGTTAAATCTTTGATACCCTAAATATTTGGAATGGTCTTTTCCGTTTGTGGCCTGGGGGCTGCCACAAGCTCTGCTACTTCTCCCTGCCCATAATGTGTTTTAAATCTCTTCCCAGAGCCATTGCTGCAGCTGGGGCTCTGATGGTCTGTCTCCCAACTGCGTCACTGCAACGGCCTCACAACAGGCTTTTGGCTCCAGTCTTGGGGAACAAGCTGCCGTTTGTCCCCTGCTTCCTGACCCCTCCTCTTTAAAAAGACTCTCCTCACCCCCATGTGGGGTAGAGCCCATCTGTGCACTGGAATCTCCCCTGGGCTGGCTCTCAGCAGCACCTTCCCATGAGGTCAGCTGTCACCTGCCTTCCCCATGGACCCAGTCTCTTTTGTTCAAAGGCTCATAGTCTTCGGTGCTCTTGACCCAGGGCTTGGCATGCAGTAGGTGCTCAACACACACTTGTTGGACAAATGAATGGGCTAAGGTTGGCCCTTGCTGCAGGACAGACAGTGATACCCATGTTTTTTTCTGAGGTCCCACTTAGCTGGTTGTAGTCGATTTGTGAAACGCAAGGAAGTGAAAATGCGATCTTGCCACATTTCGCTTGTTCTTTGTTAGCATATTTTTAACAGTGGGAGTTGCCATATATAAATGGAGCAGGGCAGGGTGCAGTGGCTCAAGCCTGTAATTTCAGCATGTGGGAGATGGGAAGATTGCTGGAGGCCAGGACTTTGAGACCAGCCTGAGCAACATAGTGAGACACCATCTCTACAAAAAATGTAAAAAATCTGCTGTGTGTGGAAGGGTTCACTTGTACTCCCAGGTATGTGAGAGGCTGAGTCAGGAGGATCCCTTGAGCCCTGGAGTTCAAAGCTGCAGTGAGCTATAATCACTCTACTGCATCCCAGCCTGGGCAACAGAATGAGAATCTGTCTTTAAAAAAAAAAAAAAAAAAAGCAGGGTGTCCCGTCCCGCGGGATCGTCAATGTAGGCCCTGGAAGAGGGGGTGGGAATTTGGGGAGGAAGAGACACGAGAAATGGAGACAAGACAGTGTCCTGATCAAGTCTCGTTTATTGGCGGCAATACAATGCCTTATATACATTAGGAGGGGCGGGGGTTGGGCCAAGGCGGTGATGATCTCTCCGCGGTGGGCGTGGCCAGGTAGGTTTCGGTTTCTTGGGTCGGACGTCATGTTGCGCCTGCGCCGTCAGATAGTGATTTTCGCGGGCGCGGGAAAAATGGGTGAAGAAGAAGCAGGAAGAGCGCCATCTTTTATGGGATATTAGTACAGGGAAGAAGGTAAATCTAGGGAGGAGGTATAGAGTGGAAATGTATAGAGCTCAGGCGTCAATCGTCAATTATTACTCGCTATGGCCGGGGCGCGCAGCTCCGGACAGCAGGGTGGGGGCAAGAAGGTATTTTGGGGAGGAAGTCTTTTTGGCTCTTTTGGAGTCAGCCCTGAGCTTCTCTGGGTGTTCAATTTTGTGGGCTGACATGCTGGTGAGTTTGCACGCAGCGCCCTGACTGCCTCGGACCCTCAGTTGTGTTCGAACAGTGTGTGCCTAGACAACCTCATATGAGAGGTGGATTGTCTCTTAGCAGCAGAGATGGGAGAGTTGTCTCCACTTAAATGTCGGGTGAAAATGGAAAGAAAAGTGTACTGCAGACCACACAGCACTCCAAGAGGAAAGTACAGAATGAGAGACCTGGCTTCTATCACAAAATAAGTTAGCCTATGTGTGTATGTGGGTTTGTATGGAATGTATTCTAAGTTTTGCTTCACTTTTAACATTGTAAACATGTGTCTATTTCTTTTTTCTTTTCCTCTGCTTCTCCTCTCACCATCGTCCTTCCCCACTGACTCTTGGTATCTCTGTCCAAATTCTATTTCTTCTGATTCCCCTCAGCATGCAATGGACAGAAAGAATAATTTAGTAAAAGCAAACAAAAAACAGGCCAAAATAATTGGTAAAAATAAATATTTTCAGTCATTTTTTCATTCTTTGATAACTCTTATGGATTGTGGAGGCTGTTTTCGTCAAATAATTTATGCTTGTAATAACTTTTGTCTACATTTTGGAATTTTCCAGTAGCTTGTTGCTAACTTTGGTGAGATTCCCACAGAGTAGTTTTCTTCCTTTTGGCATTGTCTTGTTTTCAGATATTTCTTGATGTGCCTTTGGCAACATTTTCATGAATTTTTTTTTTTTTTTTTTTTTTTTGCTGTCTGTGGTCTTACCAGTTTGAGTTTTAATGTCTTTGGAGCAAGGTAAAAAAATAAATTGGTTGAAAATGCGTGTTTCCTACCACGAGTTGAAGCAGTGATAACTCATGTGGACCTTAGGTGGTTTTGTGTACACCTGGTGACTTTGTCTGCGTTCAATCTAGTTTTATCATCTAAAAATACAGTTTAGTTATGAACTTTACCTTTTAAACAATGAGATATTAATTTAAGGGAGGCATTTTATTACCTAATTCCTGCCTTCCTGCCCTCCTGTTGGAAGCTGCATACTTCCTCTGTGGAGCGTTTCCTGACACCCTCAGGGACAAATGGGCTCTCCCCTGTAGCCACCACTCTGGCCTGCAACCGAGGACACTTTACTGCATTTATTTGTCAGTCCCCACCTTCTAAACTGTGTATCTTTAATTTAGAAATTCTTTCCTTGTTCCTCACACATAATTGATGTTCAATAAATATTTGTTGAATGAATGAAATGAACTTCTGTGAAGTTATATCCACCTTGTGTATATAATAATAATATTACATTATTGTGGCATGTCCACTGTGTGCCAGAGCCTTTCGTGATGTATCTTCCCAGCAGTGCTAATAAGAAGACATCATTATTATCAGCTTCGTTTTATAGGTAAGGAAAATGAGGCTCAGAGAAAGCAACTCAAAGTCATGTAACGAGCAAGTGGCAGAGCTGGTATTGGAACCCAGATCTCTCTGGCTTCAAAATTCTTTCACCTAATTTTATAATCAATTAATTTGCTAATTAATTAAGTTTCCAGATTTATTGAGGTATAATAGATGAATAAATTGCATATACCTATGGTGTACAACATGAGGTTTGGATACATGCATACATTGTGAAATGATCACCACAAGCAAGCTAATTAACATATTCACCTCTCACATAGTTGCTATTTTTTTATGTGTATTTGTAGGGGTGAGGACACTTAAGATCTACTCTTTTAGCAAGTTTTGAGTATGCAATACAGTATTGTTAACTAACCACAGTCACCATGTTGTACATTAGATGCCCAAAATGTATTTAACCTGCATAAGTAAAACTCTGCACCCTTTGACCAGTGTCTCTCTAATCACACCTCTCTCCTGCACCCCATGCTGGCCCCTGGCAATCACCATTTTCCTCTCTACTTCTATGAGTTCTACTGTTAGATTCTTCATATAAGTGAGATCATGCAGTATCTGTCTTTCTGTGCCTGGCTTATTTCACTTAACATTCTGTCCTTCAGGTTCATCCATGTTGTCATGAATGACAGGATTTCTTCTTCTAAAGGGCTGAATAATATTACACTGTATGTATATATCATATTTTCTTTATACATTTTATCCATTGATGGACACTTAGGTTGATTCCAAATCTTTGGCATTGTGCACAATGCTCCAATGAGTTGTTCTAATTATTATGCCTTTTTAATCCTTTGAGGTAAATGAGAGTGTATCAGAAATATGTTCCCTGCAAACAACTGTTTTGCCCTATTTGTGTTTTCTGAGCAGTGGATTAATGAAAAGAAGGCTGGTTGGATAAAAACTTGGGTCTTTGACCTGATTGTTATACTAACCAACTGCTAGGTGACTTTTGGTCAGTAACTTTACCTCTCTAAGCTCAGTTTTTTTTTGTTTTTTTGTTTTTTTTCTGTAAAGTTTGGATAATGATATTGCATATCTCATGGTTTTTGTAAAGATAGTTAAAATTAGATGATGTATCATAAAATGATGCTTTTTAAAGTAGAAGTAAAATTAACTAAATATTTTCCCTTGGTATTCAGCAAAGTTTATTTTTTAAATGCTGGTCTGGCATAGCTGTGTGAAAGGAACAGTTTAGATCTATGTCTGGCCCAATACTATAAAGAGAAATGAATGTGCTGGAGCAGTGCTTGACAGGTGATCAAAAAATTAAAAAAAAAATCTTTTTTAAAATTTGGACTGCAGTAAAGGTATATATAGGAGCTTTAATTTCTCAAGGACATTAGCAAAATCTAGTTTACCTTTTAGTATGAGAGATGACCATTTAAGAGATCAAGGAACCCAAGACCTTTGCAAAATGGAATAGACTCAAGCCCTGTTTATTTATTTATTTTTTTTTGAGACAGAGTCTTGCTCTGTCACCAGGCTGGAGTGCAGTGGCACAATCTCGGCTCACTGCAACCTCCACCTCCCAGGTTCAAGTGATTCTCCTGCCTCAGCCTCCTGAGTAGCTAGGACTACAGGCGTGCACCACTATGCCCAGCGAATTTTTGTATTTTTAGTAGAGACAGGGCTTCACCATGTTGGTCAGGATGGTCTTGAGCTCTTGAACTTGTGATCCACCAGCCTTGGCCTCCCAAAGTGCTGGGATTACAGGCATGAGTCACTGTGCCTGGCCAAGTCCTGATTTTTGAGTCTCAATGTCAGGGAGATAGTGGACAGGGAAGGCCTGAACTGTGTCCAGTGACAGGAAGAGAAAATAAGGCCCCAGGTGTAAAACAACCTTAAGTAAAGAAAACATGAACATGGTATGGTAACCATGCATTTTATGGTCTCTGTGCTGGTGCTTTGACATCTGGGGCCTTGCTGACCTTGGGGAGACTGCTGTCCCAGGGTTTGCTGATTTCTAGAGAGTGTCAATCATTTTCCCATGAGCATGCTTTTCAAACGCAAATCAACCAAACCAGAGCTCATACTCCTAGCCACATTTTTTTTCTCATAGGTTCTCATACTCTGGGACGCTCTCCACCTGCCATAGTCACTTCAGACAACTAGGGTCAGCCGCTACAGCCCACAGCCCTCTGAAATTGTTCAAACCAGCCAATCCTAAGCCTGTGTGCCCTGCCTTACCTGTTCCTTCCTGCAGAAACCACAATAAAGTCTCTTGCCCACAGTCCCCTGCCCCCTCTGCCTCTGACCAGCCCTGGTACTTCCCCAGGTGGCCTCTCCTCCTGGGAACCTTGAGTAACAAATTTTCTTTTCAACAATACTCATCTTGTGATCTGTTGGCCTTACTCTACTTGGAATTTTTAACGAATACACTGTATTTTAAAACACACACTTGTGGCCCAGGTTGAAGACAAGGGCTTTGGCAATCATGGAAAGGGTTGGCTTGTGTACAGAATAGCACTCGGGAGGTGTTAATGATCTTTTGGAACCTGTCCCTGGGATCAGTGGTTATGTTTCTGTGGCTACATGTAGACACGTGAACTGAGAGAGCATAACTTGATGCCCTGTTGTGCTATTTCATAGTCCCCTGCAGGAACCTGGACCAGCAAGGCTGTGCTCAGAGCAGACAAGTGTAGGTCTCGTGGCTCGGGGCCAGTATTCGTCAGCAACACTATGTGGTGGTGATGAGAGGCCACCAATGGCCCCAAAGACACCACTTCTCCTTCCACTTCGGTCAACTTTGCTTGGACCAAACCTCCAGGGTGCTTGGGCAATTTGAGGGAAGAGGGGAGAAAGACTCAAGAGGAGTATTAGATTTCCTTCTAGTAAAGCATGTTTGCTTAAGCAGTTAACTAGCAAGAAGAAGAGTCATGATCATAGTAATATAGATCCCATTATTGTTAGTCAGTCACCAGGGCTGGAATATGGTTTTTGTTGTGGAGATTAGTAGGAGGGAGAAGCCTCAGCGAAACCTGAGAAGTGGAGAGGGGCACGGAGATGGGGCAGGCAGGGGGGCTTGTGCAGCATCACACCTCTCTACCCAGAGCCTCTCCTTCTGTACCTTCTCTCTGCTCAGAACACAGACTTTGCAGCCAGAAGCTGCTTCTTGTCTAGTGCAGCCTGGAGCTCTGCCCCTGAGACTTGCTGCCAGGTCTGTTCTGCTTGGGGTCCTGGGGATCCCAGACTGATGAGCCTGGTCATGTCTCACAGTGTGCAGAGACACTTTAGAGTGCTACAATTCCAGAGAGCCTGGCCTTTGCCCCGCTGGCCCAGCACTGCAATATCACTGTGCTGAATACTGAGTGTGAATGGTACTGAGATGCTTCTTTCGACTCAAACATTATAAACATGTAGCTTCTTTCTCTAAGTAATTGCAAGCCTTCTGCTGTAATTTGTAGTAGAGGTCCCCACAGATCATTCACCTTGCTCACAGCTCTCTTCCAATTACAAGAGAAGCTTGTTCCTTGTTTCCTTTTTGATTTTTATTTATTTTTAATTGACTAGGGGTGGATAATAGATGTTTTGAGAATAACGAATTCAGAGAGAATGTGAAAACTACTGGAACAGGTCTCTCACCCTTTTTTTTTTTTTTTTTTTTTGAGATGAAACCTCGCTCTGTTACCCAGGTTCGAGTGTAGTGGTGCAAAAATCTCGGCTCGCTGCAACCTCCGCATCCTGGGTTCAAGTGGTTCTCCTGCCTCAGCCTCCCAAGTAGCTGGGATTACAGGCGCCTGCCACCATGCCCGGCTAAGTTTTGTATTTTTAGTAGAGACGAGGTTTCCCCATGTTGGCCAGGCTAATTTTGAATTCCTGACCTCAAGTGATCCACCTGCCTCAGCCTCCCAAAGTGTTGGGATTACAGGCGTGAGCCATCGCACCTAGCCATCTCTCATCTTTTTATTGGTATGTTTAGACTCAGTATTCAGAGCAGGGTCATCTCATCAAAAATAAGTTGATAGAAATAGAGCAGGAATCATGACCCCAAACCTCCAGTGGCTCATTCAAGTAATTAAGGCAGTGATTAGTTAGATTCTGAGATGAAAGATAAAACATGAGAAAAACGCTTTGTTACTCTCTGTATTAGTCAGGATTCTCCAGAGAGACAGAACAAATAGGAGATGGATATAGACATAGATTAGATATGGCTGTAGATATAGATAGATAGATAGATGAGAGACGATTTATCAGGGGAATTGGCTCAAATGATTATCGAGGCTGAGAAGTCCCAGGACAGACTGTCTGCAAGCTGGAGACCTAGGAATTCTGGTAGCACAGCTCAGTACAAGTCCAAAGGCATCAGAACCAGGAGGTGATGGTGTAACTCAGTCCAAGGCCAAAGGCCTGAGAACCCGGGGGTCATTGGTGTAACTCATGGAGTCCAAAGGTCGGGGAGCCTGAAATTGTCCAAGGACAGGAGAGAGACAGTATATCCCAACTCCAGTAGATAGATCAACCCGTTTGCCCTTTCTATTTTTGTTTTCTGCAGGTACCCAGAGACTAGACGGTATCTGCCCACACTGAGGGTGGATCTTCCCCACTTAGTCCTCTCAGACTCACATGCCAATCTCCTTTGGAAACACCCTCACAGACACACTCAGAAAAAAAATGCTTTACCAGATTTCCAGGTATTTCTTATTCCAGTCAAGTTAACATCAAAACTTAATCATCACACTCACTTATTTTTGTTTTCCTAATTGTTTCTTGCATATAAATAGCTCTAGGAGAGTCCATCAAAGCCATGAAATCTCTTCCCTCCCAGAACTGGGTGGCAGAGAAAGTGGTAGAGGTTGGTGTCATGATGCAGATGAAATGCAGACCCATGTAAATACAGTCCTGTAGTCTGCCACTGCTGCAGAGGCTCCACTTGATTGTGGGATATAAGATGCAGGTGCAGAATGAAATGGGGAAACCCTGAGCCAGAGGGGGAGACAGTGATCCGGGCCCCCATATGCTCTGCGAGATATAGATCCTGAGCGCCACTGGCCCCCATTCCAAACTTAGGAGGCTTCCTGCTTTGGCTGCCATTCAGGGACAAATTCATGAAGACTTCCTCATAGCTCTTCATCCCAAGGCAAATCCATGGACACCCTCTCCTCTAGCTCCCCTCCCAATTGGTGGAGGCTGGGGGGAATGGATCTAAAGCAGGAGGGTCTCAAATCTGATAGTTATTCAGGTCTTACTGGAGCTTCCAGAGAGCTGGGCCTTGGGATCTTCATTTATAAAATGAGGGATTTGCACCAGGCAGTCCCTGCCAGCTCAGATTCTGCAAACATGATTCCCTTTACCTATTTATTTCTAAAGTAATGTGTGGGCCTGCACGATGGCTCACGCCTGTAATCCCAGCTCTTTGGGAGACCAAGCAGGAGGATCACTTGAGGTCAGGAGTTCAAGACCAGGCTGGCAAACATGGTGAAACTCTGTCTCTACTAAAAATACAAAATCTAATCAGGTGTGGTGGCATGTGCCTGTAGTCCCAGCGACTCAGGAGGCTGAAGCAGGAGAATCGCTTGAACCCAGGAGGCGGAGGTTGCAGTGGGCTGAGATCGTGCCATTGCACTCTAGCCTGGGTAATAGAGTGAGATTCCATCTCATAATAAAATAATGTGTGCTACTTAAAAAGCCTCAAATAATACAATGTATACAAAATCCCTTCGTGTGTTTTGAGCTGTGACAATGCAAATATGAAGAATGAGTAGGGCTCATTTGACTATGTCTGTGACTATGTCTATTTGACTATGTCTCCATTTGACTGGGACAGTTTCCATTTGCATGTATTGTCAGCCTGTCATTGCTAACAACACTCCTTTTATTCTCAAAATTTCCCAGTTGAATGATTATTTATATGGACCATACAAGCATGGGTAGCCCTGGGTGTGGTGCTATGCCATGGCTGGCTGATGAGAGTAGTTTCCCATAACTATAGAAGACATGGGCAGAGCTTTAGTTAAAAAAGAAAAAGAGACTGAATAAGCAGATTGTTATGATATGTCAAACCCATCAAGGCCTAGAATCCTCTGTGATGTCCCCAAAACCCTATGTAAAAAAGGGAGGGACTCTGAGAAGAGTGAATGCCCAGTTATGACCCTAAGGTAAGGGGAGAAGGAGGAGCAGTTGGGGAGTCACTGGCCCTTCTAAGACTTGTAAAGGTCAAACCAAGGTGACTCTCTATGGGATAAAAAAGTGGCAGTGAAATTCACATACACACACACACATACACACACAGACACACACACCCCACACACCATTTCTTGACCCTACCTCCTTCTCCAGTTGTTATTTTATTCCATGCTGTCCCTCATCACCCGGTTTTCTGAAAAATAACCCTGGCCTTGTTGTTTCTCCTCGTTCACTTTTGTCAAGCTTCTGTGCCCACTCCTCACTCTCACCAAGATCATTAATGAAGCACTTCAGGTCCTTGTCATTTGACCTGCCTTCTTGCAGTGTTGGATGCTAACTGCTGTCTTTTTGAAGTCTTTCTTTTCCAACCTCTCTAGTGTTCCTTCTCAGATGTCTTTACTCAATCCTTAGAGTTTGGGTTCCCCGGTGTTCTGCCCTCATCCCATTCAACAATTCTTCCTGCAGCTCTTGTCCACACCAATTCGACTATTACCTACAAACTAGTGAGTTGAAATCGCTATCTCCAGACATTTCTCATGAGTTCCATGCTTATATAGCTGACTACCTTGAGACACATTCCTATGGTTTTCCCCATGCACCCCAAACTTCACACGCTTAAACCTGAGATCATCAACTGCCTTCACCATTTCCCAAACCTATCTTGAATCTTGCATCCCTAATCTTGTGGAATCTCACTGCCATCTACCCCGTTTCCAAGGCGGGTCTATATAAACTATCAACTTTATTTTCCTTTTACTCCTTACATCCAAACAGTCAATAGATGCAATCAATTTTATGCTTTTGACCTATATCATGCTTCTGTCCCCTTCTCCATCCCCACTTCCCTTCCTTAGGCTTCTATTACTTCCCACCTAAAACGCCACATGGGCAACTTCATTGATCTCCCTGCCTCTAGCTGTGTTCCCTTTTAGTCCAACCCTGTGTACTCTGACATCAGAGCAACCTTTTGAAATCTCAAATCTGATCACTGTTGCCACTTTATTGGAGTTCCTTCCTATGTAGCTCTGTTTTCCTTGGGGTCCTGGAATGATATTGGAGAAGGCATGGATCAGACCAATAGCTATAGGAGAAATGGCACATAAAAGCCAAGGTCTTATCATAGGCTCGGGACATTCTTTATACATTTTTTTTTTCCTTCACACTGTTTGGATTCACCTCACTAAGCTGAGCAAACACTAAGATTCTTTTACAATTGGAAAACGATCCTAAGAAGGAGACCCTAGGGTTCCAGTTAAAATGACTGTATGGTGGCTCAAGAAGCTAGTTTGAAAGATATGTGACCTCATTCGTTTTCCTAAACTGATGAAGGGAGCCTACCAGTTACATGTGAATAAGGAACTGTAGCAATGAATAAGGAACTGTAGCAGAGAGAAGAGACAACCTGGCACATGCTGGTTGGACTCCAGTCTTCCGGGGTTGGGAGATGCTCCTCCCATACTGCATTCTAGTGTTTCCCTCTAAACTTCTGGATTCCATCACATCTCTGCTAAATATGCTTTGAAACTTCCTTCAGGATTAAAACAAAATTCTTGAGACTAGCACATGACATTGTACTTGGTGTGGCCTCTGCCTTCCTCGCTAGTCTGCCAACTGTATCTCTTACTCCAATTACGACAAATCATTTTCAAAAGTGCCACACTTTGATCTTGCTCCATGTTTTCTCTGCTGGGAACCTCCTTATTCTCTCAGCTTCTGTGCCTCTTGTTCCTCTTTGCTGTTTGGATGAGATTTTTTTTATCCCCATCAACATTTGATCTCCAATATGGTGACCTTGGGAAATGGAGCCTAGTGGGTGATGTTTAGGTCATGGAGGGTGGGGAATGAATCCCTCATGAATGGGAGACTGAGGTGGGAAGATCACTTGAGCCCAGGAGTTCAGGACCAGCTTGGGCAACATAAGGAAAGTCCCATCTCTAAAAATAAAATTAAAACAATTAGCTGGGCATGGTGGCACATGCCTGTAGTCTTAACTACTCAGGAGGCTGAGGCAGGAAGATCTCTTGAGCCCAGAAACTCTAGGCTGCATGGAGCTATGATTATGCCACTGCACTCCAGCCAGGGTGACTGAGTGAGATCCCATCTCTTAAAAAAAAAAAAAAATGCCATGGAGGCTATGCAAGACAATGTCAAGGTCAAGAAACCATATTTTGTCACCTAAAATTCATTATCTCCTTCAACAGAAATATTTACATTGTATCCCAGTGTATGGCTAGATTCCCTTTCTCAGTGTCCTTTGCAATTAGGTGTGTCAGTGACTGGTTTTCAATAGGTTGTGCACAGAAGATACTTAACTTTTCTGCACCAAGGATTTTAAGCAGTGGGTATGATTCATCCTTAATTACTCTTCCTTTTTTTCCCAGCTAGGTGCAGAGAATGCCAAGACCCTAGGGGATAGTGGGATGACAAGACTGTAGGAGCTATCTGCCAACCAGAACACATATCTTGAACTGTTGTGGGAGCAAGAAACAAGCATCTGTTGTATTCGCAGCCTGGTACGTCATGTAGCCTATTAGTTCTAGCATCTTGGTCTACTCTAGATAATGTAGAAAGCTATTTAAAGTGTTGTTGATGATAAAATGGTGGTAAAATGGTAGTAAGAATTGGTTGGCAGGGATGAGACTGATAGAGGATATGGTGACAGTTTGAGTGAGATGGCTGAATCCATGAGACTGATTAAGTGACTCCATGCAGACGGTGAAGGAGAAGGAAAAGATGATGATGGCTCTAAGGTTTTGCATGGGTCATTGGTGATATCATTCACTAAGGAAGGAAGTCTATCAAGGAGGGCGGGAGACAAGGAACAGAAGCAGTCAGGGAGTGGGAAAAGGGAAGTCATGATGTGGTTGAGGTTGAGGCGTCAGTGGAAAATCTATATGGAAAACTCTGGTTTGCAGGTGAACATTTATGTGTGGAGGTCAGGACAATGGGGTCTGAGCTGAAACCCACGTGTTGATGAGGTAACGACACATAGATGATAACGGTAACAACTGGAGCATCCAGGAAGACGTAGTGGACCAGAAGCAGACCAACGGCTGACTATGAAGGAAAATCAACATTCTAAGAGGGGAGAGCCTTAAAATACCTAGACATTAGCCTGTAAAGGCTCATGTGACAAAAGACCCAAAAAATTCACATAAATTTGAGACATACAAATCTTAAATAGAGACATTTATCATGTTTGTAAATTGGGGTATCAAGATTGCAAAGAGATCGATTCTCCTAAATTGATGTATAAAATCAATGCAAACGCAATACAAATTATAACAAGACTTTTTCATGGAATTTGGTGAAGTCATTCTAAAATCCGTGTAAAACAGTAAGTATGTAAGAGAGGCTAAGACAATTTTCAAAACAAACAAAAAAAAATCCAGAGTGTGTTTGTGTGAGAATTGTGTGTGGGGAAGGGATGGGGGGACCATAGCCCACTAGGTGTGAAGGTGTTACAAAGCCAGAGTGACTAGGAGGGTGGCATAGTGGGGGATTACACAAATGAGCATAGGGCCCAGACATACATGAATACATCCAAGGGAATGTAGCATTAGGAAAATGTTTTATTTGTGTAAACAATTTACGTGCAATCACTGCTTTGAACCATTCACACAAAACCAAATTGCAGATGGTATAAAGACCTATACATAAAATAAATAATAAATAAAGGCCTTGAAAGCACTGTAGGAAAAAAATCAGAAGATATATACTGGTAACCTTAGTTGGAGGAAGTTCTTTATTAGACAAGGCACAAGTGCAAAAATCAGAAAGGAAAGCCATATTGTTTGAAGTACAATAAAAAAATCTTAACGGCAAAATATGTAATAGTTAAAACTCATGGACAGGGAGAAACATTTGTAATATCCATAATAAAGAACACATGTCTAGATGAAGGCTGTCTTAAAAATGCCTAAAAATAACGAGGGCAATGCAAATAGCAAAAAAGATAAATAAGCAAAGGACAGAACAGATAATTCACAGAAGCGAGATCACAAATGGCTTAAAAGCAAAGGAAAATGAACTCAACAATTGGCACACAGAGAAATGCAAATGAAAACAACGGGATGCTATTTTACAGTCATCAGAATGGCAAATATTAACAAATTTTATGCTATATCACATTGGCAAGTAGGTGTTATAAATAAGCATGCTCACAAATTGTAGTGTAAATTTGTATGTCTATCTGAAAACCATTTTGGAATATCTATTAAAATGTAAATACCCACCCTAGAGAAACACAAATGTGCACAAAAAGTATACACATACAGAGAGCTCAATGCAGCTTTATTTATGATCATGAAATATTAGAAATATCTTACATGGTCATCATATGAGAATTTTAAAACTGACAGTGGAACATAGATGCCATGTAGCAGGTAAGAACAGGAAAAAAAAAAGAGCTTAGTTTATATTAACTGGCATTAAACAATCTTTAAATAAAAAATTATTACCTAGAAAAAAATGTACAGTATAATTCCACTTAGAAAAAACAGGACCCAAAGCACTATATATTCCTATAGAAATATGCATTTCATCTGTGGCAGGACCAGCCGCAGACAAAACTCCTCAGACACCGAGTTAAAGAAGGAAGGGGTTTATTCGGCCGGGGGCATTGGCAAGACTCCTGTCTCAAGAGCCGAGCTCCCCAAGTGAGCAATTCCTGTCCCTTTTAAGGGCTCAAAACTCTAAGGAGGTGCATGTGAGAGGGTCGTGATTTATTGAGCAAGCAGGGGGTACGTGACTGGGGGCTGCATGCACCGGTAATTAGATCAGAACAAAACAGGACAAGGATTTTCACAGTGCATTTCTATGCAATGTCTGTAATCTATAGATGACATAACTGATTAGGTCAGGGGTCGATCTTCAACTACCAGGCCCAGGGACTCAAAGTGATCCTCAGTTCTGGCAGCTGTGTGCTCACTGGAGACTTTAGCAGGAATTATTTCCATGGAATATAAAGAATGTAAACCATAAATAAAGTCCTAAGTCTCCCTAATCAAATAAACAAATTCCCTCTGGGCCAAGGGTATCCCAGTGGTGCCGGGCTGTCTGCTTGTGGATTTCATTTCTGCCTTTTAGATTTTACTTTTTCTTTCTTTGGAGGCAGAAATTGGGCATAAGACAATATGAGGGGTGGTCTCCTCCCTTACATCTCTGTATGTGAAGGCAGGAGAAATGTCTGGAAGGAAACAAATAAAGCATTACCGATTACCGACTTAAAAGGAAGAGGCTGAGGCATGTCATGTTATTTAGAGAGTTTACTTGAGCCTAAGAGAGGACAGCTGCCTAGAAGGCTTAGCCCCAATTAACCTTGGATATGAGCTCCTTTCTGCCTTTGTTACAAGCAGGCTTTTAAATGGCAAAAAAGGGAAACACAGAGTGGGCTAATACAAAGTTGTTTGTCAGGAATTTTCATTGGTTTTCAGAAATAACAATGATTAGTGATACACTGCTGGGTTATGGTATGGGTTATACTGTCCAGTGCAGCATTATTAGGTTAATTTATAGTAATTTGTGGCAACAGCAAGCAGTTTCAACAGAAGAATACATAGCTCCAAGGGCAGAGTGGGACATAGTTGCTGTCTCATTTTAATGTCTCTCTGGGCCTGATATTTTGTTTTAATTGTATAAATTTAAGGAGTACAAGTGCAGTTTTGCTACATGAATATATTGTACAGTGGTGAAGTCTAGACTTTTAGTGTAGCCATCACCTGAATCATGTCCATGATACTAATTGAGTAATTTCTCACCCCTCACCCACTCTCCCACTCTTCTGAGACTCCAGGGCCTATTACTCCACACTCTACATCCGTGTGTGCAAATTATTTATTAATAGCTACCACATATAAGTGAGAACATGCGTTATTTGGCTGTTTGTAAGTTGTTTCACTTAAAAATAAATGGCCTCGGCCGGGCCCAGTGGCTCACTCCTGTAATCTCAGCGCTTTGGGAGGCCGAGGTGGGCAGATCACCTGAGGTCAGGAGTTCGAGACCAGCCTGGCCAACATGGTGAAACCCCATCTCTACAAAAATACAAAATTAGCCGGGCATGATGGCAGGTGCCTGTAATCTCAGCTACTGGGGAGGCTGAGGTAGAGAATCACTTGAACCTGGGAAGTGGAGGTTGCAGTGAGCAGAGATTGTACCACTGCACTCCAACCTGGGCAACAGAGCGAGACTCCATCTCAAAAAAACAAATAAATAAAATAATAAATAAATAAATAAATGGCTTCCAGTTCCATCCATGTTGTTGCCAAAAAAAAAAAAAAAAAAAGTCATACGACTTTATTGCTGAATAGTATTCCATTGTGTATATATACCACATTTTCTTTATCCAACCATTTGTTGAGGACACAGTTTGATTCTGTATCATTGCTGGGCCTGATCATTTAAAAGGACTCACATTCCTCAAATGAAAATTACTTTTTCAGCTGATACCAGTGGTTGTCTCTGGGGAGGGACCTGGGCAATTGAAATGGCTTGTTAAGGAGAACTTTACCCTTATCTGCAATGTTTAACTTGTACACTTATAGAAATGTATTAATTATATAATTTAAAATTCATCACTTAACATGTGGGTAGAGAAAAGGCAGCATGTGAAGGAGACAGAGGAGAAGCAGATGGGGACGATGGGAGGATGAGTGCTGTAGTAGAGCTTCAAGAAAGAGAAGGGAACCAGCAAGTGCTGCTGGCAGGGAGGGCCAGGTGAGGGGACTCAAAGTGATCCTCAGTTCTGGCAGCTGTGTGCTCACTGGAGACTTTAGTAGGAATTATTTCCATGGAATATAAAGAATGCAAACCATAAATAAAGTCCTAAGTTCCCCCAATCAAATAAACAAACTCCCTCTGGGCCAAGGGTATCCCAGAGAAACCTGGGACAATTCAGAAGAACTGAATTCCCATGGGTCATGACAGGAAGTGAGGTTAGGCATGCCTCGTTATGCCCCTCCTTTTTGGAGTTTAGGCACAATGGACCAGCATTAACATTAAAACAGTGATCGGCTGGGCATGGTGGCTCACGCCTGTAACCCGAGCACTTTGGGAGGCTGAGGCTGGCAGATCACGAGGTCAGGAGATCGAGACCATCTTGGCTAACATGGTGAAACCTCATCTCTACTAAAAATACAAAAAAATAGCCAGGTGTGGTGGCAGGCGCCTGTAGTCCCAGCTACTCAGGAGGCTGAGGCAGGAGGATGCTGTGGAGGCAGGAGGATAGTGTGAACCCAGGAGGCGGAGCTTGCAGTGAGCCAAGATCATGCCACTGCACTCCAGCCTGGGCAACAGAGTGAGACTCCATCTCAAAAAATAAAGAAACAAAACAGAAAACAAACAAACAAAAACAGTGATCATAGGACAGGCAAAATGACTCTTTGTGGCAATAAGATCCATCATATTCAACCTGACTCTGCTGTAGCATCACTTGACAGACAGCAGACCCTGAAAAAAAATCAAAGTAGTTTACCCTAACAGATATTTCTTTGACATATTTTTAAATGGCCCTGCAAAGTCGTCTTTGGCGGGGAACATTTTGCATCTGTAGGGAATCTCCATTAATGCAGCCAGGCCTTTCCCTGACCTAGGAGAGATTAACTGAAAGTCTAATGCCTTTCAGGGTCTGAAAAGAGACAGTTACCATCTATTCCCTCTGAAGCTTGCCACCTATGAGGCTTCATCTACATAACAAAAACCTTGGCCTCCATAATCCCTCTTATCTTAATTCAAGCATTTCTTTCTACTGACTTCAAGTCTTTAGATGAAGCCTAACTTTCAACCAATTGCCAATCAGAAAAATCTCTGAATCCACCTGTGGCCTATAAGCCCCCACTTCAAGATATTCCACCTCTTTAGGCTAAACCACTGTACACCTTTCATGTATTGATTTGTAGTTTTACCCACAATTTGTGTCTCCCTAAAATGGGTACAACCAAACTGTATCCTGACCGTGAGAAGCGTTTGAACCACAGCAACTCTATCTTGAATAGGGGTTGGGTAAAATGAGGCTGAGACCTACTGGGCTGCATTCCCAGTCAGTGAAGGCATTCTAAGTCACAGTGAGAGACAGGACTAGCTGAAATTTTAGCCTAGGCCGACTAAGAATCCCTAAGCCTAGCTGGGAAGGTGACCGCATCCACCTTTAAACACCGGGCTTGCAACTTAGCCCACACCCGACCAATCAGAGAGTTCACTAAAATGCTAATTAGGCAAAATAGGAGGTAAAGAAATAGGCAATCATCTATTGCCTGAGAGCACAGTGGGAGGGACAAGGATCAGGACACAAACCCAGGCATTCGAGCCGGCTACAGCAACCCCCTTTGGGTCCCCTCCCCTTATATGGGAGCTCTGTCTTCACTCTATTTCACTCTATTAAATCTTGCAACTGCACTCTTCTGGTCAGTGTTTTGTTACGGCTCGAGCTGAGCTTTCATTCGCTGTTCACCACTGCTGTTTGCCGCTGTCACAGACCCACCGCTGACTTCCATCCCTCTGGATCCAGCAGGGTGTCCACTGTTCTCCTGATCTAGTGAGGCGCCCATTGCCACTCCCGATCAGGCTAAAGGCTTGCCATTGTTCCTGCATGGCTAAGTACCTGGGTTTGTCCTAATCGAGCTGAACACTAGTCACTGGGTTCCACAGTTTTCTTCTGTGACCCATGGCTTCTCATAGAGCTATAACACTCACCTCATGGCCCAAAATTCCATTCCTTGGAATCTGTGAGGCCAAGAACCCCAGGTCAGAGAACACAAGGCTTGCCACCATGTTGGAAGTGGCCCACTGCCATTTTGGAAGTGGCCTGCCACCATCTTGGGAGCTCTGGGAGCAAAGAGCCCCTGGTAACAACAGGATGAGATACGAGGTTGGCATAAAATACAGGTCATAAAGACCTTGCTGATAAAACGGGTTGCAGTAAGTAAGTGGCTAAAACCCACCAAAACCAAGATAGTGAAGAGTGTGACCTCTGGTTACCCTCACTGCTACACTCCCACCAACTTCGTGACAGTTTACAAATACCATGACAATGTCAGGACGTTACCCTACATGGTCTAAAAAGGGGAGGCATGAATAATCCACCCCTTGTTTAGCATATCATCAAGAAATAACCATCAAAATGGGCAACCAGTAGCCCTTGGGACTGCTCTGTCTATGAAGTAGCTGTCAGGCCTCTGAGCCCAAGCCTGCACTTATACATCCAGATAGCCCGAGGCAACTGAAGAACCATAAAATAAGTGAAAATGGCCACTTCTTGCCTTAACCGATGACATTACCTTGTGAAATTCCTTTTCCTGGACAACGAGTCTCAGAAACTCCCCCACCGAGCACCTTGTGACCCCTGCCCCCGCCCGCCAGAGGACAACCCCCTTTGACTGTAATTTTCCACTACCTACCCAAATCCTATAAAACTGCCCCACCCCATCTCCCTTTGTTGACTCCCTTTTTGGACTCAGCCTACCTGCACCCAGTTGATTAAGAAACTTTATTGCCCAGACAAAGCCTGTTTGGTGGTCTCTTCACATGGATGCACATGGCAGCAGCCATTCTTTTATTCCTTTACTTTTCTAAAAAACTTGCTTTCACTTTATGAGACTTGCCCTGAATTCTTTCTTGCATGAGATCCAATAACTCTCTCTTGGGGTCTGGATCCAGACTGCTTTCCTGTAATTTCACCACCTCAGACACACTTCCTCAGAACCTGTTGAGACTGTTCCCTGGGCCGTGGTCTGTCATATTGCTCAGAATAAATCTCTTTATAGTATTTTACAGAGTTTGGTTTTCCTGTTAATATAACATAAGTCACATTGGAGGGAGTTGAAGAGAGGAAATTGAAGTAAGGAAGTACAGATAGCAAATATAGACTACATTTCTCAAACTTTCACTCAGCAGGGAGCAGTTGGAGAAGAGGCTCTGTTTTGCAAAGATTCTGAAAGTTGAATGCCCTGAGGAGAAGGAGCCAGTGGAAAAGTGTGTCATGTTAGTCCATGTGAAGAGACCACCAAACGGGATTTGTGTGAGCAATAAAGCTTTTTAATCACCTGGGTGCAGGCGGGCTGAGTCCGAAAAGAGAATCAGCAAAGGGAGACAGAGGTGGGGCCATTTTATAGGATTTGGGTAGATAGTGGAAAATTACAGTCAACGGGGTTTCTTCTCTTACAGGTAGGGGTGGGGGTCACAAGGTGCTCCGTTGGGGAGGTTCTGAGCCAGGAGAAGGAATTTCGCAAGGTTAATCCCTCAGTTAAGGTGGGGCAGGAACAAATCACAATGGTGGAATGTCATCAGTTAAGGCAGGAACCGGCCATTTTCACTTCTTTTGTGGTTCTTCACTTGCTTCAGGCCATCTGGATGTATACGTGCAGGTCACAGGGATATGATGGCTTAGCTTGGGCTCAGAGGCCTGATAAAGTGGGTATGGGAAAGAGGGGGTTAACTGGCAAAATAGGGTCGTGCATGAACCCTATGGGCCTGGGGAGACTGACAAGAAGGGGCAGCCTCCTCTGACAAGAGAGCAAAGAAAGGAAGGACAGGGTCAGTGGCATTAGGTTTGTAAGGGTATGGAGTGGGAAGTTTGTGAAGTAAAGCCAGGCAAGATTTTCCACCAAAAAACTGTACAACGGAGGAGATAGAATTTCAATATTTACATGAAGATTCACTGTTAAGACATTACAGGTATATAAAAGTATATTATCATGGGTGAGTGATGACTATTGGACTGCTGGCGCAGAGGTAAAAGAATTTACCAAGACAGTTGTAAGTAAAGAAAGGCAGATTTATTAGAGAAAGCATGAAAATATATTGCGAGAAGGCAACGGGCAGACCAGCAGAAGAGGAGCTGACTGCAAGGACACAAAGGCTTGCAGGGAATTTTATAGAATGGTTCTTAGGGTGCAGAGTGCTATGTACAGTACTGGTAACACCTGAGGTAGTGCTTCTTTCACGGGGGCACTAGCTGCAGGGGCTCTGTTCCTGCAGACCCCTGTTGGCGATGGATGAATAAAGTACACTGACACACAGGTATTCTGCTTTGCCAGGCCAGCTGAGGGTGCCAGCAGCTTATAGGCTCCAAGCTGAGTTCTGTAAACAGTTGCGACTTGCCCCATCAGAAAGTGAGACTCACATTTACTCACTAAGACTAATTAACCAAAGTTGTGAGTAAACACCACTAGAGGGTAAAGATTAAAGGTCAGGTTCCCAGGCCTAAAGCAAACGCCATTTTCAGGTAATAAACTTCTGCCAACCCCGGAGTAGGAGGCAGTAAAGTACCTGCAGTAGGACAAAGGTTAGCCTTAAGCCCATATAAGTAAACAGGTTAGTAAGATAAACTTCCCACATTCCTTTGTACTTGCACCCTAATCTTTCTGGCTCTTGTAAAGAGACCCTGGCTGCCTTCAGCCCAGCAATCTGAAGCTACGCAAACTCTCAGGCCTTCCAAGATAGTTTTGGGTCTATTTGTATAACTATCTCTAATATTTTTCCCACCAGCCTAATTGAACACCAACAAACACCAAGGTTGCAGTGAGCTAACTTGCAATGGTGATATCTGGGTGCAGGAAGATAGTGAGTTATTTGCACAGGTGGGCTATGCATCCTGAACCATGAAGAAAAGGAGGCTTACAGCTTATGTGCCTTTCTTTCGGCTTTCCCTTAGTCATACCAAACTAACTCTTTTTCCCTAGTTAGGATTCCACATATATGTGAGGAGCTTCAACTGCTTCACTTGTAAATTAGAGGTGATTCAAGTTCATCAAGTAATTACTGACTACCCTCTATTTTTTAAGCAGAATGCTAAACACTAAAAAGGTGAAGATGCATAAGATGTTGCTGAAATATTTTCTGGTTACAAAAGCAATTCATGATCATTGAAGATCATTTAAAATATGGAAAGTTACAATGTAAAAAACAGAAATCATACGAAATCTCAGTTCTCAAAAAAAGAAACTGGATATTTTTCTTTCTGTGTTTTTTATGCACATGCATTTTTTCTAATAAGATAAGATGACATTATACTTAGAAATTTCTATCCCATTTTCCCCTCCTTGTTATTAACTATTTTTGGAAATGTCATTTTAATTTCTGGATAATTGTGCATCATGCAGATGCATCATAATTTATTGAGTAAGCATGATCTTAATGAAATACATAATATCTACTTAAATTCAACATGAGGAGCTTATGCTCTAATACTCCATAGAAAGTAAGAATTAGAAAATTGAAGTAGAGAATCAGCTGGTCGGCCAGTAAATATTGGCCCTACACTTTATGCTAATATTTATTCACATTTTTCCTATTATTTTTTGACCAAAACAATACACAAATTCTGTAAAATATTTAAAGAAGGTTTATTCTGAGCCAATATGAGTGACCATGGTCTGGGGAACAGCCCCAAGAGGTCCTGAGAAAGTGTGCCCAAGGCAGCTGGATTACAGCTTGGTTTCATGCATTTTAGGGAGACAGAACTTGTAGGTAAAAATAATAAATCAATACATGGAAGGTATACATTGGTTTGGCCTGAAAAGGAAGGACATCTTTAAGTGGGGGATACTTCCAGGTCATAGGTGAATTCAAAGATTTTCTGATTGGCAACTGGTTGAAAGAGGCTTCATCTAAAGACTTGAAGTCGGTAAAAATAAATGCTTGAATTAAGATAAGGGAGGTTGTGGAGGCCAAGGTTCTTGTTATGTAGATGAAGCCTCATAGGTGGCAAGCTTCAGAGAGAATAGATGGTAACTATCTCTTTTCAGACCCTGAAAGGTATCAGACTTTCAGTTAACCTCTCCTAGGTCAGGGAAAGTCCTGGCTGCATTAATGGAGATTCCCTACAGATGCAAAGATGACTTTGCAAGGCCATTTAAAAATATGTCAAAGAAATATCTGTTAGGGTAAACTACTTTGATTTTTTTTCAGGGTCTGCTGTCTGTTAAGTGATGCTACAGCAGAGTCAGGTAGGATATCTGTATCTTGTTGCTGTAAAGAGTCTGTTTTGCCAGTCTTATGATCTCTGTTTTAATGTTGGTCAGATGTGCCTAAACTCCAAGAAGGCGAGAGTATAACAAGGCATGTCTAACCTCTCCTTCCTATCATGACCAGAAATTCAGTTTTCCATGTTTCTCTGGGATCCCCTTAGCTAAGAGGGGATCCATGCAGTTGGTTGGAGGGCTTAGAATGTTATTTTTGGTTTACATATCTTTTCTCTAAAGTAAAAGATAAATTCTTTAAATTTATTGGCTGGTCATAATCTTTCTGTTTTCCTGTTGACTGATGTAGACAAAGAATTTGGGAAGTAAAAATGCAAAGTGTATACCTCCACCAGTCCTTGTCTGCACAGTACCCGTCCATATTAAGCAGGGCTGGTTATAGAATTTGTAGGGTCCAGGGCAAAGAAAAAAAATGAAAGAAAGAAAGTACCAGTAAAGGTACTAAAATGCACATTTCTTTTCTTTCTTCCACAGTTTCTCTCTCTCAAGTTGTTCTGGTATTTTAAAATTTGTCATTTAATGATGTTCTAAGTAATAAAAATTATGTTATTAGCATTAATTTTGCCATTCATATTTATGTTATTGAATGCTAGTTTTAAATGCAAATGTAACAGCATTTAACTGATATGCCAAATCACCAAGATTACACAATTCTTATTTCTTAGCTCATATATGCATATGTATTGAGGGAAATAAAAATACTTCACCCCCAAAAATACTTTTTTGACATATTTTGAGGTGACTATTCACAGAGACTGCAAAAAAGAAATAAAATCGTCTTTGCAAAAATTGTGATAGTGAAAAAATTATGGCAGTGAAAAAATTAGGACAGTGAAAGAGATCTGACCTAACCAACTCCATCTTGTTCTAACCTCCAAGCTGCCCTTGTTCATTCCCAGGCATAGGCAGAACTACATTTTGGAGAAACTTATAGTTTAACTTTGAAACAAAGAGGACAGCCCTTGCCTGCAACAAATCTCCTTTTCTGGGGACTGGACTGCCTTTGTAGGACTAACAAATTAGCCACAAGATTTGAAACTTCCCCAATTACTTCTGCAGATAACGTCACTAGTATAGAACCAAAGATTGGCCTTTTGAGATGTCTTTTCAGGTTTTAGCATTTCTGACTACTGATGGGTCCACCCAGACCCATTAACCTGTCCTGTGGTCCCACCGAGAAGTGGACTCGGTGCACACAAGGACCATTTCCCATACCGCTGTGATTACGCTCCATCCAATCAGCAGCACCCATTCCCTAGGCACCACCTCCCCGCAAACTATGCCTGAAAAACCCTAGCCTTCAAATTTTCAGAGACTGATTCGAGTAATAAAACTCCAGTCTCCCAATTCAGCCTGTTCTGCATGAACTAAACTCTTTCTCTATAGCAATTCCTCTGTCTTGATAAATCAGTTCTATCTGGGCAGTGAGCAAAATGAACCCGTCAGGTGGTTACAGAAGTAACCTTGAAAAACTGTTTTCTGTGGGGGAGATTAGCTTTTTAGAGACTCTGCATTGATGCCAACAGGCTAGCAAAGATTATCTGGGAGTCTGACACTTTAAAAGGTCTGAAAGAAACATTTGGCATCTCTTCTCTCTGAGAGCTGCCTGTTATCTACATAACAAGAGCACCTTTGCCAGCCACATCTCAACCTCTCTCCCTCTCACAACCTGTTTCACCACCATAACCTGATTTACTAAGCTCCAAGCCCCTATTTTTTCCTGTAACCTCGAGATGGCATGAAAGCATCAACTATCTGCCCATTTCCTTGAGTTCTATCATTTTGTAGGGCTCTTCTGCATGTTAATTACCTTTCCTCCTATTAATCTGCCTTTTTTTTGTTGAATTTTCGGCCAATTTTCATAGGGTGTTTGCCCTTTGCAAACAGTATTTTGTTCTTAGCAGAACAGTGAAAACTGCACAAAACTTACTCAACTGTTTCTGTGTCACTTCTGAATAAGTACAATTGCTATCAGCACTCTTCACTTTTGGCTTACTGATGAGCAAGGAAGGACGGAAAGAAAAAGAGACTATAGTTGCCCTATCTTTCTTTTTCCTTCTACGTCATTTTCAACATAAGTGGTTGGCTAATATAGGGAAGTTATTGCACAAGTAAGAAAGATTATAAAAGGATTTCTTGGTCATTTGGGTTTCTTAGAACTCCATTGTCTTCTTTCTATATTCAAAGCAAGCTCTGATTTGAACAGAAAGTGTGGCTTCTCATGGCTGTCATAGTCTTTACTTACTCAGGCATGGACATAACATATTTACTGCTTTGAGTCTGCCTGATTCCCACGAATTCTGGCTGCACTAGAATTCTGTACTCATGGGACCTTGAGAATGCTGTATGTGAATGGGGTGGCAAGAAATGGGAGTGGACATGAATATCTTCTGCTCATACACATGCTGCATTAACCCATCCACTTCACTTCCAGACACCAGTTGAAAGACAAAATTGTTAGGAGTTTCTAGATGAGGGCTAACAGTAGAGCAGTAAGCCAAGCCGGGGGCTTGTATTAGTCCATTCTTATGCTGCTAATAAAGACATACCCAAGACTAGGTAATTTATAAAGGAAAGAAGTTTAATTGGCTCACGGTTCAGCATGGCTGGGGAGACCTCAGGAAATTTACAATCATGGCAGAAGGGGAAGCAAATATGTCCTTCTTGAAGATGGCAGGAAAGAGAGGCATGAGAGCCGAGTGAAGGGTGAAGCCTCTTAGGAAACCTTCAGCTCAGGCTGGGCATGGTGGCTCAAGCCTGTAATCCCAGCACTTTGGGAGGCCGAGATGGGCGGATCATGAGGTCAGGAGTTCGAGACCATCCTGGCTAACACGGTGAAACACCGTATCTACTAAAAAAATACAAAAAACTAGCCGGGCGAGGTGGCGGGCACCTGTAGTCCCAGCTACTCGGGAGGCTGAGGCAGGAGAATGGCGTGAACCCGGGAGGCGGAGCTTGCAGTGAGCCGAGATCGCGCCACTGCACTCTAGCCTGGGCGACAGAGCGAGACTCCGTCTCAAAAAAAAAAAGAAAAAAAGAAAGCCTTCAGCTCTTGTGATAACTTACTATCACGACAACGGTTGGGGGAACCACCCCTATGATGGAATTATCTCTACCTGGTCCGTCCCACGACACATGGGGATTATGGGAACTACAATTCAAGATGACATTTGGGTGGTTACACAGCCACCCCATATCAGGTCTCCTCTGAACATGAGCACTGGACAACCGTACAGGCCACATGCTGATGAAGCCAGTCGTGATGTTAAGGCATGGATACTGGCCAGGCCTGTCTTGATCATGTGTTTGCTTGGACTAAAAGCAAGTTTACTGTGAAGCTAGCAAACCTTAAGCTTCAGAGACTCTCATCTGCCGCGGGGTTCACCAGCAGGGAGCTGATGGGAGCCATAGAATGTTCTGGGTGGAAAGGAAAAGCCAGGGTGAAATGAGGAGGCATCTCTCTGTAGATTTCTGACAAATCTAAAGAGATCTGAGGAGAATAAGGCCTGGAATTTCTAAATTCCAGTAATTTGTTATGAATTCTTTATACATTCTTAAAAAAATCACTTTTGAACTCAATTTTGTAATTTTTTTCTTAAAGAGATGTCCCGAATGATACTAGCTTCAGGCCTCACGATACCTAGATCCATTGCTGTGCTGAACTTGGTAGTGAAAACCTATTTGACTAATTTGTTTGTTCTCCTCCTACTAATCAAAAACCCAAACTGCAGGAGCCCTGTGCTTCATTAACTTTACACCTGCTGCACTTGCCCTCCAGACACAAAACAACATTTTATTTCCATTCAAGGAATACCCTGCTCCTCTCCTCCCTCATGCCACCATTTCATTTCCACCAGGGGTCCACATTTGCCACTGAAGGCTGTCGCCATTCCTGTAATGATAGTACCACTGTTTACTTCGGTGACACACACTATGTTTGCAAGATTGTTCCTGAGTGCCATAGGGCCAAAAATAGCTATTTCTCCAGGGGAAAAGACTTCAAACCTCTTCTCTTTAGGATAATCCAAAATCTATTTAGCTAGAAAAACCTAGGAAATTTAATAAGTTTCTGAACATTGGCATCAAGTATTAAAAACAGAAACAAGACCTTCCCTAGGTAAATAACAAACTTCACTGAGCTGTGAGTCAACAACTTTGGACCTACTGAATGTGACAAATGAGATCTAGGTAGGGCTGTCAAAGAGAAATGGGCAGAAATGAAGTCTGGCCACCCAGAAGGGAGAGGGTAGGGTGGGTCTGGTGAATTTCAAAAAGAGCTCAGAAAACTGTTGAATCAAATATTAGACATACAGGTCGATATCAATTTTGATTCTTTAAGTTTGTCTGCCTGTGGCAAAAATTCCAGGCGGCTGGGAAGGGACAGAGAGACATGATCTAGTCTCTGATGAGAGGAAGAGGCAGGAAGTAGTTAAGTTGGTCTAGTGTGATCACACTTTCAACAAAACAAGAAGAATTTCTCAGGAACCCTGGCAACTGAATTTTGATTTAATGATTTGGACATTTAAGTTTGTAATCTTACCAAAATGGAGCACTGAGGTATATGGAATTTGAGCCCCAACTTTGCACACCTACAGTACGAGTGTAGGTTTACAACCTCACTGTGGTTTCAAGGTAGGGAGAGTGTTCTTCCCTACCCCTTAACTTTGAATCTCACCATTTGACTTCCTTTGGCCAGTAAGATGTTGGTGAACATGGTTCAGACAGAGACATTCAGATATGTTTGTGCCTTTGGGCTTGTATCCACTCAGTGTGGTGGCCTGCCACGAGCAGAACATGTTCCATGTTCTTCCCTGCCCTCAGTTCGTGTCTGAGAGGGAGGCACATGGAGCCAACCACGTGTCCTGGGCGGTTCCTAAATTAAGAGGCATGAGAGGCATGTGGTGCCACACTAAACCCTTACGAGCCTGGAGTCCAGCCAAGCTCAGCTAGATTGCAGTCAACCCACAGACCTGAAACTATACAAATACATGTTGGCTTTTTCTGCCAATGAGTGCTGAGCGTTTTTATGCATAATTATTGTGGAACTTGCTGACTAATACTGAAAATGGTGTACTGCCATAACAAGAACCAAAATTTCTGGAATTGGTTTTGACAATAAGAGGCAGAAATCAAGCCAACTGCCATGGAAGGTTAAACAATGGTAACCCACACACCATGTAGTGGAAAAGCTTTTGGTAAAACTGCTTGCCTTTGGGGCTCTGGAAAAAGAAAACGTACCTTAAAAACTTTTAGTTTTGGGTGAGGAAATAGGAAGGAAGAATGTTGAAAGCAGAAACTGGTTGCTACTAGATGCGATTTGTAAGGTACTGCAGGTAAGAAGAGAGAAACTCAGAAAAGAACCAGTCAGTTTGCAAACAGAACCGAGAAGGACATTAGGGAGTTCAGAAATTGCAAGGCAGAGTTACACAATGAAATTGTTTCTTACAAAATAAAAGATGTGGCCATTATAACAGAGCCTCAGGGTGCAGACCAAACCCAAGGTGCTGCTAATATGACACAGCCTTGGAGTGAACAGTGCGTCAAGGGTAACATCCTTTGTTAAGACATCTGAAAGGCTTAAGATGGCATCTAGTAGGCAAGTGGGCAAAGAGACTCTTAGAAAGGTTATAAGACTTGTTCCCATAGAAGTCTGATGTCTCAAAAGTACCCATAATTAAGGTTAGAGACAGCGTAGCTTGAAAGGCATTGTGGCTGTCCCCTTTCCCAAATGGAGTTGACTAAAATCACTTTCACAGAAAATCCACATTTGTGAGAGAACTCTATTGGCAAAACTCCTGCTAGCCTGATGAAAAGACATGAAGACTGTTAGAGACGTAAAAAGACCTCTTGGGCAGGTACAGTGGCTCACACCTCTAATCCCAGTGCTTTGGGAAGCTGAGGCAGGAGAACTGCTTGAGGCCAGGAGTTGGAGACCAGCCTGAGCAACACAGTGAGACCCTATCTCTACAATTTTTTTTAATTAGCCAAGCATGGTGGCACACACATGTAGTCCCAGACACTTGGGAGGCTGAGATGGGAGTATCATTTGAGCCTAGGAGCTCCAGGTAAAAGTGAGCTATGATTGTGTCACTGCACTGTAGCTTGGGCAACAGGACGAGACCATGTCTAAAAAATAAAGAACTTTGCCCTCCAGTTTTCTTTCTTTCTAAAATTTATTTATTTATTTTACAGAAGCATCAGGTTAGTGAAAATTTTGTCATTTGTTTATTTTTACAAAATGCCCTCCAACTTTCCATGGTCAGAAACCCTATATGGAAATCTGCTTATTGCCAAGAAGGGCATATGTATATATATACACACACACATAAGTATATATACACATATAGATACTTATATATATACACACTTATATATATTTTGTATATATATTTATTTTATATTTTTAAATATTTTTATTTATATTTTATATTTATTTTATACATATATTTATATACATATATATTGTATTTATACAATATAATACATTATACATATATTATACAATATAATATATGTATTTATAAATATAAATGGCTTTATATGTAAAACATATCTATAATATATACTTATTTATATTTTATATATAAATAAATATGTATAAATATGAATGTTTTATATGTTATATAAATATAAACTATATACTTATATATTATACATAGTATATCTTAAATATATATTACACACATATATTTGTATATAAAATCTGGACCTGATGAGGATCAGGTTTGGTGTCAAATGCTGTGATTGGATGAGACTTCTGTGGGTCTAATGATGGAAGTGAGTGCATTTTGAACGTGGGGGTTTACGTTAATCATTGGGACTTATAGGGCAGACTGTGATAAACTAATTGCAGGTCCCAGTTCTTCACTCCATGGTGGCAATGTCTTATATCCACACACTTGCCATCACCGTGGCCTCTGAGAGGGTGGATACACTTCCCTGCATCTTGACTTTAGTCTTTGTCATGTGGCTTGCCTTGGCCAGTGAGATGGTCATTGAAAGAATGTGAGCAGGCATTTGTTCCTCTGGTTAGACTTTTACTCATGTGCTCCAGTGAAAAACATTCCCAAAGTGAACACTTTAGCTGCTCCCTTAGACTGGGCCCAGGACTGAAACCCATGGAGCAGATTATATGCACCAGGGATCTGCTGGTTTTAGAGGTATGAGACATGGATGGAGAGAACCTGAGTGCACTAGAAGCTTGGTGCTCAGAACTGAGAGCTCCAAGGCAGGAGTCCAGCCTATCTCAACCTGCTGACCTTTGATTACGGGAAGAAATGAGAATTTTTTAAGTCACTGAGTTTTGGGGGTTTTGTTATCCAACATTGCTGCAATAATAGCTTAATAATACAAGTGACATTGGGGTACTATATCAAAGCTGTTTTTTAGACTAATGCTTTAATTTCAGCGTGACTAGCATTATTACAGAAGCACCACACTTCCAAACTATGGTAGCCGGAGTGCCCAATCTTTTGGCTTCCCTGATTCACATGGAAAGAGAAGAATTGTCTTGGGCCACACATAAAATACACTTACACTAACGATAGCTGATGCACACACACACACACACACACACACACAAGGCAAAACAATCTCATAATGTTTTAAGAACGTCTTTGTGTTGGGCCACATGTGGCCTGTGGGCCATGGGTTGAACAAGCTTGGTCTAGAAGCTTTCATAAGTATCCGGAATTTCTATGTTTGGGAATTACTATCAAAAGAAGACATGCAGCTGTATCACTAAAATCGGTTTCGGATCAGAAACATGAACACAAATTATCCCAACCTGATGTAATTAAGATGACCTTTGCATGTGCTCTTCCTCCATGGCGTTTCTCTCCCGGCACATGCAGCCAGATGGTATTTGGTGCAGACAATGGAAGTGCCAACCCAGATATTAACAAAAGACAAAAAGTGTTAGCACTTAACACTAAGTTGTAGGTTCCACCAGCTTTGGTGACTGGCTACCTCTTTGAAGGCATGGTTGAGAAGCCCTAATTGCAACTGTGCTGGTAGGACTTTTCCTTAATCATAGTTTTGATTTCTGCAGGCTTTTTTCTTATTTCTCTCATTTTTCCTTTTTTCTAAGCAACCTGTTCTTATTTTATGGGTGCAATATCTTTCTTGTTTCTCTTGGTATTCATTATCATTTGTTTTGTCGTTTTCGTTTTCTTCTTTTGTCTGTGCTGTCTCTGCTTTCTCCAAGTTACTTTTTTAAGGCTGCTCTGTTGGTTTTTCTCCTTTTTGTTTCAGGTTTTCTTCAAATGCTGTGGTCCTTAACTGTCCACTCCTGTATAAGAGTGAGGCACTAAAAGGCTGACTGGAAGCTCTATGCGTTTGATAGGACTGATTGACTAACGGACTTTCTTCCTGGGGATCACCTGGGATGTTGGGTCAGTGAGCTGAACTTTTCACTGGGGGACCATTAAATGACAGCAGGTGGAGACTTTTTCTCCACAGCAGGCCATTCAGTTTCTCCAGAGAGGAGTTTTCAACATCTTGCCTGAGAGAGTATGTCTGGCCCGTGTGTCATCATGGAGCGGAGTTAGCGGAAGCAAGTTGACATTTTCTGGGTTCAATATAAAGAAACTCACTGTCCCAGCTGCAGTCTCACAGTCTCACCCCACATCCCTCTCCACCCAGTGTCACAGAGTTCTAGATTTCTCCAGTTAAGTTTTTCTAGAAAATGAGTCTCTGTTCCCTTGCAGGGAAGAAGAAGGAAAGTTTCAAATAGCAGAGGTTTGGGGAGGGCCAACAGCCCTGGGTATAACCCAAGTTCCCTGTTTCCATCCTCTTGTGCCCCACATGCTACCTCTAGCTAATGAGCCTGTGGGGTCTTCTGGGGAACCCACAGCCTCACTCCCATGGGACCTCCCTAATGAAAGGACTGGCATGTAGCTCACTCTGTCTCCAATCATCCAACCTTTTTCCAAATTCCAAAAGTAAGTTTGACTCTTTCATATGCTTTTGTCTCCTCTCTTATTATTTTTGCTCTTTTGGGATAGTAATTTTGAAAATTCTTTTTCATTTCCTTCTAGCAGGGCTTTGGCAAAGAAAGGACCTAAACATCTGTGGTCCATTTGCCATATTGAACCAGAAGTCAATTTACAACTCTGCACATACTCTCTGAAATTCCTAGTACAACAATGTATGTAAAATAACCACTCAGAATAAACTTGTCAACAAACATAGGTATGAAAACATGAATATAGCCCTATAGGTTTGTGTGGCTGTGTGTATGCATGTATGTGTGGAACTATATCTCCTCTAAGTAGTGCCTAGGCTCATCAAGCCATATACATTTATGGAAAAATTGCAATAGCTGCAAACTTCCATATGTTCAGTAATGGAAGAGCATTTTCAAACTGACTCCTGGTTATTTGTTTCCATCATTTTAGTTAAGTATGATATGTTAAATGTTCCATCATTTTAAATGTTAAATATTCCATCATTTTAGTTAAGTGTGCCCTGTCTGCTGTTCACCACGGCCCCTGTGTTCCAATTAAGAGAAGCCAAGGAAGTGATCTCTTGATGTTTGCCAAATTGTCAGCCACTGGGGTGCTGTCAGCCACTGGGGTGCTGTTAGCCACTGGGGTGCTGGACCACTTCTGGGTTCTATGCAGGTATGTACAGAAATGCCCTCTTTCCATCTCCATGTCCTATTTTATGGTTTTGTTGTTATTGTTGTTTGTTTGTTTGTCTTTTGAGACGGAGTCTCCTCTGTCGCTGAGGCTGAAGTGCAGTGGCACAATCTCAGCTCACTGCAACCTCTGACTCCCAGGTTCAAGTGATTCTCCTGTGTCAGTCTCCTGAGTAGCGGGGATTACAGGCGCACGCCACCATGCCCAGCTAGTTTTTGTATTTTTGATAGAGACAGCATTTCACCATGTTGGTCAAGCTGGCCTCAAACTCCTGACCTCATGATCCGCCTGCCTTGGCCTCCCAAAGTGCTGGAATTACAGGCATGAGCCACCGTGACCCGCCCCTATTTTATGTTATATAGACTTCAAGTCATCACTGCTTATGCCTAGAGTCTTAAGTCATGTATATGAGAACAGTTCCATCTGTCTCAGCCCTTATGTAGAGTTTCCAAAAAATCTCTTAGGAAAACAGGTTGCTTACCTCTGTGGCTCATCTTCTTAATTATAGTTGCTGAAATGCAGTCCAAAGGGAGAGAGCAGATGCCATGGTTCTTGTCTCCTCTGCTGTCTTCATTCCTCTTCTCCTCCGGAGACTTACCCATCACTAAACTCTTTCACTTCTCCAGATTTAAACAAATCCCATTGCATACTAGTGGATGCTACCACAGAAACCGGCAATTAGAGGGGAGGTTATTTATAGTAGGATAGCTCAGCCTACCATCAACCCTCCATATTGCCTGAAAACATACATGTGTATGTGTGTGTGTATTTGTGTGCACATACATGGGTGTTTCTTTCCAAATTGTCCTATGCTTGGGGCTGGTGGTTAAAGAGATAAAGACTTTCTTTGGTTGATTCTTTGGTTGATAGTTTTCAACAGTCTCTTTAGAGTGTTGGACAGTAGAGTATATTTTCTAGATAACCCTTTTATTATTTAATTAAAAATTTCCTGCAAGGGTAAAGAAGATGATACGTAACTAAAGCAAATGTGCATTCTGTTTGCTGAGATTAGAGATTGACATGACTTTGAGTTGTCCTACAATGTCATGATTGAGCTATGGGCACATGGTCCGGTTTTTCTTTAGTGATGACACAGTAGGGCCTGTAAGAAAACTAGGTATGCTAATTCTTGTGAAACCTTGGATCAACTTGAAAGAGAAAGAAGAAACCATAGGGCAAATAGGTATGATTTTCAGTGCACTGAAAACTCTAGCAAGCAAATATTGATTTCAGTGCCTAATCCACAAATGAGTATATTGATCCTGTCCTTTTTTGTTGAAGTTGCCAAGTTTCATTTTCTACTCAATTGACGACTATAATTTAGGAGTAGGTGGTGTGATTAAGTGAGCTGGTGCAAGTCTAATGACTTACTTTCAAGACCCCATGGTGTGCTCTGACTTTTGAAAAATCTCAATATCGTTTAGGCCCAGAAGGATAAGGAAACTTCATTGATTCTTTTAACAGTGGTATATTAAAACATTACCAGCAATCAAAAGGGACCTCATTAGAAAAAAATTTAAATGATGACATCCTTAGGAGGCATTTTTGTTCTCCAAATTGCTGAGTTTTTTCTCTTGCTTCTCACAGCAATAACTCTGATATTCCAAAGAGGAAAACGAAAAAAGTAGCTCAAACTATCTCATGTTGGCCTTTCATGATATATTACAACAGTTGTGGGGATAAAGTTGAAACTGCCTCTGCAAAATCATGGCAGTAAGAGAAAGATGACATAGTTGATTCCATCTTGCTTCTGATTTTCAAGTTGTCCTTGATCCAACCTAACTTTGGGAGGAATTTAGTTTATAGTTTAACTCAAAAGCAAGGATGATAATAGGTCCTCCCTAAAACTAATGTCCTCCTTGTTCAGGGACTGAAAACACCTTTGTAAAACTAATGAGAGGTCACAAGATTATGGGAAGAGGAGGGATACACTTGAATGCAGGTTCCTGGTATCTTTGGAAATTGTGTCGTTAGAATAGAGGAAAAACTTCCACAGAGAGATGATGCATCCATAAGGATTACTGTCCCAATATCTAGCAGAACAGGAATTAATTGCATGACCTGAACTAATAGAATACTGAAATAATCTTTTTATAACTTTTTGCTTAAAACATTGCTGATTCTTGGCTCATGTCTGTAATCTTAGCACTTTGGGAGGGAGAGGCAGGTGGATTGCCTGAGCTCAGGAGTTTGAGACTAGCCTGGCCAACATGACGAAACCCCCTCTCTACTAAAAATACAAAAAATTAGCCGGGCATGGTGGCATGCACCTGTAGTCCCAGCTACTTGGGAGGCTGAGGCATGAGAATCACTTGAACCTGGGAGGCAGAGGTTGCAGTGAGCCAGCCAAGATCATACCGCTTCTCTCCAGCCTGGGCGACAGAGTGAGACCCCGTCTTAAAAAAAAAAATCAAACAAAAAACAAAAAAACCAAATGTTGCTGATTCTTTTGTTTTGTTTTGTTTTTTTCAGCATCAAGCAAGCTTCTTTTGAGTAATTTACAGTTTTTGACAATTAAGTAAATACTCCCGTGAGCAAAATTTGAAGCATATTTTTTTCTCTCTACCTGATTTTGAGGCAGGATAGGTAGTCAAAGAAGTGACCATGTCCTCAGGACACAGCAACCATGGTGACCATACAATTAACACAATAAGCCTCATCATTCGGGTTGCAATCGAGCTCATTCAAGCAAAGCGATCTTCAGAAGGGTTCTGAAGGGTGTACTGTCTATTCTGCACCTAACTTTCAGAATATTCCTTTTCTTTGGCAATAAATTTCTTTTGTTGTGTGTCTCTTGCTTAAATTCTTTTAAACCAAGAAGACAAGAACTGAGGTATCACATCAGCCATTAAAAACTTCTCCAGAATTTGGAAACTATATGTAAATATTCTTAACTTGTGGCAATATAGTGACTTACAGAAGTTCAATAAGAATCAGTTTTCTTCTGTAGCAGGACACAATTGGAGAGACTGGTTATTTTACCAAGGCTCTGACTGGAATGATATGTCTTCAGATTGCTTTGAGGAATTGAGGTTGACCTATAGAGCCAGCAAAAGCCCTTTGAAAAAATTGGCCTCATACCTTATCCTGTACAGAGTTCCTGACCTGTGACAACTGTAGCATGTCACTTTTTGACAGACTCAGAAACCCCACGCTATTTTGAGACCTCAAGAAGAGAGAAACTCACCCAATTCATATAGGTATTTGGAGGCACAAATAAATCCTTGTCTGGGATCAACAGGCTTTTAAAAGGCCTAATTTGAGATTCTTTATTAAAACAATTCCAAAAAAAAGCCATTTCTCTAAAAAAAGAAAAGATCCTACACAGCAAATAATTATTTTTATTGTACTTTATGCAAGTAATCAGGCCACATACAATGGGATTGGAACTTATTTTGCAAATTGATTTGTCCTACTGTGATTTGTCCTTGATAAAAATGGGTGACTGGAGAGAGAAAAATTCTGTTTCAAGAAAAACTATAGTATACCCGTTATTAAATTCCAGCTTTGTCCTGTTTTTGAGTCTCTGCTGATGACCCCATGCCTGGCTGGTTCTTGGGGTCATTCACCTGGATCCCTTAAGGCTTCATGCCAGTTCTATAGGAATTCCTGAAGCTAGGGTTTTCAGTCATTATGTTAGGGCTCATTATTTGTCTTATAGCCTACTGTTCATGTGAGTGCTGTTCTAAGAGCACCAATGATTTTGTCATGCAGAACTTGGGACTCCAACCAGCCACCCGTGAATACATACAGACAACTGCAAGACGGTTTCACTCCTCTTACCCTGGGGGTGACCCATACCCCAACTATGCCTTCTGTCAACAGGAAGAAGTTAGAGACATTTTTGGCCTTTTCTCATCTCCATAGCTCACATCTCTGGATTGAGGTGTGCTGAAGCACAAGATGGGATTTGAAAACACCTTTGCAAAATTATGACAGTAAGAGAAATATGACATCGTTGACTCCATCTTGCTTCTGACCTCCAAGCTGTCCTTGGTTATTCCTGGGTGTAGACCAAGCTACTAAATTTGGGAGGAATTTAGTTTATAGTTTAATTTGAAGGTAAAGATGATAATAGTCTCTCCCTAAAATGAACCCCCTCCTTGCTTGGGGACTGAAACTAGCTTTGTAAGATTAATGAAAGGCCACAAGAATAGGATCATGGGAAAAGCCTGAACTCTGCTAAGATGTAGGCATAGTTTCTATAATCCTTTACTGCTCAGGAATCGTGGCCAGAGGTCACAAGATTTATAACTTCCTCAATTACTCCTACAGATAACACCACTATTTTAGAACCTAGGATTGGTTTTTTGAGGTATCTTTCAGACTGACCCCACCCAGACTCATGACTCACCACTCCACTGCACCTGTGACCTCCATTCAGAAGTGGACTTAGCAGAGAAGTATTGTTTTCCACACCCCCATGATTTTATCTCCAACTAATTAGCAACGCTTATTCCCTAGCCCCCTGCCCACCAAATTTTCCATAAAGACTCTAGTCTCTGAGTCTTTAGGGAGACTGATTTGTGTGGTAACTCCAGTTCTGTGTGGGATGGCCTTGTGTCAGTTAAACTCTTTCTCTGCTGCAATGCTGTGGTCTCAGTGGATTGATTTTGCCTGTGCAGCAGGCAAGAAGAACCCATTGGGTGATTACAGAGTGTTATTAGAAACAACTATTTAGCCAGAAACTAGTCCATGCGAGGTATTCAATAAACATACTTTCAATATTTAGGGTGAGAAAAACATATGAATTAAAAAAGCAATTGTTTGTATATTTCTTTACTTTATTTTAAGATTACGAAAGCATCCCTTACAAATCAGTGGTGACTGCATTTCAGAAATCAGAGGAATGCAGAAACTTGTGGCCTCATTTGAGAGTAGAGGGTGCCATTGCAGAGAGAATAAAATAATGAGGTTCACATGCAAATGCAAGAATTCAGAAGACCTTTGTTCTGAGGAGGACTCCCAACTAGGCAGTTACTAGGTTTCTTCTGTGAACTCTGTGTTGAAGTTTCCTGGTTTCATAGAGATTTTAAACTCTGGAGGTATAGGAACAGGTATGGAGGATATTTAGAAAAGGAATAATGTTTTTAAAGAATAACTCAACAGTTACTAGTTAGTTTGGTACTTATGGCCCTGAGCTGCTGGCTGGAGGACATGGCGTCTGCTTTTAGCTACACTTGCAGTAATAATAATGAGCCGACATGGGGCACCCTCTCTGGACTCACATACATTTGTTTGAAAGTAGCAGTGGAGAGGAATGGTTGTCTTCTCCTTTGCTCTTCCTCCCGTCTGTACCACTGTAGCCCTGGGGTGTGCTCAGCAAGGTGCCTGAAGCTAAGGGAGATCAGGTAGTCAGTGCTTGGGTCTGTTCCCATGGAGACAGGGCTTTTCCTGCATAGACCAGGTGGTTTTTTCTTGGCCACTGCACCAGGCACAGAGGGTGGCAGCCCACACCCCCTTCCCAGGAGCAGATAAGCAGCAGATGGCCATGTGCTTCTCAAGGACAGAGCCTGTGGGGTTTGCCAGCCAGTTGCAAAAATGAATCTAAATGAAAAAGAGGTTTTAGGATAAAGCTGAAAAGATTAAGCTCTCTATACCAAAGCAATATGACTTTTTGGACAGAGACAAAAGTATTGAGCTGAACATTAACATGATGGGCAGGCTAGAAAGACCAATACAGCCTCTCACTGTGCATCTTTAAATCCCAAGATGCCCAGAAGTAAGGGGGAAGAAAAAGAGATTGATTTTCCAGGGTGTATGTTTCTTATCCTTTACACACACAACAAACACAAAACACTTTTAAATGGAATACCCCTTCAGCCTTTTCAAATATAATTTCCATGAAGATATAATAATTAAGATGGATTGTTAAGAATAAAAATCATGGTGAAGAGGATAAGTGCTCTTTGAGGAGAGAATAAATCAAGGGCAGGAAAGGCATATGTATCCAGAATTTAGTACTGCTAAATTTAGGAAGCTGCTTCACACCCCAACAGCGATCATGGCTCACATAGCCTTGATCTTCCAGGTTCAAGCTATACTCCCACCTCAGCCTCCCGAGTAGTTGGGACTACAGGCATATACCACCTTGCCTGATTAATTATTTTAATTTTTAATAGAGAAGAGGTCTTGCTATGTTGCCCAGGCTTGTCTTGAACTCCTGAGCTCAAGCAATCCTCCTGCCTGGGCCTCTCAAAGTGCTAGGATTACAGGCATGAGCCACTGTGCCTGGCCATGTTTTATTTTTGTAGCTATTGCAAATGAAATTGTTTTCTTGGTTTCTTTTTCAGCTACTTCGTTATTGGTGTATAGGAACACTACTGATTTTGGTATGTTGATTTTGTATCCTAGACAGGATACAAAATACAATTGATTAATACAATTTGTCAGTTCCTAGAAGTGGGGATGAAGAAAGGTTGGCTAATGAGTATAAACATAGAGTTAGAAGGAATAAGTTCTATTGTTTGATTTTATAGTTAACAGCAATGTATTATATATTTCAAAATAACTAAAGGAGAAAAATTAAAATGTTCCCAACACAAAGAAATGACAAATATTTGAAGTGATGGATTATATAATACTAATTACTCTGATTTGATCATTACACATTGTATGCATGTATCAAAATACCACATTACCCCATAAATATGTAACAATATTATTTATCAATTAAAAACAGAGAGAAAGGAAGCTTTGCAGTTGAAGTCTTAAGAGAACCACTGATAAAGTCTTCTGAGCTCAGAGTGAGTTGACTTTGACATTACTCCCATTAGTAACATAGCTGCTTTTAGGGGAAAGGATTCTACCCCGAGCTCACCCCGTAAGAGCCTAAGTTCCCTGTGCTCAGGTAACCAGCAGCTCACACGGGACATGGCACCTGTACGCATCTGGTAACCATCTGTGGAATGTTGACCCGGCAAGAGATCACCTGTTTTCTCTTTTTGAAATCATTCAGCCTTACAATCCTTCTTTTGTGGGACAGGAGTGAGGCAGGTGTGGAAAGAAGCAGATTACTTTAGCTATACTGAATATCTTTATGGGAGAAAATTCAGAAATCAAACCCCAGACCTGCTTCCCATTTGGCGTGGCAATACCCTCTCTGGCATCCCCATCCCCACACTGCAATTCTAATTACTACCACATGTTGAAACAAAATCTCACTTCTCTTAGCTTTCTAAAGCAAATGCTGTCTCTAACAGCAGACAAATCTGTTGTTTCTACCAGACAACTCTCCAAACGTTAGAAGACAATGATCCTATATGCCTTTAGTTGTCTCTTGTTGGGGGTAAACAAGCTACTTCTGCTTCCTAGATCTCTAAATACACCTTCTCTGAGAATATTATAGTGAGCAATGTTTCTCTTAAAACACAGACATTAAAATGGAACAGGTAATATTATAGTTAAGATAGATGGACATAGAATTTTGATCTATAATCTTACTTTCTATCCCTTGGACACAGATGATGACAATGTTGGCTTTTTTTGTGGGGAGGGGCAGGGAATAGGGAGGTGGGGGTGAATTAATTACCTCATACAATTGACCCATTTTTAAATTGTGGCCCCAAAAAATCAGATTTCTTTTGAAATGTATTGCCACAAAGTCAGATCTTTCTCATTTTGTATTTGTGATTCTAATTTTTTTATATTAAATGCCAGATTATGTTTTCATTTCCATTGAGTATCCTTTCATTGCTTTCAATCTGTTCAGTATGATGATTTTGACTTTTGTATTCAGAGTTTACCACAGGAGATATCCATCCAAATGATGACGCACATCTACATTTATCGACTTTGCTTTGTCGTCAATCAAAAATAAAAATGGCAAAGGGTCTAGGTCCAAGAATTAAGTCTAGGTCAGGCGCGGTGGCTCATGCCTGTAATCCCAGAACTTTGGGAAGCCGAGGCAGGCGGATCACCTGAGGTCAGGAGTTTGAGACCAGCTTGACCAACATGGTGAAACCCCATCTCTACTAAAAATACAAAAAAATTAGCCAGGCATGGTGGGGGATACCTGTAATCCAGCTACTAGGGAGGCTAAGGCAGGAGAATCGCTTGGACCTGGGAGGCAGAGGTTGCAGTGAGCTTACTCCAGCCTGGGCGACAGAGTAAGACTCTGTCTCAAAAAAAAAAAAAAAAAAAAAATGAGTCTGGAGATGCTTTGCTAGAGACCTTTTACAGGTTGAAAAAAAGCCATCAGATAATGTCTCTGCCAGTAGCTTTCTTTAACATGATGCAACTAATGAAAACTGCTGTCCTCCTAACCTCCCAGCAACGCCTTAACCAAAGGGATATCACAGGGCTTTCAGTTGAACGGTATGTTGAACTCAAGTCATATAGCCTTGGTATACCTCTAATCTCTCCTAAGCCTAATGACAAACAAATCATTATTTTAAATATCTTGTTCTTAGTAAATCCATATTGGACTCCAGGAACAACCCATTTTTTTAAAAAATGGATCACAATCTGTTTATTTAATAATTTATTCTAAATTTTTCCCAAAGATGAATGTCAATCTCAAAAGCCTTTAGTACCTGAAATCTGGTCATTCTCCCCATTTAGAAAATAAGAATCACATTTGTCTGTCTGTTTCTCTGAATTTCTTTCATGTGTATCTTTTCTCCTTATTTACCACCATCTTCTTTACTAGTTCCTCATTAACTTGTCTGTAATTTGCCATACACTTAATTTGTATAAACAATATTATTCATTATGCTTTGGTTCTAAATATATTAGAAAAATATTTAAACTTACTTTTAACGTTGCTATAGGGAGGCAACTGTCAAGTTGCCGCATTGAATATTAAAAATCATACTGAGATTTTTATAGTGTTGGGGGAAAATGACAAGATATTAAGTGAGAAATTATTTTTTAACACCCCATTATGTTTATTAAAGTTTAGCTACATTGGAAAATAGTTAATAGTAAGAACAATCATTGCCTTCTGTCCCTGCCATATTTTATTACATCTCACAATTGTCTAACCATGTTCACATTTTGGATGAATAATAAAGCAATTCAACAGTAACAGCAATCTGATTTGTGTTTTGCATTGAAGGAGACGAAAAACAACACAGAAAATCTGCCTCCTATAATCAGAGTTGAATTTTACCCTTATTGGAAATGTGTTTCAACCCAATTACTTAGAAGCCTTGTTTTTTGTTTGGTTTTCTGGGTGGTTAATATGCAGTATCTTTGGCTTCTCCACTAGAAAAAGAGGAAGTGATTTACAACATGGAGCCAAAAATAAATGAAACACTTTTTCACTCCAAGGAACGTGCTTCACTAACTCTTTGCAATTAAAGTTTATCTCCTGCTTAAAGTAGTACTTGATTATAACCCAAAGTATGAAATAAGCACCTATGAGTCCATACTAATCATGACAAAAACATCAGATACATTCTACTACAGGGCATTCTACAGTATACCTGGCCAGTACTTCTTCACACTGTCAGGTCATTGAAAACATGCAAATTCTTAGAAACTGTCACAAAGAAGGTCCGAAAAAGTCATGCCAGCTAAATAGAAGGTGGCATCTGCATGGGACTGTTGAACAACAACAAAAAATGACATTAGGTAGAAGCCAAAGAAATATGATTACTAGTTCCTAATAATATATCAGTATTGGTTCATTAATTATGTAATTTAAAATGTAAAAACTATCAACATTATGCATGCATATTAAAAACCTTAAAGGATGCAAGTCACCAAACTCCCCTAAGAATCTGATAGCAACCCTACTATACATATGAGGATTATAGAGTGCCCTCTGCTCTGGTCTTACACACATATATATATTTGTTTGTTTGGTTGGTTTTTAGACAGAGTCTCACTCTGTCACCCAAGCTGAAGGGCAGTGGTGCAATTTCAACTCACTGCAACCTCTTCCTCCTGGGCTCAAGTGATCCTTCCACCTCATCCTCCTGAATAGCCGGGACTGTAGGCAGGCACCACCACACCTGGCTAATTTTTGTTTTTTATTTTTATGTTTTGTAGAGATGGTGGTCTCACTATGTTGCCTGGGCTGGTCTTGAACTCCTCAGCCAAGTGATTCTACCACCTCAACCTCCCAAAGTGCCAAGATTACAGGCATGAGCCACCATGCCCAGCCTTACATTTATTTCTGTTGATGCATGCTACACTACTTTATTCCACTCTTTCTCTGCTGGGAAGTCTGCTTCTTGCCTTAAATCGGCAAATAGTCAAAAATTATCCCAACTGATCTTTACAGATCAATGTATTAGTTTCCATTTGCCACTGTAACAAATAGTCACAAAATGTGGCTTAAAGCAACAGAAATTTATTATCTATGGTTCTGGAAGTCAGAAGTTCAGGATGGGTCTCACTGGGCTAAAAATCAAGGTGTAGGCAGATCTCTCTGTCTTTTTCTTTCTCTTTTTCTTTTTTATTTTGAGACAGAGTCTGGCTCTGCTGCCCAGGCTGGAGTGCAGTGGTGCTATCACAGCTCACTGCAGCCTTGGCCTCCCCAGGTCAGGTGATCCTCCTGCCTCAGCCTTCCAAGTAGCTGGGATTACAGGTGTGCACCACCATGCCTGGCTAATTTTTTCATTTTTTGTAGAGACACAGTCTCACTATGTTGCCCAGACTGGTCTCAGACTGCTGGGCTCAGGTGATCCTCCTGCTTCAGACTTCCAAAGTGCTGGGATTACAAGAGACAGTCATCATGCCTTGCTGGTATAGGCAGTTCTAGGTTTCTTTCTGGGGGCTCTTGGGGTAGAATCTGTTCTCTTGACTCTTCCAGCTTCTAGTGTCTGTCTGCATTTCTTGGCTCATGTTCTTTCTCTCATCTTCAAAGCAAACAATGGCCCATAAGGTGATTTTCATGTTGCCATCTCTGTTTCTGACATTTCTGCCTCTCTCTTTACCATTTAAGGACTTTGAAATTACATTGAGCCCAGCAGCATAGTACAAAATCATCTCTCCAGTCCAAGGCCAGTTGATTAGCAAATGTAGTTCCACCTGCAACCTGAACTCCTCTTTTCCATGCAACATACATATTCACAGGTTCTCGGGATTAAGACATGGATCTTTTTGGGGGGTCTCTTATTCTGTCACTCACAAGCAACCTTTTTGGAAGGTTTTGCAGTTCTCCGTGTTCTGAAGAAAACTGGCTTAAATTTCTGTGGTCTATAATGCTTTTACTCCATTGTATTGTTTTTCTGAGCACTTTTGGATTATTATTATTTTTCCTCTGGAATCTCCCTGCCAGCCTTCCCTACTGACTTTGGTGATGGTTGCTTAAACCTTTTTTGGCAAGCAGAATTTAAATTCTCCTTGGAGCCTGAGGCATGCTTGTTATATTTGGGGAGTGGGAGGCAGCATCGATTCTCAAAAGACATACCTTAACAAAATGGAAAGAAAAATAAATAGCGAATCAGAAAAGTTTGGTATGTATTAAAATAATCAGCTCTATTATTTAAAATGTTTCTAGGCAAAGTTTTTCACTGTGACGACTTAGGCAAAAAACTCGACTGAAAGCAAAATTACTGGAAGCTGATTCAGTTTTTGAGGAAACAGTATTTCCAGAGAAACCCAGGTCTGTCTTGTGACACTGTGAAACACAGTCAAGTGTTGCTTAATGACAGGGATACATTCTGAGAAATGCATCATTAAGTGATTTTATCATTGTGTGAACATCACAGAGTACTTACTCAAACCTGGATCGCATAGCCTACTACATACCAGGCTCTATGGTAGACAGTCTACGGCTCCCAGGCTACAAACCTGCACAGCATGTTACTGTACTGAATACTGTAGGCAACTGCAACACAATGGTAAGTATTTGTGTATCTAGGCATAGAAAAGGTACAGTCAAAATATGGTATTATAATCTTATGGGACCACCTTCTTATATGAGACGCATGACTGTATATATTTGTTCTTCATCCCAGTTTCTTGATGTATAGCTCCTAAAACCCTTGGAATCTCAGGAGTAATAAGAATGTCTTTTGAATGCTAATGAAATGATTAGGTGCCCCTAGACAACTTCAGGATTAGAAGGTTGAGACTTTCATTCTCACCTCTAACCTCCACAGCAGGAAGAGGGGCTGAAGATTGAGTTGATCACTGATCACCAATGATTATCATTGGTCATTAATCATTCATGCCTATGTAACTGACGACAGGTACTTGGCTCTTGTGTTACAGAAATTGACATGAGATCTAGCAAGTTTCCCAGACAAGGCTTTTATTTGGTCTTATGTTTGAACACAAGGGAGGCAGCACAAGCGAGATAATTATCTGACCGGCTCCCTGAAGGGAGTAAGGAGAGTAATTTTAAAGAAGCTAAAGTGGGCTGGGAGTGATGTTTAAGCATATAGAGGCTGGAAACTTCTGGTACCTGCACAGTTTGATGATATGCTTCTTCATGCATTGCAGATCTCATTCACAAGTTAAATCTCCACCCCCCGGATGTGACTTTTTAGTGTTATAATGAAGCTAAGGTAAAGGATTGGTCATTCTTCTGGTCTTGTACGCATGCCGGAGATAGGGTTAACACCCTTGAGTAAGTTTTAAAGTGGGAGCTGCTTGTTTAGGTTCCCTCAAGGTCCCACAGTCAGTGAGTAAGGCACCTTGAGTAAGATTTACAGTGGGCCATTGCTTATCTTAGTCTCCTTAAGGCTCCTCGATCAGCGGGCACGGCACGTTGAGCAAGATTAATGGTACAAGATTTGGATGGTCCTTGCTGACCATGGCTCCCCTCCCCACCAGCTTACATTAGACGTCCTTGGCGGGGTGTAGTGGGTGGGAGGCGAGTCTCATATCTACTCTGTCTCATCTGTGTAATGAAGTCTCTATAAAAACCCCAAAAGACAAGGTTCAGGAGCTCCTAGGTAGCAGAACACAGGGAGAGTTTTGGAAGGTGATGTACCCAGGGAGGGCACGGAAGCTCTGTGCCCCTTTCTCCATACCTTACCTTGTGCATCTTGTCATCTGTATCCTTTATAACATTCTTTATAATAAGCTGATAAGTGTATTATAGTACGCTTATATATGTATTTTATATACGCATATATACGTATTATATATATTACATATTACATATATGATTATATAATACGTCACATAATATAATACGCTAGCAAATGCATCCAATTCCAGGAAGGAGTTGTTGGGACCCTGATTCATAGCCAGTCAGAAGAGCAGTTGACAACCTACTACCTGTGACTGAGTCTAAGTAGGGAGCATTCTTATGGGACTGAGCCTCTGACCTATGGGATCTGATGCCATCTCCAGGTAGATCGTGTCAGAATTGAATTGAATTAGAGGACACCCAGCTTGTGTCTACTGCAGAATCCACTACAGAATCTGCAGGATTTTTTTTTTCTTGTGTGTAGGGAAAACCCCCCATACATCTGTTTCAAAAGTGTTGTATTAAGTGACTGTGTGAGAGTATAGAGTAGAAAAATATAGTTCAATTTTTCCTCTAGGCTATATTTGGTGTCAGGAGTGTGTATAAAAAAAGAAAAAACACTTTTCTTTGGGTTTCTCTTATCTATTAATGCATTAATAGTCTGTTGATAATCACAGCAATGAATTTGCCCTGCCCCTCCCTCTCCTCCCCTGGCACAAAATGTGCTGCAAATCTTGAAGCCTTGAGAAGAGAGGACTCTCCAGTGCCTGCCTTGGATACAGACATGGAGGAAGATGGAAGAGGGTTATGCTGAGGAAGGACCACACAGAGGGAAATGAGAAGCTGCAGAGAACGATGCTCAAAGGTACTAAAAATCCAAGAAGTGAAGAGACTCTGGCTGGTCTACCCAATATACCTATTTTCCCTCTTCCTTCGAAAACCCTAACTTATTCAGGGCAACAATGCATCCAGGCAAAGGGCTATGTATTCCATCTTCCTTTATCATGAGTGTGGTCTGGAACACAGGAATGGCCGATAACACATACATAGAAACTGTTGGGTGAAATTTTTTTTGAAATGAGCGCTCTTAAAAGAGTTGCAGGGCAGGGCGTGGTGGCTCAAGCCTGTAATCCCAGCACTTTGGGAGGCCGAGACGGGTGGATCATGAGGTCAGGAGATCGAGACCATCCTGGCTAACACCGTGAAACCCTGTCTCTACTAAAAAAAAATACAAAAAATTAGCCGGGCATGGTGGCGGGCGCCTGTAGTCCCAGCTACTCCGGAGGCTGAGCCAGGAGAATGGCGTGAACCTGGGAGGCAGAGCTTGCAGTGAGCCGAGATCGCGCCACTGCACTCCAGCCTGGGCTACAGAGCCAGACTCCGTCTCAAAAAAAAAAAAAGCTGCAGAAAACTAGTTGGGCTCTTTTTTGTGTGTGCTTCTTCATTTCTCTTACCTCCTATGTGGAATACTGACCTGACTGCAATGCTCGCTCCCACGTTTCTGAAGGATACTGAGAACAGAAGATAAGCTAAGAAGAATGAAACAGAAAGGTAGAAGGAACCTGGGTCCCCAAAGCTCTGAATCTTCATACCCTCCCTGTATCTCCTGCCGTAGACTTCTTTTGTGTGGAAGGAATTTTAGCCTTCTTGTGTTAGCTGCCTTTTCCCCCATTGTCTGCCAGTAGCAATTAAGACCAATTTAAAAAGATATATTCATTTTCTTTATTAAAGGTACAAACTCTCTGCAAACCCTGAATGTTATTTGTACTGTGGTGAGCAGATTCAACCTGATAAGCCAAGTTGTTTGCTAACAATTTCTGAGCTATAGAAAATTATAAAGCATCTAGGTGAGGTGTGGCAAAATTAAAAAGAAAAAAAGAAGAAAAGTATAACACAGTTCATTTCCAAAAGTCCAGATACTTTCTATGAGTCACATAGAGATGTAACTATTCCTTCAAATGTATCATTGTGAGGGTATATTTTTCTTCAGTATAAATTCTGCTTTTTAACATGAGAAGGATACCCCATTTTGGTTGCATTCTGTTTAACTAAGAGTTGTCATTTGTTTTGTTCTTTAATTACCCATTTTCGAAGACTTAAAAAACAGTAAAGTACATTGACCATAAAAAGCTCCCCTAAATTAGCTGGGCATGGTGGCATGTGACTGGAGTCCCAGCTATGCGGGAGGCTGAGACAGGAGAATTGTTTGAACCCGGGAGGCAGAGGTTGCAGTGAGCCAAGATCGCACCACTGCACTCCAGCTTGGGCGACAGAGCAAGACTCCATCTCAAAAAACAAAACAAAACAAAACCTCCCTGTACGCCATTTCAACTCTTGAATAATACACCAGGTCTATAGTAGAATTTTCTCTTCTGTTTTGTTCTTTTGGCAGGACTCTGTGTTTATTTGGAGCCAAATAGGCTTTTGATTCAGGAAGGATGTATGACTTAGGAATGCACTTGGCTGAGATTAACAGAAAGTCTATCAGCGTTAGATTGTTTTGGTTCAAAGTCTGGGTGTAGGAAGTTTAGGCTACTACAGCAGCTCCTCAAGGTTGTCATCAAAGGCATAGGTTCTTTCCAGCTTCTACTCTGCTCTTCCTAATATGTGGCATTTGTCCTAATTGCAAGATAAATGCTTTACATTCAGATTCCTCACAGAAATAAAGGTGAAAGTTAAAGGCCAACGTGCTTTCTCCAAATCAAATATTACTCAGGAAAGAGCACGCCCTCCCGGTAAATCTGCCCATACCTTATGGACCCAAACTGTGCGACATGGCAACCCCTAGCTGGAAGGAGATTTGAGCAAATAGTATTTTTATTTCAGCGCACTGACACTCCCAGTGAAATATGGTTCTCTTTTCTCTTAGAAAGTATGTGGAAATTGGATTGCCAGCCAGAATATCTGCCACGTAGGAGAATTGTATTCTCTTTATCCTAGGAAAGTCTCAGTTGAAGAAGATAGAAAGGCTTTCAAGGAAAAATAGAAGGGAAGGAGAAGTGCAATACAAATTTTCTAGCCAA